>NC_135750.1:3925000-4235000 GCF_041903045.1 Epinephelus lanceolatus
TGGTCATGTCTAGGGGTAGGGTCTTAAATGCTATATCGTAGGCAACTGGATAAGCAACAACAGAAATCAACAAGTATATTTTCGTCATTAATAAAGATTTTTTTTAAAAAAAATATGATAACCATCATATTATCTTAGTTTAATGTTGTTCTGATGTATATATGCTGCTGTCTCTATAGCTAGCTAGCTAGCTAACATTACAATATTGTTAATATCAGTTTGAGCAGCAGTTTGACATGTTTTAACTCAGCATCTTCCCCTCGATGGCATATGACACCTGAAGTTTCACAAAAGTCCGGCAGCAAAGTTGCTGCACTTGTTAGCAGTCCTCTAAGATCAGTGCAGACTGGCAGGGCAGGAGTGAGGGTTGCTAACGTAAGTTTACAGAGCAGACTTTACAGAGTTGCCTGGTAATGAAGCAGTGTTCTTTTTGATTGGATGACTTGTTTGTTTGATTGATTGATATCATGAAACTCAAATTGTCAACGAATCACAAGCAACCCATAGCCCATGCAAGAGAAATCACCACCACAGAAGACGGCATGTTCACAATGTCCGGCAACACTCAATGCGTCTTTTTACATAAATGCACCTATACCGATGATGTATGAAGGTTTTAAAGTGTTATCGCATGTCACAGAAAACATTTTCAACCAGGGTGCTGAGGGACAGGGTGTTACATGAAGTAGGTAGGAGTAAAAACATGAAATGGGATTGGGCCATTAACTGTGTGTGGGGCCCTTTGACCCTCTAGCATAAGTAACATAGGTAATTAAATGTGAACACAAGTGGTCAGCTGGATACACATGATAGACACAGGTGGGAATGACAGTACACATGCTAATACCTGATACAAACAGTCTTAAAGCAATTTAAATCATTAATGACTGATGCAAGAGAAAAACAGAAGTGTTCCTGACTCATAGATATGAGGGAACAGCTTATTTATTGGGTTAATATCTGCAGGCACTCCTTGGAAAGGCCACTTAGGATCAACCTGAGCTGAAGAAATTTTCCCTTTATTTTAAAACTTTATAGCGATGTGTAAAACCCGAGTCACCCTAAAGAATCTTGTATCTTACTATGTCCCAATAAAGTCTTATTAGATTTTGTGTAAATGGCAGAACACCTTGGACATTCTTGGACTCCATTTTCACAGACGACAATAACCTTTTACAATGCAGAGCCACTTCTGTTCTTCACTGGTCGTCATACGATTTGAGTAGTGAGAGGCAGTACTAGGGAAAAGTTGAAGTGGATCATGTAACATTAACCTCTCTCTCTGTCTGACAACAACCACACCAAACTCTTAACTTGTATCTGAATATAGCCATTCTTTTACCCTGAAGACCTGAAAACCACCATGAAGCTTCAGCATCTGTAATTCGATACTGAAACACAGTCCTCTTGTTTTTCTGGAGTTGAACTTTGGGTCTTAAGCAACGTAAACCACTGACATACCCGTCATACCACAGAGCCCAAAGGACAAGCTGCCTTCATAAACAAAAATGACCTTTAACTTCCGTCTCTCACTGAAGATCACATGACTGACAAAGGCAGGCGATGGCTGCTGCATTGTTTCCATGTAATGTTGCAACCTATCAACAGCTCGCGCCTGCACAGCATCAGTGACTTTCAGTGTGTAGATTATAGTGCTTTTGTCTGACCTTGGCTTTAAATATTTTAGCCACTCTCTGATCAGCTGTAGATTGTGTTTGATAGATAACAAGAGTTCAATATGATGCACTTCCTGTTTGATTCAACCTGCTGTATTTTGCAGCCTTGCGAGGTAGCTGCAGCTTTTACTGAGTGGATCAAACACAGTGTATTGGAAACTATTGTTAAAAGTCTGTTCTGATTCTAAATCTGCATAAGATGTGACCGTATGATGAAGAACTTCTCTGACAAGTTACAGGTGATTATTTCAATCTGTTAAGTGTTCATTTGTTACAGGTCTGTTAGAGGTCTGTCCTTAAAGGGTAAGTTTAGTATTTATCAATTTGGACCCCATTTTCCCATGGTGACTTTAGGTTCTTTTATCTCAGACATGTTAGGATATTACATACATTGACATGTTTCGTCAGAAACTTGCGGACTTCTGAGGAAGGTGGAAGTTTCCGCCGAAACATGTGAATGTATGTAATAGCCTAACATGTCTGAGATAAAAGAACCTAAAGTCACTATCATAAACTAAAGACATAATGAACACCATTATGAAGTTCCCCGAAGTGGGAACAACCATTTTTTAAACTTGTTTTGTATTGAGTGCAAGTGCTGCAGCTGGCAACTATGAAGCAAGCTGCATTGTTAAAACTCAGGACAGGTTTACACTAGGGCATTAACGACTTTGATTTTTTCAGGTCGACTTATCTGTCAATAAAGTCTAAGTCGCGTCGACAAGTCATTTGATGACATCATCACATTGACACAGTGGAGGAAAGTGAAGTATCTCCACACATGTGATGTGTGTCTGTCACTCTCATGCCCAAACATACTCAGGCGTACTATTAGCGGAACGGACTCTGCGAGGAATGTCCGCAGTCATTCGGGCTTTCATAGTCGAGCGCACTTCCGCATTGTAGCTTCCTGTAAAAATGTCCGTGAAAAATCCCTGCGATGTGAAAAATACATGCCGAGCAGTCACTGGTGTGCAGAGCAGAGTCTGTGCGGTCGTAAAGGGCACAGGGCTTGCGGAACTTCCGCTTTGAGTCCTCACGGACCTCCGCAGAGTCTGTTCTGCGTACGTTCCGCCCGAGTATGTTCGGGCCTTAAGTTAATCAGAGGCAGTGATTGCATTCCGTACACAGGCGCACAGAGAGAGAGAGAGGGAAAAAACACACGACTTGTCAACTCCTCCCAGGGGGTGTCGACTTGTGCCACTGACGTCGACACGTCGACAAATCAACTTTTCTGTTAATGCCCTAGTTTACACCATTAATGTACATGGACTGCAAGTGCTCATTTTTGCCACACAGTACATTAACATGACATTAAAGGCAGCGCTTTGGAAAGCAGAGCTAAATGGTAAACAAACATGGCAGCACACCGGTAAGGTAAGACAACACGTTTACATGTCATTTTCTATATGTTCTCTGACATTTATCCTAACGATATGAGGCGGTCTTTGTGGAAAAAAAGCTTGTTTAGTGGACTAACTTTGCACTTGAAGGTTGCCCGTTCACTTACGTTTTAACAGGTCTGACGCTACTATGCGCCCCGGCTGTATCTAGGCTAACGGCTAACATGCTAACTATTATTTTTATGTCACTTGTCACTTGAAACAAATTTAGGACAATAGGAGACAGGTTGAAATAAACCGAAATTTCCCTTTAACTGTGCATGGACACGTTCTGACTGACAGGCTCAGATTATTGTGTCTTTGGATTGTGGATTGTTGATGTTTTGAATGGCATCGTTTTTGAAGCTGCAGCACATTTCTGCTTCTGAAAATATTTTGGACAGGTGAAGTGCGTTTGCCTTGTCGGCCTCCAAAAGTAAATCGGGCCCAGGTTGAAAAATACTGAAATGACCCTTGCATGCAAAGTGACAGTTGCAGAGACGATGGTTGGATGAAAGCCTGGTACTGAAATCACACAAAAGTAGAATTCTCAGCTCAAGTTTAGATAGAGTGATCTTAAATATAATTGATTAGCTCTCTTTCCTTGTCTGTGTCATGGTCTGGGTTTGCTAGCAGTGTTTTGGGTTTTTGGTTTTGTTTTCTGTTCTCCTCCACCTTTCTCCCCTCCCTTACCTTCCTTCTTTTCAGTGTGTGTGTGTGGCTGGAGGCGTGGCTGACCCACTTTCCTGCTCCCACTCTGCAGCCGAGGCACACCTGAGTCTCATTCATCAGTAATCACCTCTCCATAGAAGACCGGTCCTCACTCCACCACACTGCCAGATAATTCCGTCCTGTTCAGTAGTACAACCTGAGTTATTTCCTGTGTACTTTTCTAGTAAGCTCGTTAGAAGATATCAGTGTGTTTCTTCCTTGTGCCTCATCCTGTTTTTGCTTCTCCGGTTCCCTCGGGTGTGCCTCGCTGCCTCCTCACCTGCCGTGTGTTCATCTCACTTCCACCGTGAGTTCTGGAGTTTTTTCTGCCTGCCACCAGCTCGCCGCGGTCAGCCACCCTCCGGTCAGCATCCCTGCTCAGCGCTGGCATTTTTTCAGTTTGTATTTGCCTGCCTCCATTTTTGTGAACATTAAAAAACTGTACTTTAATTCATCCTTTGTGTCCGACTCCGTTACTGTGGTCCAAGCCGAAACCCAGACCTTGTCAGTCTGACTGTAACAACTTTTTGCATCCATACATGTCATGTGTTGCATGCTGGGAGGACAATGCGCAGACAAGACATTGCATCAGCCTGGCGAGCCAATGGTCAGTTATGGATGAAATAAAATAAAAATACAGCCTCAATTCTCAGGTTGAGTTCAGATTGTGTTTTAACGATGCAGACACTACGGTACAGCAGCAGTGATAAAGTCAAAGCTCTTTTGTCATCGTGTAGTGATCCAGTATCTTTTAAGGGCTCCATGTTCTGACTGAACACTGTAAAGCTGCCGTACTCTGTCTTTGCATGTACGTGTTCGTCACTCTGGCTCTATACTGAGCAGTCTGTTTATCCAGCTGACAGATAATTGTGTATATCTTGCTATAAATCTGTCTGTGTCTGTCCACCCGTCTGTTTGTCAATCTGTCACTTGCCCATCTTCCTGTCTGAGTGTGCGCCACGCAGCCTCAACGTGTGAATGAGGGGGATTTTTTCACTCTACATTTCTTAACGTTCAGTTTTCACACCTCCCTCTCTGCCAGCCCCCGACTCGCTCTCTGCCTTCATCAACTCATTCCTCCTTCAGATTTTCTTTCTGCATTTCTCTCTCTTCGTTCTTCTCTTTTTTTCTCCTCCCATCATCTCTTTTTTTTATTCCCTGCCCTTTCTTCTCCCCTCTGTATTTCCATCTGTCTGTCTCTCGTCATCTTTGATGACAGCTGCCACTCACAATCATACAGGTGGGTTGCTATGACAACACGCCCCTGTCATCAAATATTAAACGCTCACATCTTTTCTCATGCACATAATTTATTAATTTATTAAAATGGTGGTCAGGATGGGGGGCCTGTATCTGATGTTGCCCTGTGGTGTCAGGCTCTGATGTGGTTGGTTGTCATTTCCAGAATATTCTCAGATTTCATTCATTAATTTGATCCATTATTTTCATCTTTTTTTTCTGTTTGAGCAACTTTTAAAAAGATGACGCTGTGATGCTGTTTTCCTCTCTCTTTATGAGCCAAAATAAAATAAGTGGTTAACAGCATAAATCAAAAACACTGGTTCAACAGTTTCTATAGTGTCCCAGATCAGAGAGGGATATAAATAAAGTTCCCTGATACAGCCAGAAAAAAAAGACATTTAGATGACTGCAGTGAGCACATCAGCTAATTTTTTCTTAAACACATGCAATTGTATTGGTGTCTCATTTTTCAAATTAATTAGCAATGAAACGTCCTCATATCTCAGCGCCACAGAATGCTGCTGTTGGACAAATGAAACAATACTCATGCAGACTGAAAATAAAGTGGTCAACGTTAACTGACTGAACTTTGCTACAGAGATGATCCGCCCGTGCATATGTTGGTTTTTGCTTATCACTTGCTTTGCTTATCTTCAGATGCTTCATATCATTAAAATCTGTACAACCTGAAAGCTAAAAGTTTATGTAAGTCAATTAATCCTAATGATTGATAAAACTATTGAAATTGTGTCATGAAAAAATACAACAGACTTCTTCTTTGCTCCTCTGGCACCACTGCATGTTTTCATCGTCTTTTGGACCATTGGTAGCGTGACATAATGACATGGTTGCAGGTGGATAACGTGATGGCGCGAAAGATGTAAGTCAGGATCATGAAAACAGCAACCCCCCATAGCCGCCTGCCAGAGGTTTATTTTCAGAAGTTATTTTTGTCTTGTGGAAAACTCCTTCCTTATTGATTGTGGTGACCCATATACAAAAACATTGGTTCCCCACCCTGAGTGTCCCCAAAGCTTCATGGGAGGCTGCGAGCCTTCTTAATTTTAATGGGTGAAAGAGAACTTGGTGGGTTTTTCCCAATCCACCCCTTCCACCTTCACATGGAGGGTCCGCCACATTGAATGCCGTCCCAAACGGCACTGTTGGGATGTGGTGGAACGGGAGATTGGCATCATGGATGTGCAGGCGTCACATCTGCAGCAACTGCGTGATGCTGTCATGTCAATGTGGACCCAAATCTCTGAGGAATGTTTCCAGCACCTTGTTGAAGAGCCTGGTCTCAATCCAAAGTCGTCAAAATCCGGTGCTTGGGCAGTGACTTCAGAAACCAACTAAAAAAGGTGTCCTTTAATGTTGACGTGATACACGGCCGGTTGTTATATATTTTTTTTTAAAAGATATTTTTTGGGCATTTTTGCCTTTAATCCATAGGAAAGCTGAGTGTGAAGGGGGGAGAGAGAGGGAATGACATGCAGCAAAGGGCCACAGGCTGGAGCCGAACCCGGGCCGCTGCGGCAACAGCCTTGTACATGGGGTGCCTGCTCTATCCACTAAGCCACCGACACCCCAGGTTGTTAGTTTAACGGCGCCCGCTGGCTTCAGGGGGAAACACGGCTGGACAAGGACAAAAGTTAAAGTGGCAAGTCCGAGTGGAGCGACAGGAGGGGTGGTGGATGGGTCCAACAAACACCAACCTCAGAGAGCAGTGTTCGTGTCCCATAAGATTCTAAAGCCAAACCATCAACAGAACGTCAACAACCAACGCACCTGATACTTTGCATGTCGTATGTGGACGTGGAAAGTCCATTCCCAAAACGTCAATATGTAACGAGGTTGGGTACCTAATAAAGTGGCTAGAGGAAAGAGGAAAGTGGCTGATAGATTTGACCTTTAAGCCGCTTTGGTGATCACAAACATTCATTCATTCCTATTCAGGGTCATGAGGGTGCTGGAGCTCATCCCAGCTGACATGAGGTGAAAAGTGGGTGACACCTTGGACATGTCACCTGACTATAAGGCTGGGTGTCACAAACATCACAAATTACAGGTCTTTCTAGTCTGTGCTAACTTTAAGCGAGGTGTTAAACTCCTGGCTGCTCAGCTGAGCAGCAGATGAGGTCCCATTCTGCGCTGCTCACAAATACGTGTGTGAAACTTAATGAATATGAAGGAAGGTGCTCCTAATAGCAGCGTGCATGCTCAGCAAAGCTTCCTTGGATACGTGGAACTTTAATAAGTAATGCTCTGTCCCTCTCACATCCAATATTTTACAACAGTAATTAGTATGGGGAAAGGTATACGGCATCTTCTTTAAATGTTAATCATGCCGAGGAGTGTGTGCATTTACAACGCTCAAAAGATGTGGCTGTGCTCGGCACACCCGCAGATACACATTAGCTTAATCTCTACTGTAGCTGCTTCTCTGAGTCAGCTTCCACACACTCCTGCTTCATCATGAGGGATCCTGTAAAGCCCAGAGCTCTGTGCTCTCTTACAGGGTTTGAACTGGATCCACTGGAGAGGGTAAAACTTTGTACTGAGCAGGTCTCTGGTAAAAACGTGTCTAGTAAATATGCCAACAGCCACTGCAGCTACTGAAGCTGAAGGACAGGGTTTGGCTTTGCAGTCTCACAGGAAGCAGACACCTGCCTCAAAAGGTGAAAGCTGGTGCCTACTGGATCCATCCACTTCCACTCGTGTCCACCCTACTCAGACTTCTGTTTCCATGTTGTCCCAACACATTTCACCCTGATGCCACCGGGTGCCCTTAATCAATAACGGCGACTGGCCACATTTCATGCTGATGTGAAAGGGTGACTTTTTTGTCAGTTGCTGATGCTGTATATCACTGACCATGCACTGGATTTCTACGACTTCAGAGTGAGATTTGGTTGACATAGACGCAAAACACACAGAGTTTGGTGGTTTTGTGTCTTTTTTCGAGCTGCTATGCAACTTTCTGTGGTTTTGTGTCTCGTCAAGGCGATTATATGTCCTCGTCGTTTTGTTGTGTTTTTTGTTTCTTAGTGGGGGTTTTTGCCTCTCTTTGAAGTGGTTATGCATCATTTATGATTTTGTGTCTCTTAGTGATCATTTAATGTCTCTTTGTGGTTGTTTTATCTCTCTATGATGTAATTTTGTGCCTCTTTTTGGTTGTTCTGTGGCTCGTTGAGGCAATTACATGTCTTGTTCTCATTTTTTGTCTCTTTGTAGTTGATTTATGTCTTGCAGTGGTCATTATGTGTTTATTTGTGGTTGTTTTCTGTCTCTTTAAACTGCTTTTTTAATTGGTTAGGGAGTGATCATGATTGTGGTAACATTTAGACAATTTCTTAGGTTTAAACAAAAAAAGCAAGGTTAGAGAAACATTTTGATTTCAGTTAAATGTTTTGTTTTGTTTGCTGAAATGACAAAATTTCAGAGTTTCAAAGTGCAACTAGATCATAAACTACTTCCTCATGAAGAGGCATGAACGGCTGAGGTCCATCAGCGTTGTCACTGGTGTTACACCAGCAGGAATATGAACACGTTTAATACAGTTCTATTCATATGAGCTCTAAAATCTGCAGTGCAACCGTCTGTCTCTGCTGTCCTCCCTCTGCCAGTTTTGTGGCTTTCCAGCGACCGCCTCTTGAATTTCTCTCTACTTCACTTTAAAACTGTGAGTGTTTCCATTCCTGAGCGCCGTGTTGGAGGGACAGCAGTCGCAGTGTCCTCTGGGGTGTCGATTGTGGCTTGAAGGGTTGGCACAATGCTGGATGACTTATTGAAAATTTTTTTTTTTTTTTTTTTGGACAGCAATGAAAAAGCAGCTCGTTTTTATTTTCAGAGCTCTTCTAACACATCCACCCGTTTGTGCTCTCACACACACATGCACAAACACACACTCTCTCACACATAAAAAGAGTGAGAGAGGGTGAGATGTTGGATCAAAAAGACTCATTTGGCCTCGGTAAGAAAGAGTCCTCTTATCTTGAAACAGCCATTTAGTGTTAATTAATCCTTTTGACTGAAACCTCCCCCTACAACATATTCTCTTTGGTTGTTAGGCTTTCATGCTTAGAGTGCTCACACTACCTCAGATAGCCAAGTTAATGAAAAATCCCAAAATCTGATTAGGCTGTACTGCCTTTTCTCTCCGTAGCTATCTGGCACAAACGCAACAGCAGCTAGTTAACATGCAGTTTTGCTTTCATGCTTAAAGAACTATCAGTGACGTAGAGATCGCCGCTAACTGTCCATTTTCTCTTAAGCTTTGCAGCGTTGAGCTTTAAAGGGACAAGCTGGATGCCCACAAACACACACACAGAATTAACAGGGTTTTCTCGTGGGTGCCGAGCCAAGCCGTGATGACACGCGTTTCCACCACTGCCTCACAGCGGGGGCAGAGCGGCGCTGCTGTGGTCCTGCTCCGTAGCAGCTGTGTTGCTTTCTTGCTGACTGATCTTCAAAATCTTTCTTTGATATCTTTGATGCTAAAATGGTTTACATTTGTACACCAAACCTCCCCGTCCGTGCAGAGGAGCCTCTGCTTTGTAATCTGGCTTTGTTTCTGTAATTGCCATTCCAGCCTTCAACAAACACAGGCTATCTTTTGCTGCTTGGCTTTCATGTTGTGATGGCCAGCTGATAAGTGCTCAGAGGACTGTGGTACTCATGATAAAGCTCAATGGCCTGCACTCAAAAACAAAACCTAAAAGGTTATATTAGTATTTGGCTTTCAATGTCACACAGCTTGCACTCATCAAGCCTTAAAAAATAAAAAACGCTGCTGTGTGTTTCAACAATGGCGAACACTTTGACAGCGTTCTCTTCTGTGACTTTCATGTTAAAAGGCTCTTTGAGGGTTAAAGACATTTCAAGAGAATTACTGTTGTTTAAGTCACTGCCTGACCGGAGCATGAAACCTCTGTGGGCCTCTTTTAAACCTGCATTTTGTTCCTAAGATAAGCAGGACCACTGCAGTAGCCTTTCAACAGGTATAAATCAGAAATCAGGTAACTCTCTAAAAATGCTCCTCCCACAGATGGACAAGGGAGATGGTTGTTTGCATGCTTCTGTTTCAATATGACCTATCTTACATGCCGCGCAAATGTGGTATTTCATCTTAACTACATCGGTATTTCCCTGTAATGGCTGCGGGAGAAAGCTGAAGGCGGATTTATACTAGTGCGTCAGCTCTATGTAGAGTCTACGCTGTAGCCTGTGCAAGTGGCCTACACCATTGTGAGCATTTATACTTGTGTGGTGGTGTGTCTGTGTCACTCTGCAGTTACACCTCCAAAACACTAGTGGCAGTGGGGTTTCTGTGAAGTGCTGTAAAGTTTAGTTGATTCAAAACACACATTAAACACACATTAAACATGGTTTAATAGAGACAGTTTCAAACACAAGTACACAAATCAGCTTCACTATAACTCGCAGCATTCACAGACAAACACATTTTCCCCACAAATACAACATGCTAACATTATTAGCACAAGCCTATGGCATTTTACATTGTATAAATTAGCCTAGCAGCTAGCGGACATTTCCTCTACTCATATGAAGCCAGGGACAACAACAACATTTCACAAAGATAACATCAGAAAATTCAGCTCCATTACAGCTCACAAGGTTCACTGACAAAACAACTGTCTTATACGAAACACGTTTTCCGAACAAATACAACATGCTAACGTTAGTAGCACAAGCCTATGGCATTTTACATTGTATAAATTAGCCTAGCAGCTAGCAGAGATTTTCTCTGCTCATATGAAGCCAGGATAAATCACACACAAGACTTAAAATGCTATTTTGTGGAGGGTTTATTGTCTTCACAATTTATTGTTTCTTACCTGTGACATAAAAGTAAATCAAAACTTTGTATTCCAATGAGATAGGCCTAAATGGTTTTTTGCCTCCAAAAATAGGCAGGAGGTCTGCATCAACGCAACGTAGTTACATTTCTGGGGATATGTACCTCAGGCTACAGCGCAGATTACGATTTACACACCCTAGGTGCGGCATCGATCTGATGCAGTATAATTTAATGAAGCATAAATCCCTCTTAAGGCTTCTGTTTTACCCGTCATCATGTCCATTACCTTATGTGTGGTGCAAACGTATTATTTTGCCGAAATTAAGCTGGAATTTCCCCAGGAATTTGCGTAAAGTTACATGCGGTGCAAAAATGTGCAGTGGATTTGATGAAAAACTTCTGATTTTTGTATCTTTTTAATGCCACAATTTCGTGCTTTTATCAATTATTATGTTTCATTGACTTGCATAACCTTTTAGCTTAGGTTGAACATATTATAAGGATATGACGCCTTTGAAGATACTTCAAGAAACTACATCACAATAAGCAAAAATACCAATGTGGGCACTGGCGGACCATTTCTATTGCAGAGTTCAAAGGGTAAATTAAAAAAGGGGGGCGGAGGGAAGAGAGAAAAAGCTAAAAAAAATCCCCCTCCCCCTCTTTTTCTCATGAGCAAACACAACCTCTGATATTCTTTCAGTCTGGAGTTAATGCGAAGCGACAAAGTAATGATTTGTGAGCGTTCCCATGCTTCAGGAGTCTCGTACGAGTTCACTCAAAGACTCACCGGCTGCAGCTCTCTCGCTCAGACAAAACACAAACACACACAGTCTTTTGGTGCTTTTGTCCCCCTTCCTTGACTCCTGCTAAAAAAACACACAGCCCACGTTCACTGTCTGTGTCTGTTCAGGTAGACACCAGTCAGAGCTTCGTTTCACCGCAGGAACAAATTTGTCATTGAAGTAAGAAAACTGGAATGCCTTTCAAATCACTACAGACGGCTTCTGGTACAAAAACCATTAGGAAAAAAAAATAATAATAATTTCCTCCCAAAATATATTGTTGGAAGATGGGGCAAATGTGCAACAGGTGGTGAGGAGATATGGAGTGAGATGTGGTGACGACGACTGCACAGAACTGATGCACACTTACAATGGAGCATAACAGCCGGGGTCGATCAGAAGTAGTACAGAGTCACAAGTTTTCATCGTTGTTCCAAATGGCCGCACTGGAAGGCGGAGTGAAAAGCCATCCGTCAAAGAGAGTGGAGGAGATATGATGCTTTTTAAATATTGGGAGGACAGCACACTTTTCAGCACCACCTCTCTTGGAAAGACTTTCATGGTGTTGTTCACACGGAAAGTGACAGAAATAGTTCAGAACAGTTAAGAGCATAGTCCAGGTGACACATGAGAAAACAGAGGAGATCAAACTTTGGCCACTCACGACACAGTGCCCCCCACTCCAACATTGGAAAGATGTGGTAACAGAGGGCTCCTGAAGCTATTCCAACATCTGACAAGCAGTTTTAGTGGCGTATACTGGCTGTTTAACCTCCTCCGAACTTTTGTTTGGTATGCATTTTTAATTTCTCCTCGCTATTTGGGTTCAGTAGGACCCAATTAGTACAAATAACTAAACACTGTCAATGATAATAAAGTCCCAGTGTCCTCAAACAAGATGATAATAATGCCCAAATGTCCATTAACGAGTACTTCCTAATTAACAGTGTCTTAGCTTGTCACTGTTGCTAAAGTTGGTCAAACTTGTTGCCATATCAAACTACATTATTTATCATAACTAAACAAGTTCACGAACAAGGACAGCAGGTCTAAGTTAAGAAGAATGAAGTATAAGGTCAAGTAAACCCAAAATGTGATGTCCTCAAATGAGGAGGCAGGGTCTCAGGAGGTTAATCTGCACACATCATTTTATCAGTTTTTAGACATCAACTAACTTTTAAACCTTTAATAGTTTTGTCTAAACTGACAAAACCTGAAAACTTAAAAACACTAGAGCTTTACCCCAACACCCCCCCCCCCCCCCCCCCCCCCCCCCCCCCCACCCCCCCACCTTCCATGTTTCATCCAAATAAAAGTGCCTTAAATGTCAAGTCAGATGTGATATGTGACGAACAGATTTGAAGAATGCATCAGAAAACCATGGCCCTACACTTGAATTCACTGTGCTGGGGACAAAAATGATGTATGGCCACTCCACACAAGTCTTAACCTCTGCCAGAACAAGGTTGAGGTGTGCAACAGGGGGAATCAGAGTGTGGATTTATTGCTCTGCCTGTCCAAGTTGACAGGACTCACTTCATTCCTCTTTTTTGATTTAAAAGAAGGGAATGACTTGCTTGTAATTGCTTTGAAAAAAAAGAAACCCTCAGATCATTAATAATTCTATTGCATCAGGATGCAAGGTTGAGAGTTGGGTCAGATGAGGTGTGGACTGTCTGCAGTTTGTCTGGATCATTCTTGTCATCCTTTCAGCACAGTCCCCAGAAGAAAATGTTGGCATTGTACGTCTCTGTAAACCATCAATATGTTACATTTGCACATTTCACTGTGGCCAGAAGGCACCTATCGCGATGATATGATACACCACAGGATGGCATCAGTTCCAAGCGCTGCTGGAAAGTTCCGCTGTTCACTCTCCGTATGACTATACAGCCAAACCATGGTGTTTTCTCCTGTACCTAACCACATGCTTTTGTTGATGTCCCGGTGTTGGTTGCCACATGGTTTTGTTGCCTCGGATACCTAGCATGTAATATGTAGACATGAAAATCCACTGAAAAAGTGGCGATTTGTGAAGACTTGAGATGAGAACTTGTAGTCGTTGTAGTAGTATCAAAAGTGGTATGCTAGTTTTTTACTGAGCTTGTGCCCCAAGCAAAAACTTCATCTCTCATCCTAACCATAATCAAGTAGTTTTTGTTCCATAACTGAAGCACACGAACATGGTCAAGCGAGGGAGTTCAAGTATCTTGGGGTCACAAGTGAGGATAGAATGGAGCGTGAGATGGATCGGCGGGTAGGTGCGGCTTCTGCAGTGATGCAGGCGCTGCGCCGGTCCGTCATGGTGAAGAGGGAGCTGACCCAGAAGGCAAAGCTTTCAATTTACTGGTCCATCTACATCCCAACCCTCACCTATGGTCATGAGCTCTGGGTAGTGACTGAAAGAATGAGATCACGCATACAAGCAGTGGAAATAAGTTTCCTCCGTGGGGTGCCTGGGCTCAGCCTTAGAGATAGGGGGAGGAGCTTGGACATTCAGAGGGAGCTCGGAGTAGAGCCGCTGCTCCTTCACCTCGAAAGGAGTCAGTTGAGGTGGTTCGGGCATCTGATCAGGATCCTCCTGGGCGCCTCCTGTTAGAGGTGTTCCGGGCACGTCCCACTGGTAGGAGGCCCCGGGGCAGACCCAGAGCACGCTGGAGGGATTACATATCTTGTCTGGCCTGGGAACACCTTGGGGTCCCCCAGGAGGAGCTGGAAAGTGTTGCTGGGGAGAGGGATGTCTGGGGTGCTTTGCTTGGCCTGCTGCCCCCGAGACCCGGCCCTGGATAAGTGGATGAAAATGGATGGATGGTCAAAATGTTAAGTTTTAATGTATCCCCTACATGGTAACGTGCAAATGTAATGTTCTTGTGGTTTGGAGGAAGGTACTATGCCAATATTTTTTTAGCGATTGGGTCCATCTTCTCTGGAGAATGTATCCCTGTGTTGGATCAAAAATAATTGTAAATGCTGACTTTATTACGTCAGTAGAATGCTAATAGCAGATGGTTTGATTTCACATCATTTCTCAATATAAAATTGCCTCTTGCCCTTTAAGAGAGAACTATGAATATTTCGTCAAAGTGATCTATCTGACTGACAGCTGAGAATATAACTTTTTTTTTATTAGAGGAGTGAAACAAACTCCGAACCAAGTGATTAAATGGAAATGCTTTACACACAAGGTTTTTTCTTTTTCTTTGTTTTTTTTTCCTTGAACCAGATTCAGATTTTTTATGAACACCAAATTTAAATGCTGCTCACTCACAGGTTGAGTTGATTGGCTCTCATTAGGTGAGTCTTTCTCACGAGTGAAGGAGTGAGCGTTTCAGGATTTGTGCAGGCTCAGGTACCTGGGAAATATCTTGATGCTGTGCAGAGATTTACAGAGTAACTGGGGACTGCGTGGGATCTGACTTAGTGTTTTTGACATGTTTCCATGGGGACTAATTTGCTTTACACATAATGACAGCAACTAACAATCTGTCTGCACTCCGTCTCTCTGCTTTCCCCACCTCAGCCGGGTATTTTTCTTTTTCCATGCCTCCCCAAGGACAGTCAAATGTCACACTAACTAGTCGTGTCGTGAGGTGAATTTGTCTTCTCCTGTGGTTCTTTAACATTTTCAGCCATGAAGCAACCTAAGAACAATTAGCCTCTCACCAGTGGGACTTAGTTTAATTGACCCATGAAAGGTTGATGACCCACTTCAGGGTCCTGATCCATAGTTTCAGAGATGCTGACATGCAGGATGTGTATATAAAGCTTTAAATAAGGTCTCACACTCTGGGAGCCAGTCTAATGAAAACATTCCCCGGCCATGTTGTGACCCAACAGAAACAGACTCACATCTTATTTTAGGTCCTGAACCTGAAAAAAATGTAGGCAGTGTTTTGTCAAAGTCTGGTTTGAGACCAAAAGTGGGTCATGGGAAGATTAAAACTGGCCTTCAAATTACTCTCTAGAAATTCATGTCAGAACTCATTGGCTATGCTATGTTGCAAGACCTCTGCTGTGCGAGCTAAAGTTTTCCATACGCATCTCCTCAGTGAGTCAGCATACCACAGTAAGCACGGAGTAGAAATCAATTCATTTCAATTCAGCTTTATTGTCCTCAAGGGGAAATTCTTTAAACCAAGAGTTAAAGAAAACATCAATACATTCATAAAAGCTCATATGGAAACCATGAACTGGAGTCCTCACTTATCATGTGTGCTCAGTACTGTAGTTACTGCTTCAATAGATCAAATCACCACCAACATTAAACTGAATACTCAATTCACTGCTTTTTCCACTGTGGGCTTTTAAGTACTGTCATCTCACTTTAAAATAACATTTATTTCTGCCATGCTTCAACATTTATACTCCTCTATAAAATGCTGCTGATCATCAATTCACTATATGTGCTTAAAAAAGAAATGCATTTTAACCCTTCAAACTCTGCAATGCAAATGGGGAGTCGGTGCCTACGCTGGTATTTTTGTTTATTATGATATCATATCAAGGAGTATCTTAAAATGCTTTATATTCCTACAGTCTATAAAACCTAAGCTGAAAGTTTAGGTGAGTCAATAAACCTTAATAAGTGATAAAAATTCTGAAATTGGGTCATAAAAAAATACAAAAATCATTTCTTTTTCATCAGATTTTACAAAATGAAAACAAAATATATTGATCCAGGAGGGATTTAAATGTAGAAACATAAACATAAGATATAACACTCCTAACAAAGAAGTTATTTTCAATTCAGTTCAGTTCAGTTTTATGTATAAAGTCTAATATCACAATTTGCCTTAGAGGGCATTCCTCTGTCCTTGAAACCTCACAGTAGACAAGGAAAAACTCCCCCTAAAAACCCTTTAATGGGAAAATAATAATAATACCAATAATAACCTAATAATAGCATTCACTTTCTGCTGCAAAAGGAATGATTGTTCTAGATATTATAGTTTTTATTTTAGATATATATCCAGGATTATGGAAACAGTAATCTCCTGCAGCCATTAGAGGGAAAATCAGGTGTAATTACAGTGAAATATCACGTTTGCACGGCGTGTGACGTAAGGTGACGTTAGGTCATAACACAGTGACAGGGAAGACAGAAGCCTCAGGTTTCTGCTGCTAAAAGAATGAATGCTCTATTCTAGTCTGAGGTGGTTCTCTACCATGGGAGATAGTTACTGCCCCAAGGTGGTGGGTAAAATAAAGCTTGAGATGGACAGGTGTATTGGTGATGCGGGCGTTGCACCAGACTGTCGTGGTGAAGAGGGAGCTAAGCAGAAAAGCAAAGCTCTTGATTCACCAGCACATCTATGTTCCAACCTTCACCTGTGGTCATGAGCTTTGGGAATTTACGTAAAGAATGAGATCACGGATGCAAGCTGCCGAAATGAATTTCCTCTGTAGGGTGTCTGGGCTCAGTCTGACAGATATGATGAGGAGCTCAGATATCCAGAGGGAGTTCAGAGTAGAGCCGCTACTCCTTTGCTTCGAAACAGACCATCTGAGGTGGTCAGAGCACCTGAACAGGACGTCTCCCGGGTGCCTCCTGTGAGAGGTTTCCCAAGCACGTTCAACTGGTAGAAGGCCCCGAGGTCAACCCAGAACATGCTGGAGGGATTATATATCATCTGGCCTTGAAATGCCTCAAGATCCCACAGTAGGAGTTGGAAATTATTGCTTGGTAGAGGGACGTCTGAAGTACCCCGCGCTGCCTGCTGCCCTTGTGACCGGGGCCCAGATGAGAGAATGAAAATTGATGGATGAAAGGGGGTAACACTCATAATCCCCAGCAGGAAATACAATACACCATGATGCCTAAGAATACAATGGAGAATATATTTTTGCTATGTTTATAATGCCTTTCATAACAGCCCAGTGATGGCAGTGATGGCAGCCGGAATGTAGATAACATCACAGAGGCCACCGATAATAAAGAAATAACACTGCCAATCATGACATTTTATTACAGAAACTTTCTCTCTATGATTTGTGCAGCTCAAATCTGTCATGGTTCAAAGCTATTTGATAGAATGCAGTTTGTTTCCTGGAACAATACCTCATCTGATTATAAGTCGATTTCTTGTGGTGTGCCCCAAGGATCGATTTTGGGCCCGTTACTGTTTGTTAAATGATCTATACATGACAATATTGAAAACATCTTTTATTCTCTTTGCAGATGACTCCAATATTTTTTTATCTGGTAAGAATGGACCCAAATTAATATCAGAAGTGAACACTGAATTGCGCAAAGTTGATACCTGGTTCAAGGCAAACAAACTGTCACTTAATATAAAGAAAAGCTCATACATGTTATTTACCCCTCGAAATCAACAAGCAACAAACACTGTTCCCAGTGTTCATATTGACAATAACATCTTGGAGAGGGTTATTGCAACTAACTTTCTAGGTATTCTTACTGATGAAAATCTCACTTTGAAAAGTCCCATTACATTCATTTCAAACAAGACTGCAAAAAATATTGCAATAAGCAGAAAAAACTAATGGCACTGATTAGCTAATGTGATTTTTCATCTGGAGTAAAAACAGATTCTTGGCCCTCTATGGCAACTTTATTAAGTCTGGACATGCAACACAAAGCAGGAGGGGAGCAATGATTGCTGTGGTTCCACTCAGAAATAGACAGATAGGGATTAGACTGCAGATTTGGCCTGTTGGATATGTTTTTGAGGGCACAAACGTCATACATCACACCCTGGTTGGTCAATCCCACACAGCTTTCAACACATCTGTGTGCCTGTGTACATTTATATGTGTGTGTCCTCGGTGGAACGCTGTCAAGAAATCACAGGAAGAGGTGGAAAGGACAGATACAGAGGTCTAAATGTGGCACTCAGACACATATGGAGCCTATTACCTCTCGTACTGAGTTTCTTGCTCTGGCTCAGTGTCCAGTGTCAGCCTATCTGTCTCTGTCTCGTTGTCACTTCACTTCAGCTTATGATAATTGGGGTGATTATGATGTGTGTATGTGAGGCCGACGTGTCGAGCTCCCCTGGATGAATGGCATCAGATTGTTTTGTATCGCCAAATACGAAAAATAGAGCACAAAAAGTGAAATAACAGGCTCCATTTTATCAAGACAATTTGTTGTAATGAGCTTGAAGTCAATGAGTAAGTCACCTCTTTGTTCCATGAAGACACTGTTGCTCTGTTCTTTTCTTCCTTCGGGGCCACGGAGGTTTGATTTGGCCAGAAAATGTGTAATTTGATGATACTTTTCTCCTTTGATACGTTTCCCTCCTCGTCACATAAAGAAGCTCGGGTTATTTTAGGGAAATCATTCTCTCCTCTCCTATCATTTGTCCTCTTTTTTTACTCTAAATATTTCTCCTTTCGGCCCATTTCTCCCTCGGTCGCTCCTCCTCCTCCTCGTCAGACCAACGGTAAGTATAATTTCAGAGACCAAATTTTTTCCTCCAAGCCACAATGGTTCTCCTCCTCCCTTTTCTAAGACCCTCCTCTGCCTCCTTTCAGAGGGCTTTTCCCTCAGAACTTCAATCTCTCCTTAACTCCCGTCCTTCCAAACCTCCTCCTTCTCCCTATATTTTTTCTCCCCCCTCTCTTTACCCCCCCGGAGACCTTGGACAGTGATGCCGGGTGTATTTAAGAAGGAAGCCGAGGATTTTCCACAAAGCTTCAATCTTGGTCTTTTACAGAGCGGCACCACATGAACACACACCAGGCTGCCAAACCAGGCTTTATAATGGCTTAAAATGTCCAGAGGAGGCGGGAGTGGAGGGGGGGGGTATGAGAAGGAACGTAAAATAAGTGGTTGTGAGCAAAAAAAAAAAAAAAAGGGACTGACGACATTGTAAAGGAGGGGGTAAAGAAGTCATTCTCTTTGTCCTTTGTTTAACATATTTACAGATTAATTATTCTGACTCAGTTTAAGTGTAACCAATGCCCTTTCATGTTATTTTGGGCGTCTTTTCCTTTGTCGTCCATGTTCCCATTCAATAAAGCACCAATAAACTGAGACAAATGGAAAAGAGAAATGAGTGGAGAAAGGATGGAGGGTGGGGAGAACAGGAAAGAGAAAGAAAAAAAAAGGTTAAAGGGAGTTGAAAGAGAAGGAAAAACGGAGAGAAAGCGACTCACGAGAAAGAAAGCCTCCCATTTCCTTCACCTCGGGCTGATCCAGCTGAGCCTAAAACCACACAGCCACGTGGACACCACAACCTTCCTCTGTGTGTATGTGCGAGAGACCTACATTTATAGTGTGTTAAAGTGCAGTGTGTGTGTGTGTGTGTGTGTGTGTGTGGGTGTGTATATGTTAATGGGGTGTGTGTGGGCCATTTCTGCATTTACAATGTGTGGAAGTGCACTGGTTTTGCGTGCTGGTGTGAGCTTAATGAGTGCGTTTTTGTGTGTCCGCCCATGTTGCTGCTCAATTTGTTGTGTGCTCGAGTTGTGTGATTGTGCTCATGTGTCCCTGTGAGTGTGTGTGCTGTTTTTATTGCCATTTTGTCTGCCTGTGTGTGAGGGACTGTGTGACTGCAGCATTTACGATTGTGTGCGATGGTGCAACCTGTATATGAGGACATTTCACAGGTATTCACACCGACTTTATGAGGACATCACTGACTTGTGAGGACAGTGCTCATGTCCTCACAAGTCAAACACTGTGGAGGCACTTATCAAGTCGTAACTAACTCCCTCCTGCTTTTTCTCCTCATCTCCTCATACCTGGATTTCTGTATATGTGCGTGTGTGTGTGTGTGTGTGTGTGTGTGTAATACGCAGTCCAGACACAGTTATAAAGTGCCAAATATCTGCATATATGTTCAGGATATAAATGTACTTTAGTGTATTTTCTGAATGTTATAAAGGATCTTAGATTAATCTGAGCTACTGATGTGAGCTGGGCGATGATGTCACAGATAGCACAGAGTCAGACAGCGAGACTTCTTCCACAACCAGAAATCCAGCATCTAATTTAGCAGAACCGCCGTCTCAGTGCTTCTCATCTGTCTCCCCATTTATCCTTCTCTTCTCTCTGTATGGAAATCTAGCATCTAATCTTGCATGAACAAGTGAATTAATGCAGATTTTTTTTTTTTCGTTGTCTCTCTGTCGCTGTATCAATCGTACTGATGTAGGAACACATCCTTCCTCGAAGGCTCTTTTCATTCTTTCTTTTCTACTTAATGTTTTATCAAAATAAAACCAATTTCTGATACAGTTCAATTAAAAATGTTGAGCTGCTTTTCCTTGATAGTTGTGCGTCTACCATAAGCAAGCAAAGAGGCTATGTGTAAATGGTTTGATGAGTTTTCGTTATTGTTGTTATTTCCTACTTTGTTGTGCTGTTGCCTGGAGACAGAGTTAATTTTGTTAAAAGTCAGTAATGAATGATATGACTCAAAGATTTTTGGCTGGGTTTTTGCTTTTGATAAATCTTCCATCCTAATAATTTTAACTAATTCTATATTTTATGTACAGCTTATTTTAGCAGGAAAAAAATGTGCTCTGTGCAACACCGACAAAAAAATAGACAAGGTGCACATTTTCCCAAGTCATCACATATTGCTAACACATCCTCACTGTGACCGCGTCACATGTCCACGTTTGGTCATGGACTTTCCATGTCCACATATGACGTCCAAGGTACCCTGGGTGTGTTGGTTGTTGATGTTCTGGGACACCGTGTCAACTTCAGGCTGTTACATGCATTGTCTGTTTTCAAAATACACTTCTGTTTTCACAGGAAATGTACAGTTTGCATACAGTCGCTTTCAAAATAAAAGCACTACGTTTCGTCAACACACAAATGGTTGGGTTTAGGCAACAATAGAGCAGGGTTAGGCTTTACAATCTTACAGGAAGGGAACATCAGCCTCCCCACTGAAAGTCAGTGGTTGTTGGACCCATCCACCGCCTTAACCTTTGTTGTTTTTCCGTCATGTTTCCTCTCTTTGCCACCAGGCACTAACCAAGCACCAGATTTTGATGACCAAGACTGAGTTGATATCGCCACTGACATTCAGTGGCCTCTCATGCCTACATATTAAGCGCCAGGTAGTCTGAGTGGGCGGAAGTTCGCTGCATTGATCAGCCTCTCATTGGGCGGAACGAGCCACCCGCTGAAGTCCCGCCCTACCACCTCCGGTTGTGTAGCTGTTTTCAACATGTCCTTTACTAACTTTTGCGGTGTTTGATCTTGCGGGGATGTAGCCATTTTTCTGCCATGGTTCGCATCCTGAAGGCGATAGTTTTGTGGGCGTGTTACACCAAAACCTGTTTCCCCCCGGCAATATTTTTGCAAGCGCACCATTGCTGTGGCACCGCCCAGAACGATTGTGATTGGCTGAAAGAAATACAAGCAGCCGGGGCGTTTTTTTTCTCC
The DNA here is from genome assembly GCF_041903045.1 of Epinephelus lanceolatus. Taxonomy (NCBI): domain Eukaryota; kingdom Metazoa; phylum Chordata; class Actinopteri; order Perciformes; family Serranidae; genus Epinephelus; species Epinephelus lanceolatus. Next base: position 3,946,987 of record NC_135750.1, read on the forward strand.
AATCTTAAAGTGAGAATCGGCCCAGCCAGACCTTTCTTTTCTTGAGAAAGGTCTGGTGAGCGAGACTAAGCGGCAGGTATTCTCCTGCGTCTGCTGTTGACATTCCAGGATGCCGCAACCACCGCCGGTACGTCAACAAAAGCACATGGTTAGGTTTAGAAAACATCACTGTTTGACTCTACATTCCTAGAGGACGCGAACACCGGCTTCCGGGTGCAAGTCTGAGGTTTGTTGGACCCATCCACTCCCTTCCTGCCCACACTATAAGAACTTTCCAGCTCCTTAAATTACATTGTTACCTGCAGTGTTTCAACCTGACGCCATCGAGCAATATATCATACCGCCGCCTGGCCGTGTTATGAACTAATGCCACCTGTCTGTGTGTCATACTGCCACGAAAGGGGACTTTTGGTGTCAGGTGTCTGACATCGAAATCACAGACAAAGTGACGGTATTTTTTCAATTCAATTTTATTCAATTCAATTTTATTTATAAAGCCCAATATCACAAATCACAATTTGCCTCACAGGGCTTTACAGCATACGACATCCCTCTGTCCTTAAGACCCTCACAGCGGAAAAGGAAAAACTCCCCAAAAAAACCCTTTAACGGGGAAATTTGATATACGTATACGTATTTGATGACTTCGGAATTAGAACTGTTTGCTTCGATTACAATAATTGTCTAAGTGGCAAAGATGTGCACTCTGCTGAGTGCATTTTTCTAGTTTGAATAATTTTAGAGGTCTTTACAGAAAAATAAAATGCCTTTCAATCCTGAAAATTGTTGAGGCCCCTCCAGATACTCTTGTGGCCCCTGAGAGGGGTCCCGATGCATTATGCGTCAAAAATAATTACAGGATTGATGAGTAGTGCATTTTTTTGTCTTTTATGTGTGTTGTTAAATGTTCTCTACTTTAAAAATCATTATATTGAACAATAATTTATCTGCGTGCAGTATTTGTCTGTGTGAAGGTATGTACTTTGTTAATAGTTGAGATGACAACTATTTATTTTCTTAAAAAGGAGGTTTAAAATGAACTGTAAGCTTTTATAAATACCATTTTGTGTCACCAAATGTGAGCACGTGTGACCTGACGGCCTGGTGGTTCTCACTGTCACCTCACATCAGTGCTCATGCCCCAGTCCGGCTCCTTCCGGTGTGGAGTTTGCATGTCCTCCCTTAAATTGCCCAAAGCTATAAATGCATTTGTCTGTGTTGCAGAGGGGTGAGCTGTCTAGAGAGGTTTCCTGCTTTTTGGCAAGTGCATGCTGGGATTGATTTCAGCCACCTTGTGAAACTGGGCAAAAGTAAGCAGGTGTAGAAATGGATGGAGGCATAAAGACCATTCTGAGCATGACATACATTTCTCCTTACTCAGAGACCCATGTAGATGCAAAGAGGATTTGTGTTTATGACCCAAATGGATTTTGTTGCTGTACTGCAATAAAGAAACGCTAATTGCTGTTATATAAAACCATTTTTGTGTCTGTCTGTGTCTGTTATCTACACCTCATCTCCAAAGCTGCAGACTTAAATTCAACACCTCATTTAGCATAATGTGTGTCTCCAGAGTCAGTCTCTGTCTGGTTCCATCTCCCTCCCCCTCACTCTTAATGGTGGGATAAAAGTAATATCAAATTCTGTGTTTCTTTGTCTGATCTCTGTCTTCATAATTTATATCAACTTTTGTATTTCACCGCTGTCAATAAACATGGCAAACTGTCTCTGCAAATGCATTGTCCAATCTTCCACAGCCCACTGTCTGATTGTCTGTAAAAAACGTCTTCAGTAGACCATCAAAAGCTGAGGTTTCGAGTCCAAAGGGAGAAAAAAAAAATAACATCCTCAGGCTGATTATCAAAGAGAGGTGAATCACACATCTATAAAGTCCAGAGAAAAAGAAAAAAACCTCCATGAGGCTTCACCAGAGACAGGGGCTGGCATCACAGGACGGAATCTGACGTGGACTGAAAAACGCTATAAGGCAGCATAAATGTCTCTGGGTTATGGTTAGAGAGCATTTATACTATACTTACTACTAAGACTTGTCACATATAGCTGCTTGTTCAGTGGACATCAGATGCATTGTGTCTTTTCAAAATGCACTTCCTACTGATTGTATGTCAATGAGCAACAAAAGCACATGGTTGGGTTTAGATGGTTTCATGGTTATCATGGTTTGGCTCACAATTCACACGGGGAACGAACACCAGGCTCCAGGAAGAAAGTCTAGGGCTTGTTGGACCCATCCACCGCCCCTCCTGCCTGACCTACAGGGACTCTACAGCTCCTGAAGGAACTTTATTTCCCAGTGGCATTTCAAACTGAAGCCACTTGGCCACATTATGAACTGATGCCGTCTGGCGCCGTATCATAGCACCAAGAAAGGATGGCTTCTTTTTTGTCCGTATCTGACACATTCTCACTCCAACCTTTGGAGATCAATAGGCAGTGGTGCCCCAAAAGGGGGTGGGGAATTGCCACCCTGATACAATTGCTCCCCCAGCATTAGCGTCTTAACGGTCTGTGGTGAGCTCATTTTTTAAGCTAGGTAATCAAGTTGGTATCTAGTGAAACTAGACCACCTAAGGCATTCATGGTTCCAACTCTGTCAGCGTAGCTTCTCAGGAAGGGGGTTAAATATACAGCCCCTCCAAGATTTTGGGGGCTGTTTTTGGGATTGTTGCGGCCTGAAATCCCTGATTTCACAGCGATGCATGTTGTGATGTTTATAGGCGTTTTGTTTTTTTTTGTCTGTACTTTTGCAAAAAATTGCATTGCATGAGCCAACATAGCATAAGATGATTTTATCACCTCTCATCATATTTTGCCACTTGGGCTGAAACCCCACAGCAGCGGTTAACATCTGACACCGAGCCCTTCTCAGACCGACACCGAACTGGCTTGACTCTGTCATCAATCCTGTTAATAATTGATGGGTAATATTAGCTTTGTGATGCTAACAGTTAGCCCTGTCACTGTGTGTGTGAGACACTGTCCCAGGCATAGAGTGTCACCGTGTGCAGTTCTTCAGTGAAATTAATTTTTACCTGTTTAAAATATTGCAGTGATTGTGCAGAATTCCCGGGGGTTTGTGTTTATTGCTGCGATCGTAACATCATGAAATTCTGGAGGGTCGGACAAATGCTCCAAAGTTAGGCTAAATTTTGGGGAGAGAACAAATGACATGGCCATTTTCAAAGAGGTCCCCTGATCTCAATGAAAATAGCTTCTAAAGGCACACACAAGTCTCTCTGAAACTCAACATAAGTCGCGTTTCCATTACACTTTTAATGCGATAAAATAAATGTGATATTTCTAAAGTTTCGAAAGGTGTTTCCATTAAAAGGTATTTTGCATATGAGCCGTAATTCTCGTAAAATCTCGTCCCGTGAGACTCCACTTTGTTTGCGGAAGTAAGATGGACATTCCAAATCTCTTGCGAGTTGGAACAATCATCTCGGTTGCCACTGCTGCTGTTGCAGTAGTCTACAACCGAAGACGAAGAGAGTGAGTGGTATTCTGAAGGCAAAGCCCTTATGTGTGGCAGCGACCACGGATAAAGGATTTCTGGGATAGGATCGTGAATGAGGAATTCACAGAGGACTTGAATGTCCGGTGACGTATATTTGCGAAAAAGTTTCCATTCCACTTTTGTGTCGATACACTTCTATATCGACACGTCTGAAAAACCACCTCATGAGAGCGTAAAAGCTTTTTCTCGATATTTGAGAGTTGTTTCAAAATGTTTCCATCACCAGTTTTTTATTGCGATATTAGGTTTTGCACATTTCTAAGGTTAATGGAAACGCACTTATAGATTGTTACAAGGTTCTGTTCCTTACAATCAATGTACCTCTTTGAATTAAAACTGTATATTTGTCATTTTAAGAAAAAGGACGAATATAGCTTAATTGAAGAACAATGGATCTTCTTACATGTATAGATACAGTTTAACACATTAAAACAGGATTGTAGTGGAACTTAAAATGTTAACTGTACAGGTACCAGTCAGTGCACATCAGATAATTAGTAATGTTAAGCATAAAATTAGAAAACAAAGTATACCCGCATGAAATTCCCTATTCTCTGGACAAAAGTGCTGCCTTTTCTCTGGGGAAAGGCGAATTACTTACAGTGTAATGAACACTGTAAAAGTGACATAATTTACTAACTCATCAGAGTGGTTTGTGTGTGGAGTTACTCTTTAAGTATGTTTGAGGTGTCCTGATATAGAGTATAATCAACAGCCACATGACGCCAGACATTTAGAAACGAATACTTCCCCTCGCCATAATGTAAAATACAATAAATTCACATTTCAGTGCTGCTGACCACAAGGTCATTTCGACCACTATGGCCCTCTCTGTGCTTTTTCCATTATGACTCAGACTGACTAATAACATGGCTAACACCGGTGTGTAAATGCATTTCTCTCTTCATCTCCCTCCCTCCATCGTTCTTTCTTTAAACACACAATTTAAATGTACATTCAGTGAGCCGGGTCAGTGAGGTTCAGTTACAGCTCTACTCCCATTCTCTGTTTCATGTTGTGATTTCCCACAGATTTCTCTCTAACTCTTTTTAACGCTGACTTTTGTTTTTGTTATTGTCTTGTTTGTGTTTCTCTATGCGGTCGTCTGTTTACCTTTGATAAGTCCCTGTGCGTCTCCCTCGATGTCTACCGGCGTCATTCTGCTCCATTTAGAATCAGTTGGACAGCCAGTCAGTCACCTTGCCATCTGGCTGTTTACAGGCGGAAAGGTCAGGGCAAATTGAGCAGAAGTCAGCCCTTGAGGGACGGAGAGACGGCTGGTGAGACTGGTCAAAGTGAACAAGGGAAAGGAGAGAGCCTGTCCAGGAGAAAGAGGAGGGGGGGAAGAACTCTTGAATCTTGAATAAGTCACCTTTTGAGCTATTGATTGTGAGCTCAGACTGTTTACACTTTGGATCGTGGTTACTTACCCTATAGATTTTGGCCCTTTTTTTTTGCTAGCAGATTTCTACATGACAAGAACACTAACGAGCATTTCTAATGAGCCTGGACCTTAAAAGTGAGATGCTTTATTTCTTCATTTTAAAGCTATTTTGTGGAGAGAATCAAAGGATCTGCACATTGTATCAAAGGATTTGGATCAAACAGAGATCTTTGTCAGACACTGTTAAATCACCATCACAAAACAAATCAAGCAATATAGTGTATAAACTGTAACACTCTAATTAAACACCTAGTCCCTTTTACTAACCCTGTGTGGCAACCCGGTCTCACTCTGAGCTCAAAACTAGCGCTTGGGCAGTGACTTCCAGCGTCAGACACCGATTAAAATAGCTGTTGGTTAGGTAGCTGTTGCCGTTGTTGTTTCACAGCGCCTGGCGGTGTCAGTGGGAAATGCCACAGGACAACAGCTAAAGTTAAGGCAGCAGAAGTCCAAGGAAGACAGGAGACCAGTGTTCGCTTCCCCTATGAAACATAACCACGTGCGTTTGTTGTTGAAGGAAAATGACATCAATTCACACTGTTGTGTCAACGTAGTGCTTTCATTGTGAAAGAGACTGTATGCAGACTGTACATTTCCTGTGAAAACGGAAATGTATTTTGAAAACAGACAATGCATGTAACAGGCTGAAGTTGACACAGCGTCCCAGAACGTCAACAAGCAACACACCCAGGGTACCTTGGACGCCATATGTGGACGTGGGAAGTCAAGTGAGAACATGTTAGCACTGTTGTTCAGCCATTAAGCTGGCAGGCGAGGTAGGCTAGTAACAAAGATGAATCAACATCTGTGTAAAGTGGGGGAGCCAGCAGATGGGAGTGGGTGTCAATTTTGGTGACATGTATGACTCACCACTGGGGGATTTAACCCTTTAAAAACAGACCTTGCATCGTTGACTGCAGGAGATCCTTGTTTGCATGATCCTGATTAAATAGATCTTAAATGAGAACAACAACAGCTATAGCATTCATTCTTTAGCAGCAGAAAGCAAAGATTTCTGTCTTCCCTTTCCTCATGTCATGACCTTACGTGACCTTACGCTACGTCCCGTGCAAACACAGTATTTCGCTTAACTGCTACATTTTAGCATGTGCCCAGAAATGAGGTGAGAGAACAATGTCTTCTCCCTTTCTGTGTGCCATAAAGCTTTTTTTTTTCTTTTACAGCTTTTCTGCAACCTGTTAGAAAAATACAGTAAATACTGTGTAAATACAAAACTGATTGAACTCTATTAAAGTGTGACTCTCCAGAAACAAAGCTGCCTTTGTCTCCCAACATCACAACAGCAGCAGTACGTGCAAATGAGACAACTCCTGAACTTGAAAAGACTTGATTCAACTCACACAGATTGCAAGGTAATTTCTAAAGGGAAAGACAGTGTGTGTGTGTGTGTGTGTGTGTGTCCACCATGCAGCAGCACCAGGCAGAGAAAGGTAAAATAAATGTTATTTTCAATCAGTCAGCCTCAGCAAGCAGCAAGCAGCAGTCAAACATACAGGAGGAGCCCCCTGATGCGTTAAAGGACATTTTCACCGTGTGTGTGTGTGTGTGTGTGTGTGTGTGTGTGTCCACGCACGTATGTGTGTGCGTGAAATAGAACCAGCGGCCCAGGTGTCTTGCAGGGTGGAGGAGTGAGGAGGAGAGAGAGGGAGATGGAGGAATGGATGCTGAAGTACTGCAGCAGAGCAATCTGCAGTATCTGTGTGCACACACACACACACACACACATCCTCACACATCAGCATGCAGCGCGGCTTGCATTGACAATGGCAAGTAAACTTTCTACTGTAAATAATAAATAAATAAAGTATAGGAGCCCTCACTGTTATAAGTACACAGTTAGTGAGCTCATTTAGCATCCGCCTGCTGCTGGAACCTGTTTATGCAGACCGTGCTCCCAAAGGTCAGATTTAGATCTTCATTCATTTTGCCACTGAATGTGATGAACAGTTTAAAACTTATCCAACTCAGAAAAGGGTTTGGTGCTGCCGAACCCGTTCTTACTCCAGACTTTGTTAATGACGTAAGTGTCAGATACTGATGTACACAGAGAGACTTTATGGTGGGATGGTACACAATAGCGGCGGTTTATTCTGATGCTGCCGGAATCTGCCGTCATATAAAGATAAAGTCTGCACAGGACGAGCAGGTGGAGGTCGGTGGGTCAAGCTAACCTCGGTCTTTTGTTGCCTAAACCTGAGGAAATACACATCTTCACTCCGACCTTCAACATATCAACATTTGGTCATGGACTTTCCATCTCGACATATCTAACTATAAGCGGACTTTGTGAGATGATGACGGGCATCACAAGCCTGAGTCTCTTTCAACACAGTGACACTGCAGAGAATCCTTTTTAAGGGATGCGTAAGTCCCTCAGCTAAGGAGAAATTAAGCCTTAAGTGTCATGCTTAAGGAGGACATTTAGGGTGTCTTGTGCAACCGGTTCCTGATTCTTGTGGAAAACAAAACAATAGAGACCTCTCAGTTTAGCCACATCTGAGTGGGAAAAAGACGATGACATCAGCTAATAAGTTGCTAACTTAGCTTGTTAGGAAGAAAACTCCAGCCTTACCCTGTTAGCTGTAACAACAGCATGCTAGCTAAGCCGAGCAGACTGAGTCATAGTCTCTTACACAGACGCTGATGATGTCAGCACGCTGGCTGACTCTGTTGTCTGTGGACATTCCCATAGGAAAGCTGTAATAGAACTAGTGCTGGCTCCCAGCAGCAGTGATGTGATTGGATCCAAATCCATGTACTTCCGTACTTCCTCGACCAACGGCTGACTAGCTTTGCTTTACACCCGCCTACACCGGAATTGCTGTTCCCCGAATTGTTGTCTGTAGTACAACAGAAAAGGAAGTGTTCAGTGCATCACAAGAAGAGATTAAAATGGATATGATTTCATTTGATACAGCTATACTGCAGAGCTGCAATGTCTCTGTTACATGTAACACACGTGCCGCACCTATGGCAACGCCGTAACGTGGTCTGGATATCCCCGCCCATTTCTATTACAAAACGAAAGATGAATGTCCCCAGACTCCCATTCTGAAGTAAGGGAGGCAGGTCACGCAAGACTAACTGAGTCACTGCGTCAATAATTTGCAGCCATTTGCTGTAAACTTGGTTTGTCTAACTGCATAGTAGCTAACGAGCTAACGTAGCCTCGGTGTGAGCTGAGAAGAACTGGTCAGAGCTGGAGGTATTTGGTGGCTAAAGTGAAGGCCAGTCAGGCTCAATGATGGAATATCGTCTCCTGCGGTCTGACGAAGAGCAAGGACTCAAAGCCACAGAACCCAGTACTCTGACATTAATTTGTGTTTTTCCATGTCTTTCTAAACATCAGTAAAGCAGGTGGTCCTTCCTCAAACAGCCATGTCACTGCCAAACTCACCTGGGATCAGTCAAAGAATAATGACACCTTCATTATCTCAACAGCCAAATAAGTTTCTCTCAACTCCTCCGTCTTGTTGCATTTTATCTGGCTCTTTTATTTTCTCTCCATCCCTTCAGTGAAGTATTTTGTTGCCATGCTCTTTCTCTTTTTTTGCATATTTTCTTCACTTAACTCTTGTTTCACTTTCTGTCTCTCTTGTCTTTGTCTCTTTCCTCTAAGTTCCCGTTTGTTCTGTCTCCATCGCCACATTTCTCCAAGGCAAAACAATCAGACAGCAGTCATTTGTCAGAGCGAGTTAGGAGCAAGGGAAAAACAATTTAAGTATCTGTTTATAATCAACAAACAAAACTCGAGACATTAGTATTGTGCTCAAACGTCACTGTTTTGTTACCGTGTGTATGTTTTCCCGACTGTGTGCGGCGGTTATCGGTGAGAAAATGTGCTGTTTTCCTTTCCCTTTATCAAGTCATTATGTTGTTTTCTTCCACATTCCTCGTATCTTTTTATCATGACTAATCTCATTTTATGGAGGATGCAAAATTAATACATAGGAAACCCATCAATGTGTCATCTTTTCACTGGAGATGAGAGGAGGAGATTGGCAGATAAAACACACTGTTGGAGAGGACAGATCCATACTTAGATTCCAATACAAGACACTTGTTTTATTTTTAGCTACGTGAAGCAAATGTAAGCAGCTTATTAGCATGTTTGTCAGATATGTATTAAGTTATCTTTTGGGAGTTGAGACCTACTTGGCCCTTTTTGTTAAAGTTAGCATTTTAACAGTTGCTTTGTACCAAAATAAACAGTATTGGTACCAGTGGGGAAACTGTATCAGCTGACTGCACAGGCATAGGAAATATACAGTAGAGAAGAAGAGGACTTAAAAAATAAATAAAAAGGCTCCAGCCACTGAAAACTCCTGCTAGCAGCTCTGTATTTAAAGGAATTGAGGTAAAACTCTCCTTGAAATTGTGCTGGCATTGAGAATAGAGAGTCAAAAGCAGACTCTTTCTTTGGATTCACACACACTTTGCTCTTTTTGTCAAAAAGTAATGCAGGAGTGAAGTCCACAGTCAGCTACTGTAGGTGACTCGTACACCCTTTATTCAAAAAAAAAGGGGCATGTTTGCAGGTTTATTAAAGGTAGGAAACCTAATAAAGATAGACGAAAGGCGATTTTTTCCACTGCCAGTTCATCAAAGCTGTGTCCACCAGAGTTATACGCCAGAGTGGGTAACCCGTAAAATGCTGTGTCATGCGTAAAATTTGCAAATACATTCACATGTAAAAATGAACAACATGCGGGTGAAAAAGATGTGCAGTGTATGTGTAATATTTTGATCATCTAAATCACTATTATCAAGCCACAGTTGCTTTTATTTTGAAAGTCAGTGACACAAGTGGAACCTTTGACCCCGTCATCACATGAGTCACAGATGTGGAGAACTCCGGCGGTGCTTTGCAGCCCAAAGATGAGGTGGCAGCCACATTGAGGTCAAGGAGGAAACTTTTGAGGTTTTATGGTGGTGGAAACAGCATGTTCAAATGTTCTAAAGCAGGACTTATACGTTTGCATTGGATCAAGGCCGCACCTTCAGAATAGGCTCTGCATCAGCCAGTTGCCATTGTTGTACTCGTCTACAGGTACAAGAAGAATAAAGTGATAAATAAATAAATTAACATATAAATAGATAAAAATGAATAGTCAGTATTTAAATACCCAGAAGACTTTTTTCATCAGGACTTGCACTCGCTCTAAAGTCTTCAAATAACGGCACTTGTTCAGTGACTCCCGGCATCAAACACAGACGAAAAAAGCCGTCCTGTCACATCAACGTTACGTGCAGCTGGTTGCTGTTACTGAGTAGCGGTGACTGGTGGCATCAGGGGATGACACAGCTGGACAACGATGTAGGCTGAGGGGTTGGAAGTCAGAGTAGGGTGGACAGGAAAGGCAGTGGATAGGTCCAGCGACCATTGACTTTCACCCAAGAGGCTGGTGTTCACATCCTGTACGACTGTAAAACTAAACCCTGTTCTTTAAAAAAAAAAAAGTAGATTCACAGTGTTGTACCGACGTAGTACCTTTATTTTGAAAGAGACTGTATGCAAACTGTACATTTCCTGTGAAAACAGAAGTGTATTTTGAAAACAGACAATGCATGTAACAGGCTGAAGTTGACACGGCGTCCCAGAACATCAACAACCAACACACCCAGGGTACCTTGGACGCCATATGTGGACGTGGGAAGTCCATGACCAAACGTGGACATGTGACGAGGTCACAGTGAGGATGTGTTGGTTTATTTAGTACAGATCTGAATTTGGCAAACTGCCTGTGAGGTGGTTTTGCCATCTGCATGGAGCTCAGACACTTTGTTTGGTCTATTTTCAGACCCAGCAGTATTTATGTATTTTTCAGTGTGGCGCTGTGGTGCCATATTTCTTCCCTACAAGTTGAATTCCCTAGATTACAGTCGGGAGCTGCATTAAGGGCGAGCTATAAATTCAGTTATACTTGATCCTATTATTTTCGTAAGTCCTTAAGTTTATTATCTGTCTTTGCTCAGTTTGCTAAGTCATCTGTTGTATATTCTCCCATCGCACTGGCGGTGCTATAGTCCCCCCATATTTTCTCCCGACTTACTCCTCAAAACACAAGAAGGGCTTTTCCACATATGTGCCAAGCAAGGTCTATCAGAGTCAGGAGGAAATCAACATATAGAACATTTTACATAATATTTTATTGGGCAAAATCCCTCAAAAAGGATACAGAGGATCAGTTTTAACCATATTTCAGTGACTAAGATTTAGGATTATCCATTTTCTTTTATTTGGTCTCGGAGCTATAGTGGAAACATGTCTGTTTTATTTATTTATTCCTTTTTTAAAATGTTTACTGTATTTCCCTCACTGTCTCGCACCAAACTGAGGCTTTGGAATAAATAAGAGAGATATATGACAGTGATTTTCACAGCAAGCTGACAGGAATGCCACAACTTAAGCAGCAGGGCATGAAATTACCTACTTTATCGTATCCCGGTGGATAATTGTTTTTGTTATGGGTTTCTCTACATTCGCAGAAAGGTCACAGTGTTGGTGTGAATCTGAGTCGAGTGTAGCAGCAGCTGCAGCTTCTCTTTTTTTATTATTTTTAGGTCAGTGTCGCCTTTCTGGCACGCTATCTTAATCTGGGGGTCTTAGTAGTGCTTAGCTTGTTATTTCTTGTTAAGCAGTGTGTGTGTGTGTGTGTGTGTCACTGAGAAATGTGTGCTTGGCTGCAAAGGGAGGCTGGAGCCTGTGCACTCGTGTGCTGTGCGTGTTGGTGTGTGTATGTCTGGACGTGCATGCCATACACACATGGCCGTAAGTTATTTTTATTTAAACGGCACCAGAGGTAGCGACACCTGCGCTGGCCGGAAGCCTGGAGACACATAATGGTTTTCACTGGGGCTCCGTTCACGCTGCAGGATTTACGCCAGATGTGGCCCCAATTATCACATGATCAGAGTCGGCCTCTTTAGCATGAGAATCTGTCTGCCTGCCTGTTGCCCCTTAAACTGCAGACACATTCAGATGTGTCTTGATATTTTCATCACCTTTCTCTTAAAGCAGAAAAAAGAAGTAAAAAAAAAAAAAAAAAAAAAAGCTTATTTGCTGCTATGATGTTAATATGGGGAACATATTTTCAAATATACGACTTATCCACAAAGATAAACAATTTTACATTTTGTTCCTATACCTGTTTATGAGTGCAGCGATGCAGAGCCAGAACAGTGCCAAATTTCTGTTTACACTGGAATCACTCTGCTTAATCATCTCTTGGCTGATTTATTTGATATACAGCATCCATTTGGAGCAATGTTTATCGAGGGATTAAGGGCCTTTTCACACCTGGAAGTTGAAACCAAGGTGCACAGTTTTGTTACACAGCTGTATACATTTGATTCTGTTCATTTTGGTTTCACATTGTACTCATGTGAGTGTGCTAAAAAGAACTATATAAGACATACAGCTAAAACATCAAAACCACTGACAGATTAAGTGAATAACTTTGATTGTTCTGCTGGGAAACCTTTGGTTCTGGCATTCATGTGGATACCACCTGACAAGTTCCACCCACTCAAACACCGTTGCAGATTAAGGGCCCGTCCCAGTACCCCCCCTTAGCCCTGCTTCTTGACCCTACCCCTACATTTGCGCGTTCCCGCGAGGGGTAGTGGTATGCCAATTCCTTTTTGCGTGTAGGGGTAGGGGGCATAACGAGGGGTAGTGGGTATGAAACCAGCCCTTTGGAGCGAGGGATTTCAGACGCTGACTTGCCAGCGAGGAGTAGACGTCGCCATGGCTACCACCGAGCAAGAGACAGGGAAAAAAGTTCATACATAGCTAACGTTACCGTCGTCAGGTTTTGTTTGGTTGGATTTTTCACATTACGATAACACGCCAGCTTGTATAACTATGCTGCCTCGTAATGTTAGCTGGTTAGCTAGCTAGCAGAAGTCCCCTGTCATCTGTCGTTCATCAAATGAAGCATGATGAATGCAGCAAACGTGATCGGTAGCATGAATGAGACTCCATTGTAGATGCCGGTTGGAAATGTAGATGGCTCGCAGCTTCCTGTTTAAAATAGTTACGTATGCGTGAACGTAACCGATGCAGTGACGTAGTGAGTGGTGTCCCAATTCCTAGGGAAAGATTTCAACCCCTACCCCTTGTTGCTTCATTTCGAGGGCCAAGGGGTAGTGGGCAAGCAGAGGTATTGGGATTGGGACTAAGTACCACCCCTCATGGCAACAGTAGTCCCAAATGGCAGTGGCCCCCCAGTAGGATAATGCACCATGCCACACTACAAATGTCCTGTGGAGCGTGACAAAAAGCTCAAGGTGTCGACCTGGCTTCTAAATTTCCCAGGTCCCAATCTGCTCAAGGATTCTTGTGATGTACCCCGGATGTACCCCTAATCCAAGGTGGGGCCTCCTTGGATCGGACTTGGCTCTGACCTGTCAAGGCATGGACACAGGATCTCTGGGAGTGTCCTGCTGTGTCTGGCACCAGTGCGTTGGTGGCAGATCCATTTAGTCCAGTGGGTTGTGAGGTGGGTTAATGGCACGTGCCACAGATGCTCATTCAGATTGGGATCTGGGGAATTTGGAGGCCAGGTTGACACTTTGAGGTCTTTGTCACATTCCTTGGGCCATTCCTGAGCCATGTTTGCAGTGTGGCATGGTGCATTATCCTGCTGGGGGGCCACTGCCACTGGGGAGTAGTGTTGCCATGAGGCCAGAACCAAAGGTTTCCCAGCAGAACATTCCACTGGAACAAAATAACCAAAGATATTCACTTCAACTGTCAGTGGTTTGAATGTTTGGGCTGATCGGTGTAAATCCTGTCATAATCGCCTACATGAGCTGTGTCTTCCTATGCTTGACTGATGGGTTTGTAGACGCACCCTCAGGTCCTCTTGAATCTCCTCTTCTCATCCCCTTGAAAAATTATTTTAAAGTGTCAGAGTATATGTGCGTTTTTCATACTGACTCTTCTTAAGGTTGTCTCCTCCTCTCCCCATGTGCTACTGCAACACATTTTCATTTACCCTGGGTGTGTTGGTTGTTGACATTTTGGGACGCCCTGTGAATGTCTGCCTGTTACATGCATTGTCTGTTTTCATAAAACACTTGTAAATGTAGTTTGCATACAGTCGATTTCATCATGATATCACTACGCCAGTACGACACTGTGTATTGATGTTTTTTTCCTTCAACAACAAAAACACTTGGTTACGTTTGCCTGGTTTGAGAAAAAACAAACAGGGTTTGGCTTTGCAATCTTACTGGAAGCGAACATCGGCCTCTCAGGGTGAAGTCGGTGGTTATTGGACTCATCCACCACCCCTTCCACCTGCCCTTCTTGGACTTCCACCTCCTTAACTTGCATTGTTGTCCAATGGCGTTTTGTGGATGAACAACAGTGTAAGGCAATGCTCTGTACTGGTGGAAGTTTACCTACGGACAGCTGTACTAAAGTAGCCTGCTGTGTTCACAGGAAATACTAACTGTCTTTTTAATGCTCTTTATTATACTTGTATTATTATGGAAATTTTCCTTTACCAATAAAATACGACTAAGTTAAAAAGGTCACCTGTAATGATGATGTGGATGCACTGCATGTCTCCAACATCTAATAGATTGCCATTCTTAATGGTGGCAAAAAGGTGATGGATTTTTGATCTATTTTATTTTATGTTTTTGCCCTCTGTCCATCTTCCACCGCGTCATCATTTATTCCAAAATTGCTGATTGACATTATTATAACATTGTGGTGTGTGACATACTCTTTCCGCTCTCTAGCAGTTTATCAGTGTAGTGCAGGTAATGTATAAAGCCCAAGATCAGAAATCATAATTTGCCTCAGAGGGCATAATCACAAACAACACCTCTCTATCCTGGGACAGTCACGGGGACATGGAAAAAAAGCTGCCCCCAAAAACTCTCTAACGCAAAAGCCAACAACAACAACAACAAAAAAAAAAAGGTAGAAACCTCAGGAAAAGCAATCAAGGATGGATCCCTCTCCCAGGATGTAGAATAATGCCTCAAATAATGCTTCAGCGACACCTTTTTTCTAACACCGGAAGGCACCGACCTAGACTCACAAGTCAGTCTTTAGACGCTTTGCTTAACTAAAGACTGATGACTTTCTCCCTGATTTTGTGTTTAGATGGGCGGAGACAATTTCAGAGTTTAAAAAAACTCCCTACGTTGCAGAACCAATAGTAAATCTGCAGGGCGGTCCTTCGGTGGCTCGCTGAACTCTTGTGCTTGTAAACATAGTCCCACTAGAAACACGTGTAGCGGTACAAAATGGCTCAGCCGCGCTTGCAGAAAACACCGTCAAAGTTAGTGGATGTTTGTCGCGTTTGCGGTGACACATTCTCGCCAACTAAAAGAAACAAACATAATCTTTTACAAGACCATGACTCATCCGTCCAGCCGGACTATAAAGGGAATCGCCTTGTTGTTTACAAATACTTCCGGGTAGAAAACCAGCAGAGCTTTTAGCTATATATATAGCCTATATATCACATTTTTCACATCACTGTATCACCATTTGGACTAATCCGATGTTTGTAAAGTCTATAAACACAATGATTAAACAAACATTACTACTTCTTAGCCGTTAGCGGTGTCTGTAATAGGTAATAACTCATTAAACGGTCCGTGAAAAAAATATTTTTTCCAGTGGATACCTTAGTTACAACATGGTTGAGCTAGCAAAGCAGTTTTGTGTTGCTATGTGTGGTATTTATTCAGTTTTGGGAAATCACAATGTCTAGAAAGCATCAGTGGCTGCAGCTGACAGGGACAGCTAACAGCAGCAGCAAAGCTAACATCAGGACGTCATCTGTTAAAAGCCTCCCGTTGTCGGATACGACATGAAACTACTCCAGTTAGCTCAATCATGTTGTAACTAAGACATCCGCTGGAAAAAATATTTTCTTCACGGATGAGCACACGTTTGATAAAACGGAGTTTAATCTCTCGGCATCCATTTTCAAGCTCTCTGTGTGTTTGTTTCCTTGTGGACGAGAAAAGGGGGAGCGCACATTTCCGAGAAGGCGTGTCCTTTTCAAAAATGCAAGAGGCGTTGCTTTGTTGCCGGCTGTTTTCGCCGGTGTGTTAAACACACTTTAGAAAGGAGTGTCCCCAGACTATCAGAAGGCGGAGATCTCTGATTGTCTGGTGGCGAGACTAGCATCGACCAAGCACTGGTATTCGATAACTTCAGAGTGAGACCAAGTTGCACATTCATGTTGCTGAGGTCAATTCAGAATTGAAACTCTGTGGACAAACCAATGAGAAAAACATTTATTCTGACCTGTTTTATGGTGCTCTGTCAAACAGTCAGTCTATGTATCTGTGTGTCTGTCTGTTCATATCATTTATTTTCATGTCTGAAAACTGCCCATACACATGCATCAGTCTACATATAGCCTTAAACTATTATGGATTTTTTTTTTTTTCTCATAAAGCTGCAGTCAGGCCTGTAATCCATTTCTGTCCTTCACAAATTTTCTCCTGGTTTTTATCCGGACAGAATCCTGATAAAGCTTTGATTTGTGTTTGTTGTTTACAACCCTGTTGTAAACAAAGTCTCAGGTGACTTATATTGTCCGATGTGTGTGGGATAACTGGCGGTGTTTATGTACACTGCAAACATCCACAACATAGAGAGCATTCCTAAAATCCTGACAGGATGCAGAGAGAGAAAATAACCAGACGCTCATCATGTGAAGCCCCTCATACATCCTGTAGCTACATGGGAGCTTTTAACGCCAGGTGTGACTGTGATCATAAATGACTTTATTATCCAGACACGTCTTGATGGACCTTTTATCCACATTTTAAATTTAACTGCCAAGTTAACTGTGAATTGTCCCTCACAGATTATAAGAAAGCATGTCCGCAGTCACAACGCGCTGCACCTGCAGTGGCTTTTTTAATTTAAGCCATAAAAAAGATGACTGGAACAAACTGTAATCTTTTTATGATACATTTTACTGATCCCAATCCAAACACAATGTATCTGCGCTCTCTATCTGCAGTTGGACTTTTACGCTGGTTATTATTGGTGTCTGTCCAATCTCTGCAGCTGCAGGCACAAGATTACAGCCCTTCATTTGTCCCTCGTTACCACGACAGCCACTTCCACAATAACAAGGCTCAAGAAGACGAGAGTCAAAGGTCATTTTGAAGCGGTGACCTGAGTAACCTCGCTGAAATACAGCAATTAAGTGTAATTGAGGCAGCCAGCATTCATTTGAGCAGCCAATAGAGAAATCAATAGTGTGATTGATAGGAACTGTGTATTGTTTAGGCTCAGATTAGAAAATCGTCAAAGGTGAGTGCAGCTGGCTGTCAACACGAGATCACAGCGGCGCACTGAGAGGCGACTGCAGCTGTATGTAGTCACCCAATGCATGCTGGTTATCTTTCACTGCAGCTGTTTGTCAGCATCAAGGCTGAGTCCTACACGTACAAGAATAAATAAATAAATGAATAAATAAAAAATATCAGTCAGCATAGATATCCAGAGGACTTTTTTTCATCATGACTTGCAGTTTGCTTTAAAAGGGGCTCTGTGAAATTCACTCTGAAGTCATCGAATATAGTTGCTTGGGCAGTGACCTCTGGTGTCAGACAACAACGAAAAAAAGCTGTCCTTTCACTTTAGTATGATACGTGGCCAGCACACGCTGGTGTCAGGGGCGAACGCAGCAGGACAATAATGTAAGTAAAGGGGGCTAAAGTCCCAGTAGGGCGGGGGGGAGTGACGAGAAAGTCCATATAGGGAGGGCTGGATGGAAGGTGGATGGATCAGACAATCTCAGGACTTTCACCTGGGAGCTCGCTGTTTGTTTCCCATGTGAATTGTCAGCCAAACCTTGATGTTTTTAGGGAATAAAACAACAAAAAATGAAGTGTTGTACCACTATTGTTAGATTATTTTGAAAAACACTGTATGCATGTAACAGATTTTATACCAGCTCTACTGAACACCATCTATAGCATTTACAGGACTGAAAAAAGAACAGACGCACCAGTGAATGTGAATTTCATGGAGGCCATGATGCTCAGTTTCAGCATAGATGATCTGAGAAGATATTGCGGGTTCATACAACCCAAAAGGTGGCAAACTGATGTCCCTATCATCAGCTCTCACCTATCCTGATATATGTAATATAATATTTTGACACATTCAAAAGATACGGAGGTGAAAAAGAAACCCCTCATTGGCAGTGTGTCAATTTATGCATCTCATTTGTCATACTTGTCTCCTCGTCTTCCTCATTTGCATCTCTTCCTCGCCTCTTCCCACTTACGATTCCAGGAATTGATGTGAGTAAAGAGAAATCAAGGAAGCACTTAAATTACAAGCTGTTTCTATTATTTTGTCCACTCCCTGTAGCACACACTGTGCAGCAGCTTCTGCACTGTATATCTGCAGAGGAACAAACGAGGCCTGTAATGTGTGCGGCGTTACACAAGGCTGGTAATAAATACACTCTGTCTTATAGTTATTTTTGCCCAGAGCCGGAGTTTTGAAGTGTGTATGGAGTTACATGAGGCTGGTAATAAATAGACTTTGGAGATAAGACAACAAAGATTTCTCCTCTCCTCATCTTCCTCCTCCAGTGATGGAGATGGAGCGAGGAGCAGAGTAAAGTGATTAGGTTTTATTATTTTCTCCAGACTCTGGGCTTCTGGTTGATTAAATTAAAGCGTGTAGCGGCTTGTCTGAACACAGAAGGGGTCAGAAGGAAAGAGAACAGAATAGCTCCAGGGGAATGAATGCAATATGATAGATAATATGGGTTTGTGACAAGTAGGTGAACAAACTGAGAAAAAATGATTGTGTCTTGTGCTTTCTTTGAAAGCTGTATTTGGAGTGTGGCTCAGTGTAGTGAGATAGATTGGCCTTGTATGTTCTGGGGAGGAAACAATGCAGGATCACCAGACTGTCAGATTAAGGGACAAGGGTTACACAGGAGGTGTCCCCAGATGTGTGCTTTGGGTGTTTCTGAAAACCACGAATAAGTTACATTTGTTGTTTAAATACAAATCATATCAACATTTATAATGTGATATATATGAGCTGATTTGTCATTAAGAGGTGGAGGGGATGGTGGCTGGCATGTCACCTAAGACGACTATGACAATCATTTGTGTTTCAGTGACCCATAGATGTTATAAAAGAGACCAAATGTAGGTGTGTTTTTTTGCAACCTGCCCCTATTTTTCTACCGTGGACAATGCGACAGAAAGTGGTTGCTTTTTACTGAGACATCGCTGCATTTCCAGCAGGGTTTGTGCCAATCAGCCAAAACATGAAAATCTCTGGCTACCGTTTATTATCTTGTTACAATGCAATGCTTGCATGTGGATGCCACTTGACACGCTCCACCCACCCAAACGCTGCTGCAGACCAAGTACCCCGCCTCATGGCAATGGCCCTCGCCGCAGGACAGCATGCCCTGCAAGACTGCACATATTGCTCATGAATAGCCCAATGAACATGACAAAGACTTCAAGGCATCGAACTGGCCTCCAGATTCCCCAGATCCCAGTATGATCAAGCATACCTGGGACGTGCCGGTACCCCAGAGCCAAGTTCGATCCACAGTGGGGCCCTCTTGGATTAGACTTGGCTCTGACATCTTGAGACAAGGGAAGAGGATTGGATATGGCCTGTGGTGTCTAGCATGGTATCACTGTCAGCACATTCAGTGCGATTTGGGGTACCGGCATACCCGCTACCTCAGCAGAGCCTTAGCCATCATTTAAGACTGTACTCACACAGGATACCATCTGTTTGACTTGCTGTGCTCTGGAAAACGCCACAGATCATTTAAAACCCAGACAATTACACTAAAACACAGCTTTCCCCCACAGCAATGAGGTCTTTGAGAGAATTCAAATACACAGGATGAATCCTTTTTATGGGTATAATTACTAAACTAAATGCAATATTCACAGACCTTCTATATGTACTCTTTTTACTTGTTACACTTATTCATTATTTATTATTTATTACTGTGTGGATTGGATGGTTGACTCTATGGAGGATGACGTTTTTTCACTGTCTGCACCTTACAGGAGTAGCACTCCTTATTTCGCTGTGTTTTTAATGATGCAATGACAATAAAGGCATTTACGTTCCTTGAGCCATGCCTGCAGTTGCGTAGTGTGGTGTGGTATGGCTCAGTGTCCTGCTGGGGGGCCACTGCCATCAGGGAGTGCCATAACCATGAGGGTGGGTACTCGGTCTCCAGTGGTGTGTGGGTGGGTGGTGCATGTCAAGTGGCATCTACATGAATGCCAGGACCCAAGGTTTCTCAGCAGAACACTTCACTCTCACAAGATGATCAATGTTCGGAGTATACACACAATGTCTTTTTATTCCTTTCTCAAAAAGCCAAAAAGAAAAGCATATTTTACAAGAGGAGGTCTGACATGGACACAAAATATTCGTTGTGACCTTCAGACAGTTTGTGGATTCTGGTAATGTCTTCCTAGCAGTATTAAAACGTGTTGTGGAGCAGAATGGGAGACCTCACCCAGGCTGCTGTATCTCCGAAAGGTCAGCAAATTGAGAAGATCTGGTTTATTTCCCAATCGACATATTTTTAACATTTCATAACACATAATGATCAGTTCAGCTCCGTCTCAGTAACAACAAAACAATTTACTGGAGAAGCAAGAGCAGCTTATCCTGACCTTATAATCATTCTATGCAACACTATTGTCCTTTGACCATGCTGTCCAGGTAGACGATGCATAGTAGGTTTTCATCAACATGTGCATGCATTCTTCTTGCATGCATCTCGGGTATTCAATCTTGTTTTTTCACTTCTTGAAGCAGAAATCATTTTCCAAGAGGTTTCACCAGAAATTTGATCTGTTGCTCCTCATTAAATTCTAGTCAATACTTCCAGGATTTGGAGAATTTTGCTTCTAAATTTGATTTTTAGACTTCTGCTTCACACAGAGACAAACTCAATGAACATAAAAAAATAATTACAAATTAAAATACTCTCACTCAGAGAGCAGACACGCTCCGTTTCATACATGTATCTTCTTGGGGTTCATCAGTTCAGGCTCCGACTGGGGATAATGATGTAGTCTTCTACAGCAGGAGTTGGGCTTATTAAGACATACTTATATCATGTGGGGACCCCATCAAGGTAAGGGTATTCTGTCACCCTGGGACCGTGGCTCCATTAAATATACCACTACTCATGTCTTGTGGGAGTTTAACCCAAGTAAATGTCATCCCTCACCCAGAGACCCGGACTGATTAAAACATAGTACCAATAGCTCGCCTGTGACCAATTTTATCCTCTTAATGAACAGAGATAGTGCTGCATAACTCAGTTTCTACGAAATTGGAGGAAATAAGTTTCTGTTTGCTCGGAGCACCAGCTGGATGGCATTATCATAAAATCCTAAAGATTGATATTGCAGTTATACAAATGATGCCAAATGATAATTGTCTTTTGTGCCAGTAATCATTTTCAAATGGCGAATCTCTCTCAATGTACAACGCCTGAGTTGTACATTTGTACAATATGACTCAATATTAACAAATTGAGTAATAACTAAATTACACACACTATCTCAGCAAGCAAACAGAAACCCAGCAGTGTAATAATCAGCTCCCCAAAACAATAAACCGCTGAGTTAACCTGAGTATTTCACAGCCAGAATCACAATGATTCTAATAAGAAGAATATCAGCGTCACAACAGAGCGGCATGTCTGAGCAATCTATGAATTTCTGCTGTTGTTTTAATCAGATGCTTTATTAGAGTTTTCTCAATATTAACACGTCCTCTGGTATTTTTCCGTCTTCGTTTATGACTTTTTCAGAGATTCATTTAAGCAGCTGGAGGGGGGACTCGGAGGCACCACAGTGGGGCTGAAACAGTGAGTGTGATTGAGAGTCTACTCCGATAATGGTAACCTGATATGACTCAGGCCTCAGGGCATGTTTACAAAGACTTGACCAGGGTGGTTTTTGTAGTCTAGAGATTTTACTCCTTTGGGTGGCAACACGTAGCTGCTCAACATCACCTGAAAAAGCAGGTCTCTGTCCTCGTCCGAGTCAATTATGTGGTTTATTAAGACTGAGAATGTAATTCGAAGCCGGGGAAATGACTTCAGAATACCCAGTGCTCACTGTTTTGCCATGTTTTCTTAACTGTTACCAATGTGACACAGGGTAAATTAGGAAAACAGAGCATTGAAAATAGTTGCAGGAAGTAGAATCATACTTGTTTTCACAACATATGACCTTAAATGTGAATTGCTCTTTTGGATTGCTTAAAACCGAACAATGTGGACAAATGGACAAATGCAAACTGATAGTATTCACACAGAAGGAATCAAAACTGTGGGTTAGAAGGCATCTACTGTGCCTGTTACCAAAGTTCTCCATCTATTCAAGATAAGCTAAAGCCTACACGTGGTACTTTACCGGGTTCCACCAACGTGCACATAAGCCAGCAAACTCATGCAATTACAGAGGTGCAGCTGGTGCGCAGGCCTGTTGTTGATCGGCTCTGTGGTCTCCGGTAGTCTCGACCAAATCAATTCCACCCTCCTCTAAAACACTATAACCGATGTCAAACTTTTTTTTACAGAACAGATAAATGAGGTGGTAACTAGAGGACAACATGTGCGCTGTACATTGGTGACATGCAGTCACAGTAAAGTTTTAACAGAAAACATCACATGGTCATTTTGTCTTCTGGGGAAACCTCTGGCTCAGCTGATAGAGTGTGCGTACTACAGTATGTTGGCTGACTCCTTGCGGTGCTGCTGGTTCAAATCCAATTTTTCTGTCCCATAATAACGACGAAAAAGCCCAAAAATGAATCTTAAAAAAACAAAAAATATATATTTCTTGTAACTGAAACACGCACTGAGGTCTTTGCTCCAACATTGGGAACGCTTAAGGTTGGTGATATCAATCATGTGATCGGTTGGTCCATTTTTCTGTCATATCAAACCTCAGTCCATAATCCAACTACAGACATTCATCCAGGAAGCTGGTGTTCGCTTCCCATATGATCGCCATGCCAAACCCTCTTCTTTTTTCCTGAACCCAACCATGTGTGTGTGTGTTGGCTAAAAGTAACCACGTAAGAACAATCTGTGATATTGTACCGACAAAGTGCTTTAATTTTGAAAGAGACTGTATGCAAACTGTACATTTCCTGTGAAAACAGAAGTGTATTTTGCAAACAGACAATGCATATAACAGGCTGAAGTTGACACGGCGTCCCAGAACGTCAACAACCAACACACCCAGGGTACCTTGCACATACCTCTAATACAAAACATACCTCATGACTAAATGTTTTTATGTGACGAGGTCAGAGTGAGAATGTGTTGTTGCCTCAGTCCAGCTGATTGTGTTCCACATATCGACAACATGTTGGTGTCATATACATGACCTCCTGGATAAAAAAAAGAACACATCACATCTTGCTCAGGATGTTCACTCATATTTACAGTCCAATAATTCCGTTTCCTGTCGTACTTGAACTCAACATGAATTAAAAGATATGAGACAAGATCAGGAAAGAAATCATGGGAAAAGACGGCCGCACATGTGACATGACAGAGACAAAGAAATGAGACAATGAAAAAGAGGGATTTCGACACGAGCCTGTCGAAAAGAGTGGCTTCCTTTTTTTTTTCCATAAAGGGACATTCCCTCATTTTTCTACCGCAGAGCGGAAATGACTCACCCTCCAATCTAGGCCATGTCAGTCACACTGAAGCCCACCCTCCTACTGCCTGTGTGCGTCTGCGTCTGTGTTTATGTGTCCGTGTCTGTGTGTGTATAAGCATGTGTGCTTTTTACTGTGTGTGTTATGAGCTGGTTTTGGTTTACTTCCAGCTACCTCACAGTACTGCTGCTCACATACCATGGCTATGACATGCTTCACCACAGCACACACACACACACACACACACACACATACACACACACTTTCCCCAGATCCAGTTGATTTTTTTGGGGGGTAGAAACTCAGGCGGATGTGAGGGGAGTAGCCTAGAATTAAACTGAATTAGAGAGTCTTTTTTTTTTCCTCATGTCATTTATTCATCGCCTTTTCTTTTCTTTGCTTGTGAGCATGACTGCTGCGTTCTGGCAGCATGAGGAAATGCTCTGGAGCCTCTTTGTGTGAGTGTGTTTGTTTGCTTTTTGTAATAGCCGTGGGCATCATCTCCACAGAAAAGGTGAGTGCCATCATTCAAAGGCAAAACAACATGAAAATAATCTTTAAAAAAACATTTAAGTAACAGTCTTCTTTTGTCAGTTGTTCTCTCTGGTTAAGGATCTGGTACTAAAACAGTGCCATAAACTGTAGCGTAGAAATAAAATTGCGTTCTGATTGCAAAGTGTGTAACAACGTACCACTAAATTCACAAACACATGACAAGAATAAACACATTTCAGGGGAAAAAGATACAGATAAGTTATCACACCCTGGTCCCACTCCAAAGTCATTGAAATCCAGAGCTTGGGCAGCGACTTGTGGCATCGGACACTGAAAAAAAAGCCGTCCTTTAACTTCGGCATGATACACGACCAGTAGCTGTTATGGTTTAACAGCGCTGGGCGGTGTCAGGGGGAAATGCAGAGGGACAAGAACAAAAGACAAGGCGGCGAAAGTCGGAGTAGGATGTGTGGGAGGGGTGGTGGATGGGTCCCGCAAACATCAACTTTCACCCAGGAGAACAGTGTTCGCTTCCCGTAAGATTATGAAGCCAAACCCTGTTCTTTTTTTCTAAACAAAACATCGTGCATTTGTTGTTGAAGGAAAAAAAAGTCAGAGTTCCAGAGTTCTATGTTTACCAGACTCAACCATGCGGGAAACATAGAACTCTTTTTGTGTATGTGGGGAACATAGAAGCTTTTTTTGCAGGGTTAAGTGGGGAACATAGAACCGAAAGTTTTTGGGGTCAGCCCGTTCTCATTTGTAGTCGTCAAATGCTGCCGCTTTGTCAGCGATTTTGGCGTCAGACACTTATCGGCAAAAGCCACCTTTCATGGCGGTATGGTACACCACCAGTGTCAGTTTATAACGCTGCTAGACATAATCTTTTGTGGTGTTATGATACGCTACTGGTTGGCCGGATGGCACCTGTCACGCCAGTATGTGAATAGGTGAGGTCAGTTCATAATGCATAACCTGGCAAGGCAGCATGATGCGTCACTCATCAGCGCCGGGGTGAAACGCTGCCAGTAACAACATAAAATGATGAGCTAGAAAGTCCCTATAGGGTTGGTGGAAGGGGTGATGGATGGGTCGCTTCCCATATGAATGTTGAGCAAAACCACGTGCTTTTGTTAACGTCCTTGTGTTGTTTGCAGCAGACGCAGGAGGATACCTAGCATGTAATATGCTAGAAAAAGTGTGCGTTGTGTATTTGTGTTTCAGGCTGGCAACAGGCATTCAGGAGTCCTGTGAGTCCCTCCAGTCATCTTGCCTTGATTCTCCAGAGCCACCCTGAGTGCTGAAAAGCCTTCGCTCAACAGCTCTTTACTGAAGTTAAAAAATGCCCCACTTTTTGCATCTTACCGATCAGTTTCTGTCCCTGCAATCAATCCCACCTTCCACAGATGGACAAAGTCCAAGAGCGCTTATGAGTTTGTGCTGAGAAAGAAAGAGGGTAGAGTGGTGTACGGGGGGAGAGAGGGGTGAGGATATTGTTTGTTTTCTGCCAACACACACTGTGTTTGGGAACAAACAGCCTGAGGTGCATTGGGAACAGTTTATCACTGGAGGGATATCTGACATGTCAAAAATGGGACTGCAAATGACAGCTACTGAGCGGGAAACTACAACAAGGGTTCATTACCTAACTTATTTAAAACCAAGTAAGCTTTAATTCACACTGTTCGTTAGAGACTGGGACGACAGCACAATGCAACATCTGAATAGCTTGGTTACAAAATCATTGTACGACGTTAAATTCCAAGTAACTATTGAACTCTAGGTTTTTATAGTTAGACAGAATGACAAGAGGATATTTGCTGTTTCCCTCAGGAGCTAAAATGCACAGATTCCTGATGACTCCACTGCAGAGACACAGCAGACGGTGCTACAAATGAGCGGCGAGCATCACTGCTGCCTGTTTCTGCAGCAAAGACATCAGGAGGCACTTTGACTCATTTTCATAGGGTCATTCCAGGGTCGTACATTCCCCAGATTTATACGGCACATGATGGAAACATGACAAAGTGTCCTATGTCCCCAGGGTTCTATATTTCCCCAGCTCTATATAGCACATTGTAGGAATCTGAAATATACAGTACAGGCCAAAAGTTTGGACACACCTTCTCATTCAATGCGTTTTCTTTATTTTCATGACTATTTACATTGTAGATTCTCACTGAAGGCATCAAAACTATGAATGAACACATGTGGAGTTATGTACTTAACAAAAAAAGGTGAAATAACTGAAAACATGTTTTATATTCTAGTTTCTTTAAAATAGCCACCCTTTGCTCTGATTACTGCTTTGCACACTCTTGGCATTCTCTCCATGAGCTTCAAGAGGTAGTCACCTGAAATGGTTTCCACTTCACAGGTGTGCCTTATCAGGGTTAATTAGTGGAAGTTCTTGCTTTATCAATGGGCTTGGGACCATCAATTGTGTTGTGCAGAAGTCAGGTTAATACACAGCCGACAGCCCTATTGGACAACTGTTAAAATTCATATTATGGCAAGAACCAATCAGCTAACTAAAGAAAAACAAGTGGCCATCATTACTTTAAGAAATGAAGGTCAGTCAGTCTGGAAAATTGCAAAAACTTTAAATGTGTCCCCAAGTGGAGTCGCAAAAACCATCAAGCGCTACAACGAAACTGGCACAGATGAGGACCGACCCAGGAAAGGAAGACCAAGAGTCACCTCTGCTTCTGAGGATAAGTTCATCCGAGTCACCAGCCTCAGAAATCGCAAGTTAACAGCAGCTCAGATCAGAGACCAGATGAATGCCACACAGAGTTCTAGCAGCAGACCCATCTCTAGAACAACTGTTAAGAGGAGACTGCGCGAATCAGGCCTTCATGGTCAAATAGCTGCTAGGAAACCACTGCTAAGGAGAGGCAACAAGCAGAAGAGATTTGTTTGGGCCAAGAAACACAAGGAATGGACATTAGACCAGTGGAAATCTGTGCTTTGGTCTGATGAGTCCAAATTTGAGATCTTTGGTTCCAACCGCCGTGTCTTTGTGAGACGCAGAAAAGGTGAACGGATGGATTCCACATGCCTGGTTCCCACTGTGAAGCATGGAGGAGGAGGTGTGATGGTGTGGGGGTGTTTTGCTGGTGACACTGTTGTGGATTTATTCAAAATTGAAGGCACACTGAACCAGCATGGCTACCACAGCATCCTGCAGCGACATGCCATCCCATCCGGTTTGCGTTTAGTTGGACGATCATTTATTTTTCAACAGGACAATGACCCCAAACACACCTCCAGGCTGTGTAAGGGCTATTTGACCAAGAAGGAGAGTGATGGAGTGCTGCGGCAGATGACCTGGCCTCCACAGTCACCGGACCTGAACCCAATCGAGATGGTTTGGGGTGAGCTGGACCGCAGAGTGAAGGCAAAGGGGCCAACAAGTGCTAAACACCTCTGGGAACTCCTTCAAGACTGTTGGAAAACCATTTCAGGTGACTACCTCTTGAAGCTCATGGAGAGAATGCCAAGAGTGTGCAAAGCAGTAATCAGAGCAAAGGGTGGCTATTTTGAAGAAACTAGAATATAAAACATGTTTTCAGTTATTTCACCTTTTTTTGTTAAGTACATAACTCCACATGTGTTCATTCATAGTTTTGATGCCTTCAGTGAGAATCTACAATGTAAATAGTCATGAAAATAAAGAAAACGCATTGAATGAGAAGGTGTGTCCAAACTTTTGGCCTGTACTGTATGTTCCCTCGCTCTTTATGTGCTTAATATGACATGAGCCAGGGTTAGAACAATCATGGGTCTCAGAGTCATATGTGCCCGACGCAGTGAGCTATGGGTGCCTCAATACTTAACTCTTTTTGTATGAAGAACAATTCCCAAACATATTTTAATCCTAAATTTAAAGAATGAGTTCTCCAATCAGGGACCTTTCGTGAGGTGTTTGCAGCCCTGTGATAGTCTGGTGACCTGTCCAGGGTGAACCTCACCCAATGTCAGCTGGGATAGGTGCCAGCACACCTGCAACCTTGTACCAGGATAAGCAGTTATGGAAAATGAAGGGAATGAATGGGTTAGAAAATCAGTAGCGCTTGGCAACTGCCATTTCCAAACATCTTAAGATTAGGAAAGAAGTTAGTTACTTTATAAGATATCTTAATTTGAAATGGGTCAAATTTGACTCAGATACTGTCGGATGGTCAATGTGTATAGACAGAATGTTGAACTTGTGAACATAATTACATCTTCTTCCGTGTATCATCAGATGGCCAACTCCATGTCATGCAACCATGCCCTCGTCTCCAGTCCTAAGTCGAAGAGGCCGGATTTTGAGGGTGGGCTGTATAGGGGGCAGCTGGTGATTATGTGCTTGGCAGTCTGTTCAGACTCGCCACTCTCGCATGCCGCACTCTCCAATAGGTCCCACTTCATCAGAGATGACTTGAAGCGGCCAACCCCAGTGCGTAGACAGTTCAGTAAGGTCCAGAGATGGCGTTGTAGGTCTTCTCCTTTTACACTGCCACCTGGGTCTTGGATGTATTGGTGGATGCGGGAGGGCCCAGCCGTCTCCCAAGTCTGTTTCCAGGATGCTGCCACCCAGGCATCTCTGGACAAGTCTTCAGGAATAGACTGTAGCAGCTCTTGTGCCGCCTTGTTGTAGGGATGGCGAGACTTGAGCCTGCATGGTGGCGCCGGTGTTGTTGTGGCTTTGTGCAGGATGTGCCAGTCGTACTTCTGGGCTTTTCTTGCCAGGGCGAGGGTAGCCGCATCCCATCGGAGACTGGCTGGAGCAATTGCTTCCCGATTGTTGAGGTGGTAAGCTGCCGACACTGTCTTGCCCACGCTGAGCTGCAGGTACCACTTCTGGAGGTAGTCTGCCAGGATGCCCATGTCTTTGTTGAGACCATCTTCCATCGCCTTCCACGTTGGCCGACTAAGCATGATGGCCAAGTCGTCCACACAGCCGTACTTGCTAGATGTTGTATCCGGCAGGTCGTGAATGTAGATGTTGAACAACACTGGTGAGAGGACGGAGCCTTGTGGGACCCCGTTCTTCAACCTTCGGAGCCTGCTGGTCTGGCCATTGCTGGTCTGTACACATAATTACATGACTTGTAACGACTCATGTAAAAGTGTTTTGCTGCTACCGGAGATATATATTCCTGACATAATTACATGACTTGTCAGGAATATATATCTCCGGTGGCAGTAAAACACTTTTACATGAGTCGTTACAAGCTCCTGTAGGCTACACTGGGCTAACTCTGAAAGACACACCATACATTGACTTGCAGACACTTACAAGCCTGGCAACATTACAGGGATATTTACTGATTTTCAACCAGCTCTGTGTCAAAATAATGTGGGTAGAATATGAATATTAACAATGATAAACTTCCCGCCATCTCACCAGTGCCTGCTCCCTGCTCATCTCTCAGCGGGCTGCTGTTCCAACTACAGGTTGCTCTTCTGCATCTTTGTATTGCCTGTCACCCATACTGCCACCACGAACACAGATAATAGAAGAGGATCATGGGACAAGCCCACCCCTCTGTCTCTTAAACTCAGGCCAAACTCTGATCAGATGGTAAATCTAATAGACCTGCACCGATTTATTGGCAGTGCTCGGAATTGGGCCAGTTTTCACGTGATCGGCCACGACCTGCGACCGGCCGGTCAAATTTCTAGCGCGCCGCATGATTGACATCGTGTAACATCAGCAGCGCACACACACGCACATGTGCAACTCACGGCTTGGGCGATGTGAGGAAGTGAAATATGGGCGGCTTCTCACCTTAATCATTCAGGCACACACATCAAAAGAGAGAAGGAGAAAGTTGTTAATTGTCCGTGTTAAACTGAACTGCGCAGCTCTCACTGCTGCACTGTGCCACTTGAAACTGACGAGCATGGAGCATTTATTGGTCCAGTGCGGTACAGTGCATTCTGGTAGTTGTAGGTTTTCTACCTCTTGAGCAAAAGCAACTGCTACAGCCCTCTCTCTCTGTTTCCACTGGTCATATAGTTTCAATTTTGAAAGTATTTGTTTCATTTTACTGCATAGAACATAAATTGCCAAGCGCCTGTTTTTCAGGGTGCAACGGCTGGGCCCTGAGATAAACTGAGTTCAACGTTTGGAGCGCAGCAGCGAGCACCACATGTCATGTGACAAGGAACAACCAGTCACACCTGACAGATATCTTTACCTTCATCAATAAATATCCATGTGTGATAATTATGGGGAAGAAGTTGACTATTTTAGTGCAGGGCTTCCAGAGCTTTACATCAGTCCCACGGACAATAGGCCTACACACACACAGGAAGAAGATCAGCTCTGCACTCAGGATTTCAGGTAAACGGGCTATGATATGATACTTGTTAAAGTTGCTTAGCAACCTCAGACGCAACCTGCTACTGCACTCTTGAAAGCTGGCACAGAAAAGGCACAAGAGTAGTGCCCAGAGCCTGACCTCGTGTTTTCTAGGCGGTTAAAGATGTGGCCCTTAATGATACTGAATTGAGTGTGCGTGCCTTCAGATGCCGGCCGGGTCTTAACTTTGTCTGTGATTAAGATGAGGTAAAGGTTAAAGGTAAAGGAGGACAGTCAGTGAAAGGTTAAAGATGGTAGTGAGCTCTCATCACAGCAGAATTGCCAGCATGTGTGTGACAGACAGGCAGAGGAAACTCCTGATGGCTCCTTCATCTCTTTCACAAATAGCTTGAACTAATTCTCCCCTCATCATTAAACCCCTCTTTGTCACATTTGCCCTTGGTCAGACTTTCTTTCTCTCTTTGTCCACAGCTTCCGTCCCATTTTCTCATCTTCCATTTCATCCTCTTCAACTTGTTTTCACTGCCACATTTTACCCCCCTCCCCTTCTCTCTCTTTCTCTGTGGCCCTCTTCCAGGCAGTTATTACCAGTCTAATTAATTCCATATGCTGACACTGGTCAGGCCTGGTGTCTCTCAGTCACACACACACACACACACACACACACATGCATACACATCCCCAGATCCAGGCTAAGTCTTACACTCTCTCTCTTTCTTTAGTAGTTGCACCCAACTGCTTCCAGCCCGAACAATTAAGTTCCCATCAAAGTGGAAACAGAGGCCTTAAAGCTGGAGCGCTGGAGGGCTCGCTGAGGTCCTGGGCAGGCGTGCAGAGTACAGATGTAGACATGACACAAACCTTCATTTTTACTGCATGGATGCAGTGAGCAGCTGCTGCAGGAAGTATTTGGAGAGATCATTTGTCTCATTGATGACACTGAGAAATGTACTCATGTGGTGAAGGAAAGATTTAGTGCTCATTGGAAAAGATTTTTCAGCAGAACAAACAGTTTAATTTCCCATTATTCTGATTCAGTCCTCCTATTGTTGTGTGAGAAAATGATGAGCAGGTTCATCTGATTGTATTAAGATCCTGTTTGTCATGCCTGATTAATTCAGTTCAAACAGAAATAGAGATATAATTCACCTTAGCTTGACCCTTGTTATCATCTCAGAAGAGACGAGCAAAGATACTAAAATTATAAACTGCTTGATGTTGCCTGTCTGATGTCAGTAGGGCTGTCAAAATTGCTCAAAAATGACGTTTGAATATTCGTTCTAAAAATAACTCATAGGTTCGAACCATTCGAATTTTTTTTTTTCGTATTATGTCCACAAGAGGGCAAACTAATACAAGGAAATATACTTCTGTATGTATTAATACAAGGAAACATAACTACTTGTAAGTATTTTTATTTCACCATAAACGTCTTTGAAAACATTTACATACCTACACATTAAAACACATAAAACAATTATCTATAACATTACGTTATAAACGACCGCGGACCTCTCGCTCGCCCCCCTCTCTGACCTGTCAGGCCACACCGCCCGCGGAAGCGCTGCAAATAGCCCCGAAGTGCCAAGAAGCGAAGCCAGTTTCCTTTCAGCGCCCATGTTAGCCGATTGTGTCGTCCGCACCGGCTGCGCCGCGCCGCACAGCTCCGTGGCTGCTCCCACCTCCCACTCGCAAAGAGGACAGCTGCAGTGGTGTTTTTTTTCTCCACAATCGAATATCAATTTTCACATTCGAAGGTCCATTTTTTTTTCAAATTCGAACTCGTAACTTGTTTTACTCTGACTCTGTAACTTGTTTACCTGTCTGACATTGCGTCAATTAACCCATTGTTTAGGGGGATTTGATTTTTACCTAACCAATCACCAGAGACCAGTGCATTCACCTGAATGGGTCCGCACCATTAGCCTGTCTGTCTGTGGTGCACA
The DNA here is from genome assembly GCF_041903045.1 of Epinephelus lanceolatus. Classification (NCBI taxonomy): domain Eukaryota; kingdom Metazoa; phylum Chordata; class Actinopteri; order Perciformes; family Serranidae; genus Epinephelus; species Epinephelus lanceolatus. Next base: position 3,979,450 of record NC_135750.1, read on the forward strand.
GAATAGGCAATATGACACATTCATTGCTTTCTGGACACCTATTTCTGCACCTCTGTTCCAAAATACACTATAGAAGCATTTTACACCAGAAATCGGATGTTAAAAATTGCAGCGCTATGTTAATCACATGACACAACACTCATATAGAGTGTGCCAGGGCTGACGTCAAAACCCGGAAGTTTAGCATCACGCTGGTTCCCGGAACCATTGCGTTTTGGATTATGTCAGAAAATAAGCTCTGTGGCTAACACAAGTTTATGATACTTACAGGTTTTGTTCAGCGAGATAATCTTCACATATGAACACCTTTCATATTGCATTTGAAGCTTAAATGCGATCGCCAGAAGTAAAAAGCTAACGTTAGGCTTTAACAGACTACATGACTACTCCACGGTCGCATGACTCTTGACGTCACCGCCACTAAGCTTTCAACTGATTTCGGCCGCTTTATTTTAAAAACATTGTATAATGGGGAAATCGGACTGTTTAAGCTAAATAAGATGCTGTAATGGCGGACTGCCAGCACTCTCGCCTGTTCGGGGGTGATGACGTTTAATGTCCCCGACAGGGTTTGTAGTCGTATTGAGCAACTTGTTAGCAACCGCCTTTTTTACGACACGTAAAAGCTTCAAAATTCACAAGTAGGGTATTTACTGACGTGTTTTATGTCGTAGAACAAAACCTGAAACTTGTTTAAGCTTTTGTTAACCACAGACCTTATTTGAGGCATTTTACCAAAATCCCATTCAAAAAATGGATTGACTTTTAGACGAGAGAACCGGAAGCGCGGAGTTCCGGGTTTACTGGCACACTCTATTAACAGTCAAAACAACACAAAACAACTGGCTAACAAGACAGTAAGTGCAGCAGCATTTTTCAATGCGACTTATGCCCAGCAAAAAGGCACCGTGAAGGGCAGACAGAAGGGAAACCTAGGAGGTACATTAGAGGTGATGTGCAGCAAGTTAATTTCCACATTAAAAACAAAAGTAAATAAAAATAGCTGTCCATCCATCCATCCATCCATCCATCCATCTTCAACTGCTTATCCGAAGTTGGATCATGGGTGCAGCAGGCTGAGCAAGGAACTCCAGATATCACTCTCCACAGCAACACTTTCCAGCTCCTCCTGAGAGACCTTGAGGTGTTCCCAGACCAGATGAGATATGTTATTCTTCCAGAGTGTTCTGGGTCTGCCCCGGGCCTCCTACCATTTAGACGTGCCCAGAACACCTCTAACTGGAGGCGCCCAGAAGGCATCCTGATCAGATGCCCGAACCACCTCAACTGACCCCGTTAGATGCAAAAAAAAAAGATGAAATAAAGATAAAATGACAAATATAATTAACAAATATAGTTTAGCAACAAGACCTAAGTGCACTTTTAACTGTCCTGCCAATGGTTCTGATTGGCTAATTGAGTCCAACTGTGGCTCTCATTGCTTTCTTTCTTTATTGTAACCGAGAAACTGCTGTTTCATGTCACATGTCAACTCGAACTCAGTGGAGTGGGCGGATTCAGGGAGGTCTGGACCCAGGCGAAGATGTCACATCTATTTATATATTCTGCAGAGTTGTCAGGATCAGAATCAGAAATACTTAATTGATCCCTGAGGGGAAACTGTGATTCGTTAGAGTCCCTCTGATGTAAAGAATGGAGAATTATAAGAAGTAAGAGCAGGAGTATGAAATAGAAGTATGTAAATATAAAGTAATAAAATACAATATAATACAAATCCCACAACATGAACACTCGTGTACACTCTTATTACAGCAGAGGACTGGCTTTGTTTTCATATGTTGAAGGATGAAACAACAAACACCCAAAAAGCATCGCAGCTACATCTGTATGTGCTGTATTCAAATGTAGCCGAGCCTGTTTTTACCAAGGACCCATATTTACGCACTGCACTCTGCTGCAGACTTAGTTAACCTCATATTTAGTTTCTTTTGAGTTACAGCTAGTTCAGGGACGTGGAGAGACATGATATCATGGCTTTTTTTCCAGTCACACACAAAAACCCCACTTTTGGCAGTCGGCGACACTTGGCTAGCTATGACACACAGTTTTAGGAGTTTAAGCTATAAAAGATAACTATATATTTAAGAGTTTAAGCCTATGAGAGAAGGTCTGAAAAGTGACCCTGCCCTGCCTCTTGGTAGCTCCAGTTCCACAAATAGATTTACAGGCTTTCATTAAAGCAGCTAGCGGTTATGCAGGGCAGGGGCTGTTGGATGGCCAGCTGTGTGTATGTGTGTGAGCACGAGCAAGTCTTTGTGAGCCTCTGTGACTTTATGCAAGTGTGTGTGTGTGTGTGTGTATGTGTGTGTGTGTGTGTGTGTGTCGGAGGCTGGGCCCTAGATTACTTCCAGAAGTCAAGTTCCACAGCCTGCTGTTTCATTACAGCTACAAAGCGACCGCACAGCTACACAGAGTGCAGAGTTGCAAAAACTTTTTTTTCTCTGCTTCTCACTGCCTTCGTCCACCCCTCCTCCTCCTCCTCCTCCTCTTCACTGTCTTTCATGGTTACAGTTGGAATGGGTGTAAACATCTGTGGAAATGGATTTCTCTCCATTTTGGGATTTCAGGGAGAAGCCGAGCTGGACTTATCCAATTTCAAACAGCTCTGAATATGGAGCAGTGTTTCTCCAAGTTGAAACAAGTACAAAATGGCAGCTCTGAGATTCCAGCTGTTTTTTTCAGGATCTAACAACTTTACAGCTGTGATCTTTTCATCAACTCCAATCATGTTTCACTTCGGTGGTGTCTCACAACTTTGCACGTTCTCGCATCACATGAGCTGGAGCCTATTCATTGTTTTTCCTCGTCCCAGTGTAATAATAAGTGAAGAAGTGTGACGTTCGGTGGCGTTGTGCTTTTTTCAGTTAATAAAGGTAAGGCTTTAAGTAAAAGCATCCTTAGCTTAGATTTTTTTGACACATATATCTTACAACTGGGGGTTGGGAGTGCGTTACTGACCCAGGTGAGGGAGTTCAAGTATATCAGGGTCTTGTTCATGAGTGAGGGTAGAATGGAGCCTGAGGTGGATCGACGGTTTGGCGCGGTGTCTGCAGTGATGTGGGCGTTGTGCCAGACTGTCATGGTGAAGAGAGAGCTGAGCCATGAGGCAAACCTTTACACTTACTGGTCATGAGCTTTGGGTAGTGACGAAAGAGTGAGGTTGCGGTTGCAGTCTCCTCTGAAGGGTGGCTGGGCTCAGCCTTAGAGATATGGTAAGGAGATCGCACATCTGGAGGGAGCTCGGAGCAGAGCTGCTGCTCCTTCGCATCCAAAGGGGTTAGTTGAGGTGGTCTGGGCGTCTGATTTGGATGCCTCTCATTAAGAGGTGTTCTGGGCACATCCAACTGGTGAAAGGTCCCGGGGCAGACCAAGAACACGCTGGAGGGATTATGTATATCATCTGGCCTGGGAACACCTCGGGATCCACCAGGGGGAGCTGGAAAGCGTCACTGGGGAGAGCGGCGTTGCGAACACTGCATCCTGCTGCCCCAGCAACCCACCTTTGGAAAAGCATTTGAAAATGGATGGATGGATGGACATTATGTTAATTGAATAGAACACAAGAATCCCCTGATTGGTTCTTGCAGCCTCATAATTCAGTAGAATAGGATGAGGAACCACTGACGGCATCCCTACTTTGAATACATTTTCTCTCATTTATAGGATGTGTGAGCTGACGTAGATATTAAGTGGCACTCGACCCTTCAGAGCCCACTGAAAAAGAAGTGGCTTTACTGTGTATGGCTTCATATAACCTGCACTACACTGCTGATTTGGACACAGCAGCCGAGAAGCCACTCAGAGTCACTAACAAATACGTGTGATTACCTCTGATTGAAGCACCGTCTCTTTGAAAAGCGTAATCATGCCTGGAGTTGTTCAGCTGTGTCACCTTCCGCTGGAGGAACGGATTGAAAACCAACAGCCACGGGAAAGTTCAAGATTTCCACAGAATGAGTTAGAGTTCTAAATTAATGAAAGGGTAAAGAAAATATGAAATTGAAAGCTGTGACACAAATTGTTTGAAGTATCAGTACAGTCTCTCTCCCAACTCATACAAGCGAATACAGATGCTTGGTCAGTGGCCCTTTACCTCAAACTGTGATGCTTTGGTTGCCCATCCAGCATCAGCTTTTTATGCTCAGGGATAGCGGCCATTTTATATTTGTTACATGCAGTGTCCTTTCAAAATAAACTTTGGTTTCCACAGGAAATGTACAGTTTCCACTTACTTCCAAAGCTGGCTAGAGTCTGCAATCCTCACCGCTAGATGCCACTAAATTATTTGAGTCCTTGACACTGCTCCTTTGAATTAAGTACATTTGTTTGAAACAACCCACTGGAAACAAATAGAAGTGTCCTCGATTATAGTCCTGTGTTTGTCCAACACATCCTCACTGCAACCTCGTCACATATCTGCGTTTGGTCATGGACGTTCCACGTCCACATACGACGTCCAAGGTACCCTGGGTGTGTTGGTTGTTAACATTCTGGGACGCCGTGTCAACTTCAGCCTGTTACATGCATTGTCTGTTTTCAAAATACACTTCTGTTTTCACAGGAAATGTACAGTTTGCATACAGTCTCTTTCAAAATAAAAGCACTCTGATGGTACAATGCCAAAAAATTTACCTTCTTTCTCCCTTTAAAAACAAACACGTGGTTACATTTAGCCAACACACACATGTGGTTGGGTTTAGGAAAAAAGAACAAGGTTTGGCTTTACAATTCTTACAAGAAGTGAACAGTTAATGGTTGTTGAACTACCCTCCTGCCTGCCTGCCTTACTTGGACTTATTGCCCAAAAGTTGTTTGGAAAAACATCATTTGAACTCTGTTTTTAGCCTCATTGTAGCCTGTAGCTCTGACTGCTTCTCTGGACACCACGCTCACGTGTGTGTACTTGCACGAGACTGTGAGACATGGGCACCGCCTTCATGTGTATTGACGAGTTTTTGCTGGTCTCGCGTGCAAGTGCACACACGTGGGCGCGGTGCCCAGAGAGGCAGTCAGAGCTACAGGCTACAATGAGGCTAAAAACAGAGTTCAAATGATGTTTTTCCAAACAACTTTTTATGTCAGAGCTTCAGGACACTTGGATCACTACGGACGAGCAGTATGGAGATATTTTGTGGTTTCAATTATGTGTTTTTGGACGTTTGAATCTGGGGCGCTGTCAGCCTCCATTAGGTGGAGTTGTGTTGCTACCTCCTCTCCCCTTGGATCTCCGCAAGTGATGTGAGGACTCTAAAACTTCACCTGAGCCTCCCTCGGCATATGGGTGAGTAGATAATGGCTGAATTTTCAGTTTTGGGTGCACTATCCCTTTAACTTCCATGGTTGTCTGGCCACATTTCCCTCTGAGGCCGCAGGTCACTGTTGCACAATAATGGTGACAGGATACTTATCATGCTGACGTGAGAGGATGGCTACTTTCGTCAGTGAAGTCACTGCCCAAGGGCCAATATTCAATGACTTCACGGTCGGCTTGGTTGGTTTGACCTGCCTGCCCTATGCGGACCTTCTCAATCTTTATACCATGGTAGTTCCTCAGAGCATCAAAAATGAAGCTGCCCAGAGCATCTCATACCAACGCAAAAGGGAGCCTCAATGCAATAAAGCAATTAAAAAGTAACAACATTAAATATACATAAATTTATAAATAGAGGGTGAAATTGTAAAGTGTTCACACTCTGCTGCAGTTTAAGTTTTAAATTTGAATAAACATATAATGAAAACACTGTTTATATTTTTTTGCAACCACAAAACAAAATATTTGAAGTAAGCAAGCACATTGTTGAATTTCATCCTTGAGCTCCCAGAGCACAGCAGTTACACACTTAAACAGGTCTCTCACATAGTGTTTTGAAGCTCTGAGGCCGCCTTAAACACCAGTCTGATTTAATTACTAACTCCTCAGGTATACAGAAATGACACAAACTTGTTTTATTTATCCAGTTACTTCTAATTACTGGACCTTTACAAGCAGAAAATAGGTTGGCATGCTTTGTAATAACAGCCCAACTGAGTGTGTGTTTATGTGTGTGTGTGTGTGTGTGTGTCTGTGTGTGTGTGAGGGCATTCCTTGGCCTGACATTGATTCTCCACACTTCAGACTTCCAGATGTGGCTGATTCAAACCAGCACCTGGCAGGTTTTTTCAGTAAACACACACATACACACACACAAACACACGACAGGTTATGGGAGTCTTTTTATGGAGAGTGCAGTTAGAATTTATTGCATCCTCTTCCTGCGCTGTTTATTAATACCCTGTGTTTGTGTGTGTGTGTGTGTGTGTGGGTGTATGTGTGAATTAATCCACTGCTTGACTCCCTTCAGCTGATCCCACTCATGCATCGCTAAAAGGAAGCATTAGGCGTTCAGGTAATTTGAATCGCGGATTAGATGAGAGGAGGAGAGGAAAACACGGAAACAGGCGGAAGGAGAGCAGGATGGAGAGAAACCTGGGTCTCTCCTGAGAGTTCTGATGACAGCGGAAGAGTGAGAGAATGAGACAAGTCTGGAGAAAGTGGAGATTATATCAGTCCAAAAAGTGAAAGCTTGGACGGAGCAGAGCCCACACACACGTCCACCTGGACCTGAGTGTGATTGCATTTCCAGATCTGAGCCTGGACCAAAAGCTTCCTGTGTGACTCTGGCCCTCTGGCCCCTCAACAGTCAGTGCTCATTAACAGCTAATTCAGGATTAAACAAATGTACTGTCAGATAAAAAAATAGTCATCAATACATGCATTATAGTTTACTGTACTTTCATTTCTAATCTGTGATTCATCAACTCTAGTTTGTTCTCATAGCGCTGGCAAAGGGGCTAAAACAGCACATCCACCCGGGTGTTGTTTGTCCATCACTGCTGGTTGTAGTCGATCAGAGCTGGAGCTGATAAATACCCATGACTACTCCAGGGCAGGCCTGACCTCAGGGGGTCAAAGGGTACAGATTACCCTGGCCCAAGGCCAAGGGGACGGCCCATAAAAAGGTCTATGGTTGACCCTTCAATGGGATCAAGTACAACAATGTGCTTACTGACTTATCTTACTGATCATTCAAGTTATATGTATTTACATGATTAGTACATGTATTTTTATCATTAAAGCACCTTTCAATGTGCCATCTGCAAACTAAAAGGAGCAGAGAGGCAGTGACCAAATGTCTGACAAAAAAAGTGAAGCAGCAGGTATGACAGATGAAGCTGAAGGTGAGAAGTGAGGCAAAACAAGAAGAAGTGAGGCAAATAAAACCTGCTGTATCGGGCTAAGCTTTAAAGCTCCAGTGAAAACACAGGTATCATATCAAAGTAGAGGACTTGAGGGATCCATTGGTACCAACCGTAATATGTTATCTTGTCGGACAGGGGGCCAAATTACACTCCAAAATTAAGCTAAATTTTGGCATGGAAAAAGGTACATTGCCTTTTCTCAGAAGGGTGTATTTAAACATTTCTGCACACTGTGGTCCCTAAACAGATTTGGAATCACATAAACTGGGTATGACTAGAAAACTGAGAGTTGACAACCATATATCCCTTCTGCTATTTTAGTTCTGTCCACAGTTTGACCAATATTTGATTAAAGTAGCCTCAAGATTTAATAAATAAATGAAGAAAAATATTTGTTAATTCATGATTTGATCTCACGATTTAAAACCTTGCAGTTTTTTTTTTCAGTCAATATGTGATTTTGCTTTTCTGTAGTCATTCACTGGAAGCTTTTCGGCTTTTAAAAATAAGGTCTTAACATGTGGAAATGAATGTGGTTATATTCACAGGTAGACATAAAACATAAATAAATTACGAAATCCCACTGAACTGTGGGTGTGGATGAGGGTCCCACTTTGGAAAACACTGTCCCCCTGCCAATATTTCCTAACGGCTGGCCTGCTCCAGAGTATTTTGTCCCAGGAATGAATGCCAATTGTAACCTTTCTCACTAAAGACAAAAGCCAGATGTTAGTGTGTGTTAATGGACTCTTTTTTTCCAGTGGGAGAGGTGCCAAATTCGGGCCATACACACTGCTGTAATTCTGTGTTTCAATGTATCTTTACATACCAGCGTGAAAAATGAACTCAAGTAACCCAAGTTACACGTGCACTAAAACTCTCACTCACAGAGAAGTGAAAGTTTGAGGCCTTAATCGACATCTGAAAAGAATATGTGGTAAAATTCATTGTTGCTAAGAACAGTGTTATTAACTTAATTGGCAAAACAGCAGAGCCTGACGCGAACAAATCCAGTGAAGTAATGAACCAAATTAATGCCAAAATGGAGTGAGCGATCAATTTAGAGCCTGACTTCATCGGGTTCAGGACGAGGATTTTAAGCTTTGAGACAAACACTGTGATTTGTGTAAAGGGGTACGCAACAAATTCTGGCAGGGAGCAATGGAGAAGATGGAAGAGATATTAACAGAGCGTTCACTTCCCGGGGAGTCTGAGTGGGACTCATTAAGGGCTGGAAGAGAATGGAGGAACTATAAAAGATCTGTCATTTCCATCAATGATCAACTATTCATCTTGTTTTACAACTCACATTTGAGTCACTTTGCGATTCAGCTTACATATACAGTTAGGTCCATAATTATTTGGACAATGATACAGTTGTCATCATTTTGGCTCTGTACACCACCACAATGGGTTTTAAATGAAACAATGAATACCTGCTTAAAGTGCAGACTCTCAGCTTTCATTTAAGGCTTTTTTCAAAAATGTAGTATGAACCGTGTAGGAATTACAACCATTTCTTCACACAGTCCCCCAACTTTAAGGGCTCATAAGTATTTGGACAAACTAACATAATCATCAATTAAACAGTCAGTTTTAATACTTGGTTGCAAATCCTTTACAGTCAATGACTGCCTGAAGTGTTGAACACATAGGCATCATCAGATGCTGGGTTTCTTCCCTGGTGATGCTCTGCCAGCCCTTTACTGCAGCCGTCTGCACTTCCTGCTTGTGTTTTGGGTGTTTTGCCCTCAGTTTTGGCTTCAGCAAGAGAAACGCATGCTCAGTTGGATTCAGGTCAGATGATATGACTTGGCCATTGCAGAACATTCCACTTCTTTGCCTTAAAAATGTCTTTGGTTGCTTTTGCAGTATGCTTCAGGTCATTGTCCAACTGCACTGTGAAGCATCGTCCAATGAGTTTTGAAGCATTTAGTTGAATCTGAGCAGATGATGGTGCCCCAAACACTTCAGCTTTCATCCTGCTGCTCTTGTCAGCAGTCACATCATCAATAAATACAAGAGAACCAGTTCCACTGGCAGCCATACATGGCCATGACATAACAGTACCTCCACCATGCTTCACTGATGAGGTGGTGTGCTTTGGATCATGAGCAGTTCCTTCCCTTCTTCCTTCTCTTGTCTTCCCATCATTCTGGTAGTTGATCTTTGTTTTATCTGTCCATAGTATGCTGTTCCACAACTGTACAGGCTTTTTAGATGGTTTTTGACAAACTCTAATCTGGCCTTCCATTTTTAAGGCTAACCAATGGTTTGCATCTTGTGATAAACCCTCTGTATTTATTCTAGTGAAGTCTTGTCTTGCTTACAAGAGCAGCAGGATGAAAGCTGAAGTGTTTGGGGCTACGTTATCTGCTCAGATTCAACCAAATGCTTCAAAACTCATTGGACGATGCTTCACAGTGCAGTTGGACAATGACCTGAAGCATACTGCAAAAGCAACCAAAGACATTTTTAACACAAAGAAAAGGAATGTTCTGCAATGGCCAAGTCATATCATCTGACCTGAATCCAACTGAGCATGCGTTTCTCTTGCTGAAGCCAAAACTGAGGGCAAAACACCCAAAACACAAGCAGGAAGTGCAGACGGCTGCAGTAAAGGGCTGGCAGAGCATCACCAGGGAAGAAACCCAGCAATTGATGATGCCTATGTGTCCAACACTTCAGGCAGTCATTGACTGTAAAGGATTTGCAACCAAGTATTAAAACTGACTGTTTAATTGATGATTATGTTAGTTTGTCCAAATACTTATGAGCCCTTAAAGTCGGGGGACTGTGTGAAGAAATGGTTGTAATTCCTACACGGTTCATACTACATTTTTGAAAAAAGCCTTAAATGAAAGCTGAGAGTCTGCACTTTAAGCAGGTATTCATTGTTTCATTTAAAACCCATTGTGGTGGTGTACAGAGCCAAAATGATGACAACTGTATCATTGTCCAAATAATTATGGACCTGACTGTATTATTAATGAGACTTATGAATTCCTCAAATGAAGTCTTTTCATGTGAGAAATCCACCTGTTTATGGTGTGAGTAGCATAAATAAAACTAAACTGGTTCAAACTGTCAGGCTGTATCCTCTTGGGCTTCAGTTCAAAGACATTCACGTTGGATTTGGACTTGAAATGACTTTTCATCTCTATCAACATGACAGCTGAAAACCATGCAGATTGCAACACTGATCTAAGTGATAAGTTGCCTTTACTTGCACACCTATGTGCTCTTATCAGAAGTGGCAGTATCCACTATTTATTGCTCACAACAAGGAGACAGACTGATGGTCTACTGTTTATTTAAAGGTGTCCTGGCTTACATTAGTCACAAGCTTTCTTTCTATACTCGTACACCTGTCTACGCCACATACTGTGTCCATGAAACAGGAGCGCTTCACTGAAATACTGACTATTTTTGTGAATTCCACTAATTAGGTGAAATCCAGGCTATTTATGATTTCCCTTGTGAAAGTCATATCAATCACAAATGAGAGATGCAGATAAAGACAGACTCGGAATATGCAAATGAGTAAAATGTCCTTGCTTTTCCTGATATTATGTTTTTTGGTGCCAGCGTTCTGCTCACACTGTGATAGGATCAGATATTTTTTTGCCATCATTATGCAAAATAAGCAAGTAATGCTTGAAAGAGCAGTGAGGGTGTTGACATGTGAGTTTACTGACTGTGTCAGACGTGTAGTGAATGAACAGATAAGACTGAATAAATGTCACTCAGACCTTAAATGAACTTGGTGTTAAAATGTAGCATAACAAGATTTCTCTGCATCACAAGTTCACCCCAAATCCAAAATACATATTTTCCTCTTACCTCTACTTCTACTTATCAGTCTCAATTTTTTTTTTGGTGTGAGTTGTCAAGCTCTGGAGATATCAGCCATAGAGATGCCTACATGAGACTACTCACAAAAGGTCTGAGTAACCGGGTCATGGTGTCTGGAAAAAGACATTGCTGTTTGCGTTGCAATTTTCCAAATATAGTTTTCTGGCCCTTTGAGCACCACAAGCCAACTACTGTCTAGTTCCATTAAAGGGATAGTGCACCCAAAAATGAAAGTTCAGCCATTATCTACTCACCCATATGCCGAGGGAGGCTCAGTTGAAGTTTTAGAGTCCTCACATCGCTTGCGGAGATCCAAGGGGAGAGGAGGTAGCAACACAACAATAACACCTAATGGACGTGGTGCCCATGTTTCACGGTCTTGCACAAGCGCACACACGTGAGCGCGGTGCCCAGAGAGGCAGTCAGAGCTACAGGCTACAATGAGGCTAAAAACAGAGTTCAAATGACGTTTTTCCAAACAACTTTTTATGTCGGGGCTTCAGGACACTTGGATCACTACAGACGAGCAGTATGGAGATATTTTGTAGTTCGAATTATGTGCTGTTGGACGTTTGAATCTGGGGCGCCGTCAGCCTCCATTAGGTGGAGTTGTGTTGCTACCTCCTCTCCCCTTGGATCTCCGCAAGTGATGTGAGGAGTCTAAAACTTCACCTGAGCCTCCCTCGGCATATGGGTGAGTAGATAATGGCTGAATTTTCATTTTTGGGTGCATTATGCCTTTAAACTGGAGACATCTCTACAGCTGACATCCCCAATGCTCAACAGCTGAGGCCTAAACAATATAGATTAATAAATAGTGCTACAAGTAAGATGAACATATGCGTTTTTGATTTGGGAGTGAACTCCCAAATAAGTCACATAGTCACCGATTTGTCAGTGGACTTTCACGTCGCACCAGGTTTCCTGCTGCGGCTGCTGTAGACGTTCCAGGGTGACAGAACCAATGCCATGACATCAACAAAAGAGCACTGTTAGATTTAGGCAACTCAATCATGGTTCAGGCATTCATAACGAAGCCTGAACCAGCTGTCTTTCACCCGCTTGACCCAAACCTCCTATCAATTATGCAATTAATGTTTCCATGCCAAAGGGAGCTGGCAAAAGGGAAGGCCAATCCTCAACCAGGGATGCAGGATGATGTGCAATAACCACCTGGGCTGTTCTTTCTAACAACTGCCTTCTGCACAGATCTCATTAGGCAACACTGAGTACAGACACCAGGCTGGCCGTGGTATGGTTACCATCATACAAAATGTCTTATGAGTCAGGCAAGTTGATTTGTAATTCAGGGTCCATGGTGAGTTGATGCTTCTGAAATCTACACTTATTAAGTTTGATAATGCAATCATGCGTTTAGGCGTGGACCATGGTCTGTTCTCAAGAGCAGGATGGGTTGAGCAGGTGTAAGTACGCTTGACAGGTAATCAGAGGTGTGGTTGAGGCATGGCCCTGCTCCCAAACCTAAGTTAATAAGTCATAAAAATGGATCTTGAAGACACCTTATTTGGTATTGATCTTATTTGGTAAATTTCATTACACTAGTCCATAGCCATTGGTAGCTTTGTCACCTTCTACCTATGCCAATCCTCAATGCCTATGTGCAGTTTCTCATAGATTGACCACGTCAGTGAGTAGAAAAACGTGGGACAGACAGAATGACTGACTGACAGAATGACACACTGAGAGTTTCCGTGATTATGTACAGCATACCATACCATGACTTAGTCATACCAAACATTAGAAAACACCAACATTGGTCCACAGGGGGAGCCACAGCGATCGGTCGCATTTTAGCCATTTTGAAGCATTTTTCTGTTGTTATAGCGCCACCCAGTTGCCAATTAGAGTTAAATTTCTCCAGTCACCTTGAGGCGTCCTGTTCTACATATCTACCAAGTTTAGTAAAAATCCATATGGCGGTTAGGCCTAGATAAGAAATGAGCTCTCTAGCGCCCCCATTTTGTTTGATGGGGTCAATAATGGAGGGGTCCCCTCAGATTATGTGTGGTCATATGCCTACAAAGTTGCGTGGTGATGGGTGAAACCCTTGAGATGTTATACACCTTTATGTGATGAACCACGCCCTCCGCAATATTCATTGCCTTATAGAAGCTCAGTTTTAGTAAGTTTTCCAACTTTTGCAAGAGGGAACTTTAGATATTGGTCCCTAGATTATGTTCACCCAGTTTCATGCAGATCGCTCAAACTTCCTAGGAAGAGATCCATTTGAAGTGTTTTTCAAAAAATTGAAAATGGCGGAAAATCTATATAAGCGGAAGGTATGGGTTCTTGAGGCAAATGTGTTCCTCATGAGGAGAGGCATCTCTGTGCAAAGTTTCATGTCTCTACGACATACGGGGCATGAGATATGCCCATTCAAAGTTTGACATTTCAATGGGTTGCTATAGCGCCTCCCTTTGGCCAATTGATGTAATATTGCTTCATTGGCATCCTCCCATGACCCTCTACCACTGTGCCAAATTTCACATGGATTGACCAAGTTAGTGAGGAGAAAAACGTGGAACAGACACACACAGAGTTTTTGTCCTTATATAGTCAGATCTCTTCTGAACTTGTCCAAAGATGGGTTCAGGAACTGCACAGTCGTCTACTTATTTGGTTTTGTTTTTGGCTTGTTCATGGATGCTTGCTAGAGATAGTGTACTCTGTACATGTTATACCAAATCCAACATGCTTACTAATGCCAGTGACTAAATCCACAACTCTTCATCAACCAATCATTCTCTCTGCCTCTGGGCATCCAAACACTCTACAGTTTGCAGAATATCATTACACTATGTCTTCCATTGTACACTCGGATGTGATTAAATCTTTGACATTGTCTTAGTGGTGTAAATGCAAACTGTGATTGTTTTAGCGGGGCGATGAGGTAGAAACCTGACGCGATGAGTATAGAAGCCTCCCCGCTGCAGCTGTAAAAATCATTAACACAAGTTCAAATGCTGCAGAAATCTCATCATGTAGGAAGAAACCTCATCACCGCAAACAGCAATGCGATTATTGCAGATAAAAATCACACATGCAGCCTCATCACCCCTGAACTGCAAAATCTATCTGAGGTAATAGACCGGTTTGTTTTGTAATCTCAGGGTTTGGGGTCCCATTGTCATAACATGTCACGTTGTCGATTTGCAAAACAGAAAAAATGCACTGTTTTCAGGAGACAGGTGCTATATACATGTCTTAAATTTAAGACAAATACATTTGAACGAAAATATGTTTTAATTTGAAGCTTTCTCCATTTTAAACATCAAATAATTTAATATTCCATAATACTTTTGGGATCTAAAGACAGGGTGATGGGCCAAAACACAGAGAGCAATCTTCCATAAGAAGACCTCTTTGTACCAAGGGAGAAACCACAATGACTACTGGCTACACACCACCTCCTTACCTCGTCGCCTGCTTTGCATACAGTGCAGGCGACAAACAAGATTCAGTTGCGATGTGGACAGAATGCAGACAACCAGAGCACAATGATAGCCGAATATGTGAGGACATGATTGGACTCTTCATCACACGCACAGCACGCGCAGGTGTAGGCTGCATTTTAATACGGCGAGTAGATGAGGTCTCGCTGACATCCACCAATCTAAACCAGTAACACACACAAACACACACAGTCAGTGCTGTTAAAGTTTTGGCCACAAGGTACTCACCACAAAACTCAACTTATATCTCTCAATTTATAGCACGGGACACACACACATACAGACACACATACACTCGGAGCAACAATCCATCAACATGATCAAGCAGGGAGTGAATGGGAGCTGGCCGGTCGTACATCAACCTCTCTGAGCTTGTTAAAGACAAACAGAAACACACACATACACACGGCCGTGGACACGCTGCAGCATGATGTCTTCCCTTTGAGATGACAAGCAGGGGCAGCAAACACATCGGTTTACATGGCCAGGCGGACCAACAGGCAGATTAGATCAGTCAGATATATGGAGAGATGCTCCGTTGTTGACGTCCAGACCTCAAACTGAGCAGGAAGACGTGTGATGTTACTGCAAATCCTTGTTAATATTTAACAAGGTAACAATCCAAAAACCAAGCATCATAAACCAGCCATCTCTGGTTCACTCTCAAAGGCCCTGTTCTGACAGACAAACGCAGAGCGGCACAAGAAAAAGGCATAGAGGGAAGGAGAGTAGCTGCGACAAACTGTGAAAATTCAGCCTTTTTTGAATCCCTTGCCACTCAATGGTTACTTGTTTTGGTCTGACAGCTGATCCTCAGTGTGTCGGACACATTGAAGCAGTGCCGGACCAGTTGGAGGTGTTAAGAAATGTTTTCTTGAGCTATTCTTCTTTGTGTGAGCTGACTCCAAGGACACTCTCCACTAAAAGGTGCTTACACACTCGCTGTTAGGTGTAAATCCAAAAGCAGGTTCACTAGAAATGTGGCAATATGAGCACGCTTCCAAATCCTTGTGTAGATATGGATGCTTGAGTCCATATGAAGAGATTATGTGAGGCCAGGTCCTGTCGAGCTGCGGCACACAGCGGTGATTATGGGTGTTTTGGTGCTCCAGGCTACCTCTTGGAAGAAAGCACACATGTAATGCTGTGATTAAAAGGTAAGTATCATTCTTGGATTGTTAGCAAGAAAACAGGAGAGATAAAAAGCCTCACTGATGTGTGAGAAGAGGATAACATTCATATCAAACAGTATCCTTAGGCAGCCCAGTCGCCAGAATAAAATGACAGAATTGTGCATTTCTGCAAACCACAGATATGTTACATTTATACATTTCATACATATAATATAGTTCAGATTACATGTATATGAGCTGAGTTTCTCATCAGTTAGACATGGGCCGATCTACCTGTTACAACACATCAAGCCTGCTGCAAAAAATCACAGCCTGATGCTTGATAGTAACCTATGTTTTTAACAACATACCACTGATCTTGTCCAATCATGTTTTCATCACCTCAGAAATATTGCAAAAATAAAACCTACTTTAACTCTTAGAGATAAAGAAACTGTTGTACTTGCCGTCTATCTCTTTGCTCATTGATTATTGCAACAGCCTCTATTAAAAAACCTTGAAACAATTACAGATTGTACAGCTGCAGGCTTTTAATCAGAACCAAGACTAATATTCACATCACACTGCTTTTAGCCTGTCATTGGGCCCCTGTTCATTTTAGGATTGATTTTAAGATCTTATTGATTTCTTCTAAGGCTCCAGATTACATTTCAGAACTTTTAATCGCTAATGAACCTTTGCATAGTTTGAGATCTTTGGGAGAACTCTTTTGTCTGTTCCAGAGTCCAGGCTGAAGACTAAAGGGGGCAGAGCTTTTGAAATCAGGGCCCAGAGGCTCTGGAAGGACCTGATGGAGGATAAAAGGCCGTCTGAGTCACTGTCAGCATTTAAGTCTCTCCTAAAAACAAACTTCTATCCCAAGGCATATTCTGATTTTACCTGAACTGTCTTTTTATTGCTATCTTATTGATTTTAACTGCAATTTCTTATCTTGATTTTAGTTTCTTTCTTCTTCTTTTTTGTTTACATTTTATGTCATTTTCGTTTCCTTGTGTTTAAAATGGTTTTGGCTTTATTGTAGTGCTATATAAATAAGTTTGCATTTCTTTGAGGTAATTTTTGTGTCTTATTTGGTCATTTTGCTTCTCTTTGTGGTTGTTTTGTGTCTCCCTTGAGAAGTTTCAGCATGTCCGTGTCATATGAAACGTATAAATGTAACACATCTGTGGTTTCAGGGCCGGAGTGGGAATCATTTTCAGCCCTGGAGTTTCATGCCTCAGACCGGTCCACTTTAGATTACGACCTATTATAACGTTACATGTCTTACAAGTCTTCAATAGCACACTGTTCTCTAAAGCCTTGTAATTCAGTGGGTTTTTCTAAAATATTTCCAATTTCCAAAATATTTATTATTTATTTTAACATGAGAGCACATCTCCAACATTATTCTTTACAACACAACATCCTTTTCAACAATATCAGAATCTCTATTCTGTTGAAAGATACCCAAACCTTAAAAATGAAATAAAAGAATAAATAAAAATATTAAATATTAAATTTGAAAAAATAAAATAAAGTGTTGCACTCTCTAATAACACTATCTCTCAGGGTTTTCCCTGGGTTTTATTGAGACCAAGGTGGCAAAGGCCTGTGGCGGGGGACATGTTGACAGCTGTACTTTTAGATACGGTCCCACCCCCTCTATTAAATATGAGAGGAGGCCCCCACATGCTTGATCTTCACACTGCTGACTTGTATAATCAGAACAGACATGTCCTGTGATTTTCAGCCTTCTATGATTATATTTACCCTTTACAGCAGGCACATCCTGACAGCTGAGAATATTACTGTCAGATATTGTCCCCCCTCTATTAAATATGACAGGAGGCTGAAAATCACAGGACATGTCTGTTCTGATGATACAAGTCAGCGGTCCTGAAATATGTGCTTCTCTTCTATAATACACATTCTACATCTTGGAGGCGATGTCTTTCCACATATGGGCTTCCTTCGCCTTTCAAACGGGGCAGTAGGAGAGACACAGCCCGAGGGGGAACCAGGATCTGACACAACACCGAAGGGAGACGCAGGTCCGTGGAGCTGCGCGCCAGATGAAAGAACAAGCACGTCGCACCGAATGCGCGCCGCTATGGTGGACGTGTCTACATTGAAAGTAATGGGTTTGTGCGTGCAAAAAAGGCTACATTTGAACGCCCCCCATGCACACACACGTCAGGGTGCGTCTGCAAAAAAAATAAAAAAATAAATAAAAAAGGCCCAGGGACAGCGGTAGCAGCATACGTGATACCCAGTGCCATGACTGTACACCGGCTCAATAAAAAAAAACAAATAACTGAACACCAGCCCTCGTGGCCCAAACGCCAGACCGGCCCACCGGGAACTGTCCCAGTCCTCCTGATTAGCCACTCTGGGCCTGTGTGGTTTGCAGAAATGCCCACCTCAGTATTGTTCTCCATTTTCCATGTATATCTTAAAACAGGTACCAATACAACTGGTGTCTTAACTATAATGGAGAATAATGGAGCCTGGCATGATTTGGCAAACGAGTAAACAAATGTAAAACCAAACTGGGTTCATTTGTTGAGTCTAAAGGAGCATGCCCACTATACGTGACCAGGAATTTGAATTCATTATGTATTGGAATGGGCCGATTAGATGCACAAAGCACTCTGGGATACTTGGGCTTCGGACCAAGCTGGTGGCGCAATGAGGGGGTGTGACAATTTGGAAAAATTCAAATGGTGCTCACATCAAGACAGCCAATCATGCTGCAGCTATAAGCAACCATTAGTGCAAAGCGGACGCGAGTTTGTGGGAATTGGTTGCGTATAGTGGGCAGGCACCATGAACCTTTCATTTGTCCTCAAATGTTCTCACAGTGTAAACAAAAATAAGGAATTAAAAATTCTGATGCAAATTAGCTTAATGATGCTGCACTCTTTCCTTGTCTTGGCTGCCATCTTGAATGTCTAAACACATGAAGTGTGAAGCTGTTCTCTGGTTACCTTGAGAGACAGACTTTCTGCAGCAGGCTGAAGCTGAGTGTGGAAACCAGCGTGTGTTCGAGTGCCTTTAATCACTTACCACATCCTTAATAAGAACTCGCTCATGCAGTAAAGTGTAAAACAGCATTCTCAAGTTCTGTGTTGTGGCGTCGTTTCATAATTTGGCCTAAACAAGTTATCGATTCATATTTGGATTGAATGCTACAGAGCGGGCCGTGAAGCAGCATGTTGTATTCCAGATAATTCCCTCAGATCTGACAAAAAACAAGAGCCGGCAACAAACCCATCAATGGCACTACAAGCCAAATCATTCAGCTCCGTAATTACAACTGAGCCACAACCGGTCCACTGTGGCCCCTCAGAGGAAGGGAGAGGCAGAGAGAGATGAGAAGTGAAGGGAGGACGGAGCACGGGGGGGAAAAAAGATAGATTTCATGACTGAGAGGCTCCCAAAGTGCCCAGGGGGATTGTGGTTACAATGTTGTACTCTACATCTGTTTACAGCAGAGAGAAAGACAGACGGATGAGGCGGGAGAGGCAGAGGGAGAGAAGGAGAGATGGAGGGAGAGATGCTGCCTGCCGCATGCTGTCATCTCAGCGATGTAGTAACTGTACCTCATTATGTTCTATTCTACTCATCATCGGCCACGCACGCGCACACACACACACACACACTGCTCTCATCCTTGTGTTTGTCTCGTGCAGTGAAAGCATTACATCAACAGTAGGAAGAGAAAGAGAGAGATGGAGGGGGAGGAGGGCTGGAAAACAAATAACAGAGGAGAGAGAGTTAAAGGGAAAGTGAGTGAAGCAGAGACAGAGGCAGAGCGAGAGCTGGGTTGTGTTCAGGGTGCTGAATGTTAATCAGTTTCTTATTGTTTGTAGCCCATGGCAAAGATTTCCACTTGACTCTTCTCTGTTGTTAGCTGAGTGTGTGTGTGTGTGTGTGTGTGTGCGAGCGCATAGGCAGATAGCTTTTAAAGTTTGTGTGTGTGACAGGAGTTGTGCCATCAGAGATCCTGACTTGTCTCTCTGTGTATGAGTGTCAAATGAGCTGCTCAAATGTGTGTGTGTGTGTGTGTGTGTGTGTGTGTACTGAACACAACTTACAGTTCAAGATGCAAACAAGAGTCACTGACAGACAAAACCAAATCCTTAAAACGTTGCAAAGAAATTGGAAAAAAAATAATGCTGTGGAAGTATATTTCGCCCACAAAGATTTTTTTTTTGTCAATTTTACCTGGCACACTGAATTTCATTGAATTAAACATTGTCTGAATCAGAATGAATGGGTAGTCCGTCCACACATTAAAGCTTAGATACCTGACCCAAGCTCGGCAGGCCCTGGCGGGTTAGACTGGCTTTGGATAAATATTTGCAAATGATGTTCAGGTTCAGGTCTGGTTCCGCCCTGTGATGGACCTGCTGTCTGTGTTGAGCTACTTCCTGTTCAGTTTGAGGTTTGTTATTTACATGACAACACATGAACACAACACAAAGGCGATTTCAGGTAGCAAATATTTATTTAGGTTACTGTAGTATCCCAAAAAAAATTAGTATGTCCCAATACACAGCAAATGCAGTATGCCAAAAATACCAGAATCAGATCTGTCCGGGTTGACCCCCGGTCTCTGGCGAGTTGAGTAAACGGCCTTTTCTCCATGGTAATGGATACATGAGTAAGAGGGTCAAAGTATAGGGTGGAATAGTATGTCCTAATAGTGTGCATACTGCATGCAACAGTGCGTACATTTTAAGGACAGCTGCAGTAACTAGTAAAAGTGATTGTGAACACACCCTTACTGTCAGCCATCTGACTATTAGGGTTGGGTACTGAAACTGTACTTTTTGTACTTGGTACCGATTCACGTCGGTACTACCGAGTACCGAATCACTTAAAATGAATCGGTGCCAAATTTCAGTACCTGAGGTGGAGGCGGAGCGAGAGCGCATGACTCGCACCTCAGACTCAGCAACAATGGTGACAAAAAAAATGTGCAGACAAAAGTTAACGTGCAGCACTGTTCCTAAATGTTCTCAATAAAATGTTGAAACTGAGAAGTTTAGACTTTAAAAAGTACCGAAATAAGGTACCGTTTGGTACCGGAACTGAATTCCAGATACCGGTACCGTATCGGTTCAATTATGAACAGTACCCAACCCTACTGACTATGGAGGACGTCAAACAAAATATGTCATCACCTAAAGGCCCAGACACACCACACCGACTTCAGAGAACAAGTGGAAACAAAAGCCGACTGGTGCATCGCCTCACAACGCCTGTGTTTCGGGCAAAAAGCACATGAAC
Organism: Epinephelus lanceolatus; assembly: GCF_041903045.1. Taxonomy (NCBI): domain Eukaryota; kingdom Metazoa; phylum Chordata; class Actinopteri; order Perciformes; family Serranidae; genus Epinephelus; species Epinephelus lanceolatus. The sequence goes on from NC_135750.1 coordinate 4,000,445, forward strand.
ACAACGCAGACTACAGCTGACGGCCAACAAGAATGTACGTTCTGCAACTGTGGGGGAGAAAATAACTCTCCACACCAGCAGATGGCGGTAAAGAATCTGCAAGATCGCCATGACGCTAGTTGCCAGCTGACACATTAACAGCACAATCCAGTGTTGAAATAACAGAGCATATTTACCAGCCCGTTGTCACTCCAAAGTCGTTAAAAACCAGCGCTTGGGCAGTGCCTTCCAGCGTCAGACACAGACTAAAAAAGCTGCATTTTAACGTCGGCATGAAACACAGCCAGTGGCTGTTATTGTGTCAAAGCACCCGGAAGTGTCAGGGGAAAATATACCAGGACAACAACAAACTAGGGTGGCGGAAGTCTGATTAGGGTGAGTGAGAGGGGTGCTGGATGGGTCCAACAACCACTCACTTTCACCTGGGAGGCCAGTGTTTGCTTCCTGTGTGATTACAAAGCCAAACCCTGTCCTTTTTTCATAAACCCAACCATCGGCTTCTTTCCCAGAACGTCAACAACCAACACACCCAGGGTACCTCGCACATTGTATCTGGACATGGAAAGTCCAGGACCATACGTCAGTCTGTGGCGAGGTCGCAACCTTTGGGCAAAGACCTTAATGGCTGAGGAAAATGAATATGATCTATAGTAGCATAACATGCAAGGAACAACTCAGGGTAAGAAGAATGTGATTAATTTTTAAAGTTTAAGGTATTCAGCTTGAGCTGAGCTCTTGGTTCTTTGAGCTTCTGTAAATTTTCCACAGTTTTGTGACTTTAGAAAATGTTTCAAATTCATCAAAGAGGTCCAGAGGTCATCAGGACATGTTTGTGGTGGATGTGGCAGTAAACAAGATGGTGAGATGCTGACTTGGGGAATAAATATTATTCATGTGCAGATGCTGGCAGGGGACTTTAAATTGATCCTCGTGGGAAACTTTTATCAACATTTTGAGGGGTTAATGTGAAACAATAACCAAATGCATGTAGTTCTACGAGAATATGTGAGTTGAATCATCAAACCCATAAAAGCAGCCTATGTATTGACAAGTTTTGGACAGATTCAAAGAGACTGCAGCAAAATGTTGCTTCTTATTGAGGGAGTTAACAATGTTATCCACAACAACAACTGCAACAGTTGTGAGGCCAGCTACTGTGACTGGAGAACATCATTAAAGAGCTCTGACTGGCTCAACTGGGAGTTGATCTGAAATCTAAAAGCTTGTACGCTACAAAAGATCATGTCCATGATGACTTGACTTACTTTGCTAGACCACTGCCAACTCTCCCCAAAATGTGAAAGTCAGTTGTCTAGGCCAAATATATTCAAGCTTTAGGTCCTGTATTGTGTTCCTGCCTGTACCAGAATTATGTTCAATAAACAAGCTGGATGTGCCGGCTGTATTTTGTTTTAGAGCTCTGACTGCCTTCTGCAGTAAGTGGGCAAAATACCAAGATGACTCCAAAGATATGACTCATTTACAATCATAAGAAGTTGCAGACACATACTATCTGTATTATGTTTAAACTAAATAATAAAGGGTGAGTAAACACTTTGAATTCATTTATTTTATGCTTAAATAATGAGGATGTTTGGAAAATGGATATTAGTCATCAAGAACAGCAAGGAAAACTATACAAGAAACTTTATCATCATAACTCTTAAAGCAAGACCTACATATCTACTTCCCTTCTCTACCTCCCTACGTACCAACCTCCCAACCTACATCTCTAACCCCCAACTCTACCTCCCTTCCTCCATCTCTACCTCCCTACCTACATCTCAACCTCCCTACGACATTTCCACATCCCTACCTACATGCCTAGTTCCCTAGCCATATCTCTACCTCAATACCTGTATCTCTGCCTTCCCCTACCTACATCTCTACCTTCATCCCGACCTCCCTATCAACGTCTCTACCTTCCTACCTACATCTCTACCTTCCTGCCTCCCTACTTAGATCTTGACCTCTCTACCTGCCTCCCTGCCCACATCTCTACCTCCCTGCCTCCCTATCTACATCTCTACCTTCCTACCTACACTCTACCTTTCTACCTGCATCCCTATCACCCTACCTACATCTTGACCTCTTTACCTACATCCCTAGCTCCCTATCTTCATCCCAACCTCCCTATCAACGTCTCTACCTTCCTACCTACACTCTACCTTTCTACCTACATCCCTAGCTCCCTACCTACATCTCTACCTCTCTACCTACGTCCCTATCTCCCTACCTACATCTTGACCTCTCTACCTACATCCCTAGCTCCCTACCTTCATCCCAACCTCCCTATCAATGCCTCTACCTTCCTACCTACACTCTACCTTTCTACCTACATCCCTAGCTCCCTACCTACACTCTACCTACATCCCTAGCTCCCTACCTTCATCCCAACCTCCCTATCAATGTCTCTACCTTCCTACCTACACTCTGCCTTTCTACCTACATCCCTATCTCCCTACCTACATCTTGACCTCTCTACCTCTTTACCTACATCCCTAGCTCCCTGCCTACACTCTACTTTTCTACCTACATCCCTAGCTCCCTATCTTCATCCCAACCTCCCTATCAACATCTCTACCTTCCTACCTACACTCTACCTTTCTACCTACGTCCCTATCTCCCTACCTACATCTTGAGCTCTCTACCTCTCTACCGACATCTTGACCTCTCTACCTCTTTACCTACATCCTTAGCTCCCTACCTTTATCCCAACCTCCCTATCAATGCCTCTACCTTCCTACCTACACTCTACCTTTCTACCTATGTCCTTATCTCCCTACCTACATCTTGACCTCTCTACCTCTCTACCTACATCCCTAGCTCCCTACCTTCATCCCAACCTCTCTATCAATGTCTCTACCTTCCTACCTACACTCTACCTTTCTACCTACATCCCTATCTCCCTACCTACATCTTGACCTCTCTACCTACCTACCGACATCCCTACCTCCCGCTTTACTTTTTTTAAAAAAAAAATATATAAAGTTAGAATGTTTCCACTACAGAGTATTTTACAATCAAACACATCTGCAGTTTGCAGGCACAAACTGAATATGCCAGCATTTTCTTCAGGAGATTGGGTTGGTTACACTATTAAGTCACTCATTCCTCTCGTATTGAGGTTTGTCCTTCACACAATTGGCAACAACTCAGTAAAATTTTTGGATTTCCCTTTCTTTCCCTCAGGATCCAGAGGAACAGTATACTACCCTGCTGTAAAAGCTTCAAATGAACCTGGTGTAGCAGTTGTTTGACAATGACTGCTCCTGCCTCATTACCATTCACATCATGACACAGACAACTGTAACTACCTCCCCACTCGTTGTCTCTCTCTCCTGTCTTTCTCTCAGATTCCAAATCTGCTTTTTGCCCATATTTTCATTTGTCTCTCTCTCTATCACCCTCATTTGCAGCCCACCCTCACTCTATCCCTTCACTCCACTCTCGCCTGTTGCTGCAATCAATCTGTTTAGATGGAAATGCAAATCTGTAATTAGCTGGTTCACGTTAACTGCAGATGAAATGGTTGACATTGCACAAATTGGTTTCACTCCTATTAATCTTTCCATGTTTCCTCTCTCAGCAGCAATGAAACTTGTTACGATGCTACGCCGAGGATGACTCATCAAACAACACCCCTGTTTGTAACTCTTTGTGTGCAGCTGTGTGTGTGTTTACCTGAGCTCCAGTATTGGGAGAGATAACAAGGCAGGAGTAAACATGCCGTCTCCCCGTGGGTGGTGCAGTTGCCTTCTGGGCCGATGAGAAGCAAATACAGGGGGTGGACAAAATAACTGCAACACCTGACAGTAGAACGTGATTCACACTCTAGCCCTGCAATAAAAGCTACCTCTGTGAAGCTTTCATGCTCAATTTTTGTCCAACTGGGTCAACTGTGACTTTTATTACTGTCCACACATGCAGCAAATGGACACATGGGTGTTTTTTATGGCAGGGACAGCGGAGATATGTCTCTACTACTCTTCTGATTACCTAAAATTGTCCCCCACTAATTTGGTACTAATTTCGGCTGTGAGCTGCACTTTATTGGATATGGCAAAATTTTGTGTGGACAGTAATCCCACAGTGGTGAGGGTTACGCCTGGTCAGAGGTGTTTTTAGTTTCAGTTTTCCACCTCTGATGGAGAGCAGTGCACAGCTGCTTCCCTCAACTTTTTTTTTCTCAAAACAGTATGACTTTATTCTTGAAATTTCAGAGAACACAGATATGTCCCAGATGATGTCAGGTGACCAAAATTTAATGTCAGGACAACATCTAATGCCGATATGAATATGACAGATGAAGTTGATATTTTGTTGGTCATAAGTTTTGTTGATAGAGTTTAAAAATATCAATTGTTTTTTCATCCCAACCGAAATTTAACGTCTGTCTGACATAAGAGTCCAATATCATCTGTTGTCAGTATATCGATCCAATGCAACAAGACTATAAACTACAGCTTGAAAATACTGTTATACCTGTGATATTAAAATCACATATACCCAATTTTTCTCAATTATTAAACAAATTAAGCTTTTAAAGAGATACCATTGATTGAAGAGCTGTTGTTTGCATTACAGCGCCTTGCAAATGTATTCAACAGCCACCCCCACCTGGGTGTTTTTCTGTTTTGTTGCATTATTTATTATTAATTTCTTTTCATTTCATTTAAAATTTTTGGACCTACTCAAAATAGTAAAAATTGGTGAAAATAAAATTATATATTTTTTTTAAATATATAAATATTAGAATTTTAGTATTTACAATATAATGACAAAAACTCTGTGTGTGTGTGTCTGTTTTTCTCCTCACTGACTTGGTCAATCCATGTGAAATTTGGCACAGTGGTAGAGGGTCATGGGAGAATGCCAATGAAGCAATATTACATCAATTGGCCAAAGGGGGGCGCTATAGCAACCCATTGAAATGTCAAACTTTGAATGGGCATATCTCATGCCCCGTATGTCGTAGAGACATGAAACTTTGCACAGAGATGCCTCTCCTCATGAGGAACACATTTGCCTCAAGAACCCATAACTTCCACTTATATAGATTTTCCACCATTTTGAATTTTTGGAAAAACACTTCAAATGGATCTCTTCCTAGGAAGTTTGAGCGATCTGCATGAAACTGGGTGAACATAATCTAGGGACCAATATCTAAAGTTCCCTCTTGGCAAAAGTTGGAAAACTTACTAAAACTGAGCTTCTATAAGGCAATGAATATTGCGGAGGGCGTGGCTCATCACATAAAGGTGTATAACATCTCAAGGGTTTCACCCATCACCACGCAACTTTGTAGGCATATGACCACACATAATCTGAGGGGACCCCTCCATTATTGACCCCATCAAACAAAATGGGGGCGCTAGAGAGCTCATTTCTTATCTAGGCCTAACCGCCATATGGATTTTTACTAAACTTGGTAGATATGTAGAACAGGACGCCTCAAGGTGACTGGAGAAATTTAACTCTAATTGGCAACTGGGTGGCGCTATAACAACAGAAAAATGCTTCAAAATGGCTAAAATGCGACTGATTGCTGTGGCTCCCCCTGTGGACCAATGTTGGTGTTGTTTTCTAATTTTTGGTATGACTAAGTCATGGTATGGTATGCTGTACATAATGGGTATGGCCAATCTATCTATCTATCTATATATGTATATATATCTGTGTGTGTATGGGGTGCCGTTTGTAAAGTGGCTCAAGCTGAAAATAACATCAACATTTTGCCACATTTAGCTTCAAACAATGTTTAAAAAAGTGTTGTGACACCACCTTGTGTCAAACGTCACCTTTTACCACATTTACAGCAATATTTGTTAACTTAGAAATATATTAAATAGTTAAATCTAAATATTAAAAATGGCACCTAAATGTTAAATGTTAAATCTAAATATTAAATCTAAATCTAAATGTTAAATCTAAATGCTAAACCTAAATGCTAAATATAAATATAAATGTTAAATCTAAATATTAAATCTAAATCTAAATGTTAAATCTAAATGCTAAATATAAATATAAATGTTCTGGGTGAAACTAAATATTTAGCTAATATGCAAATTCACACTGCCGGTCACCAGAAGTAACAAAATAAAAGCTTGAGATGGTCAGACTGTGTTTATAGACTCAAATAACCAATTAAAACCAACTTATCGGGGGAAATGGACAATTGAACATACATTAGCGTGATAATAACTACCTAAAATAACAAGAAACGTATTTGGAGAAATTTTATTTGATGTGTACTTTGAGTTGTTAGTGTCCCTTCGGAGGGAATCACCTTGCTGTTTACAAATACTTCCGGCTAGAAAACCAACGGAGTTTAGCTACATATATATATATGAATATCTCAAATTTTTCACATCGCTATATCACCGATTAGACTATTATGGTGTTTGTAAAGTCTATAAACACAATGATTGAACAAACATTACTATCACGTTCTGAAATTAATAACATGATTATCGTAGATTAGCGGGGCTAACCGTTAGCTGTTAGCCCCGTTAGCGGTGTCTGTAATGACTCATTAACTCTAAACGATCCGTGAAAAAAAATATTTTTTTCAGCGGATGTCTTAGTTACAACATGATTGAGCTAACTGGAGTAGTTTCATGTCGTATCTGACAACGGGAGGCTTTCAGCAGATGACGTCCTGATAGCTTTGCTGCTGCAGCCACTGATGCTTTCTAGACATCGTGATTTCCCAAAACTGAATAAATACCACACATAGAAACACAAAACTGCTTTGCTAGCTCAAACATGTTGTAACTAAGACATCCGCTGGAAAAAAAATATTTTTTTCACGGACCGTTTAAGAGTTAATGAGTCATTACAGACACTGCTAACGGTGCTAAGAGCTAACGGTTGTTAGTTTAGCTTAGGTTGTTAGTCCATCCGAAGGGACACTAACAACTCAAAGTACACATCAAATAAAATTTCTCCAAACATGTTTCTTGTTATTTTTGGTAGTTATTATCACGCTAATGTATGTTCAAGTGTCCACTTCCCCTGATAAGTTGGTTTTAATTCGTTATTTGATTCTATAAACACAGTCTGAGCATCTCAAGCTTTTATTTTGGTACTTCCGGTGACCGGCAGTGTGAATTTGCTTATTAGCTAAATATTTAGTTTCACCCAGAACATTTATATTTATATTTAGCATTTAGATTTAACATTTAGATTTAGATTTAGATTTAATATTTAGATTTAACATTTATATTTATATTTAATATTTAGATTTAACATTTAGATTTAGATTTAGATTTAGCATTTAGATTTAGATTTAATATTTAGATTTAACATTTAACATTTAGGTGCCACATTTAATATTTAGATTTAACTATTTAATATATTTCTAAGTTAACAAATATTGCTGTAAATGTGGTAAAAGGTGACGTTAAGAAGTTCACAATACTTTTTTAAACATTGTTTGAAGCTAAATGTGGCAAAATGTTGATGTTATTTTCAGCGTGAGACACTTTACAAACTGCACCCATATGTGTGTATATATACACCTGTTTTGAATGGCCTCAGAGTCTGCAGCACCACTCAGCAACAAGAAGCACTCCAAACAAGTCAGTGATAAAATTCTACAACACCATTAAATCTATTATTACAATAAGGGGGAAAAAAATACAGCACCACAAACCTGCAAACAGAGCATCTGCCTCCAAACCTCAAGAACCAGGCATGGAGGTCATTAATCAGAGAGACAACAGAGAGACCAGAGATAACCCTGAAGGAGCTGGAAGCTCCACGGTGGAGACTCAAGTATCTGTCCACATCTGTCCCTCTACCATATATTTGGAGAATCTCTCACATGCTTTTTTTTTGCTTTTATTTATTTTGTTAAGTAATGGCATTTATTCTGCCCAGCTGTCCATAAAGCTCAGCTCTGTATATTGCCAGTGAGATTCCTCCTTGCATATGAATACTGTCAAACAACAACAGGTAAACACTGCTGAATGAAAAGAAAAGAGGACAGTGAACCAAAGGAAAGACTGTGCTTTGATAACGCCTCACTCCGCTGACACTTTTACAGTTCCTGCTGTTTGTACAGTCTAGATGACTTTTGATTGGCCTTTGATTAATGTGAGTTTCTCCGTGGCGCCCATACAGCTGCTGTCACTGCCGGTGAGTGAGTGTCGCGACTTAGCATTTAAACTAGCTCTTTAAATCAACCTGTGCTACACATACACTGACTTATGGCACTATAGGTGACATACTGTCACCACACATACCCATCATAGTAGCACGATGATGGGTATGTGTGTGTCACTCAGTGTGCATTTGTGCCTCAAAGTGTCTGACCTGACGGGTAACGGTGATTCATGGTGTAGAGTGGGATTTACCCTCCTTAGATGACACAAGGTCAACTCTGCAGTGTGTTTTCATTTATGGGAGGACACATTTACATATAGAGCAATACTGTAAATACAGAGGGAAGAGGAACAGAGAGAAAGGAAGGAGGGATGAAGAAAGTAAACAGTGAAGGTGATAAAGAAGGAAAGGACAGGAAGGAAGCATTAAAACACATTAAATACACTCTTGGAAATAAAGGTGCTAACTAGAACCATATAGGCTTATTCAGCCTGTTCCCATAGGGGAACCCCTTTTGGTCCCTATGAGGGTTTCTTTAGAAAACACTTCTTAAGTCACGGACTTTCCACGTCGAGATATCACATGCAAGGTACCCTGGGTGTGTTGGTTGTTGACATGCTGGGACACCGTGTCAACTTCAGCCTGTTACATGCATTGTCTGTTTTCAAAATACACTTCTGTTTTCACAGGAAATGAACAGTTTGCATACAGTCTCTTTCAAAATAAAAGCACTATGCCCGTACAACAGAAATTCAGGACTTTTTTCTTCAATAACAAATGAACATGGTTATGTTTTGCCAACACACACAAACACGTGGTTGGGTTTAGGAAAAAAGAACAGGGTTTGGCTTTTATCGATTTTATTGATGAAGGTCTGATGTTGCTCAGACTTCCTCCACCTTAAGTTCTGTTTGTTGTCCTGCCATGTTTTCCCCTGACGCCACTGGGCGCCATTAAACAATATCAGCGACCAGAAGTGCATCGTGCCAACATGAAACGATGGCTTTTTTTGTTGGTGTCTGAAGCCGGAAGTCATTGCCTAAGCACTGCTTTTCAACAACTTTGGAGTGAGAGATTGATCCATCTTCTAAGACTACTAACAAGAACCCAGCCACAGCACTGGAAAGTGGCAGTTCTGGTGAGAAATTAAATTTAACTAGGGGCCGTCCACACATGGTTTTGAGCTAATGCAGAGGTGGAGGAAGTACAGATATTTCAGTAAAAGTAGTAATAACTTTGCGTGGTCGTCTGTTAACAAGCTGCAGTGCGATGCGTTAAGTGTGTGCTAGGGGCAGCACTTGTATGCTGCGCTGCGATAGCAATGGTGTGTTTTCAGCTTTAGTCTGACAAAGAACCCTTAAAGAACCATTTCTTCAAACTGGGTAGAACCTCAGCCTTTGAGGAAGAACCCTTTTAAAAACCCTTATTTTTAAGAGTGTAGCAGGTTTGATATGAATACATAAAAAAAAGATAAGATACCCAAAAATGCAGATTTTATTACTATCAAATATTAAAAAGTGGTTAAAGAAACTGTGACTATATACATATATGTATGTATGTATGTATAAACTATGGATAAGTCTCATAAAAACACAGACTGACTTGTTGAAGAAAAATAGTGAAAGACAGGCGACACAAAAGGTTTGGACTTGTGTGATGCGGACCAGTGATACTTGATAATTAGACAGCATCACCATGGCAAGAAGACTAATTGTTCTCATCAGATTAAGGGAATAATTGTGTGTGGATACATCATCAAAACATGGAAGAGGCAAATTTGATCAGAGCAGATGTTGAATTAATTGGTTTTGAGGCTGATTGCATTAATGCTCTGAGTCTATTAGTGAGACGGACTAGTAATTAACACCCTGCCTCTAACTCACACACACACACACACACACACACACACACAAACAAGCTAACATTGAGGTACAACACATAAAGCATACACAAAGTTGCTAAACCTTTTGTGATACACGTGATTTGCTGGTGTTAACAGAAAATAACTTTGTTCGTCTGTTTGTCAGACTGTTAATTGTTCAGTCTACAGTGAGAGAAAGTGTGAAGGTGTTAGATGCACATTTGCAATTATACACTCAAATACATTCAGCCCTGATTTACAGCATTCTAATTAATTAGCATGCCATTATTTTCATCAGTTTTTCCTGTTACATCATGTCTTTTGATCTGCAATTGAGTGTTGCTAGGAAATAAATATGTCATTGTGAAGTCTGACACAGAGGCACTGAAAGTAGCTAATATGTGAGATTGTAATGCATCTGTGACGATGTTACAGTGTTTAACATTTGTGATGAAATGGTTAACACATGGAAAAGGTTAATGCACTAAAAGGGTCAAGAAGAAGGGTGAGAAACAATCATCTTAACGGGAACATATGAACCTCACTGCTACTTTTTTTTCCTTTTTATTAAGTGTTTTGGTTGCATAAACTGAACCAAATGTGGGACCCCAGTCTCCAGTGTCAAAGTGCTGTGCTGTGCACATTTCCACCACCACCCTACAAATGCACACAGTACACAAAACACTTCCTTCACTGGAAAAGATGCTGCCAGTAAACACAATCCAGGCAGCAGTCATATCGTCCTTAAAATGTAACTGGAAAAGCAAATTAGTAGTGTATCTGTTCATTTTCTGGATGCAGAAACATTTAGTGACACATCTACAAACAGCGATGATTTGATAACGGCGTTGGCCTTTCGATCAGTAGCACCTACATCCTGTTTGTAACACATCATCTTTGCCCTGCAGAGTCAGTCACTGTTGTGTCCTCCAATCACTGACACCCGGGTCACACTGCCTGTGTGAGCAGAGCGTGAGGGCTACATTACTGAACTACTGCGGCTCGTATGCGTGCAGTGTTTGGACAGACAGCGTTGCTACTGCGGCGCTGCTGCAGAGCTGCCTGCGAATATAACAACTATAATTCCACAATTAAAAGCCAGCACTCCACTAATTTACGGAGCCATCCAACCCACTGCATCCTCAACAACACGGTCCTGCACATGCTTCACAATAAAGGACTTGCATTAGTAAATGGAGGGATTCTGTCGACAGAAACATTGTGAGATGGTTTTATTTTGAAATCAAAACAGGAAAGGTCGAGTTCAAGACTAAATGTTTATGTACGTACTTCTCCGTGAAACATTGAGATATTGAAACTGCAGTAGAAGTTGTTATGATGTCAGTATGATTATCAAAAGACTATTTTCACTGTCTATTTTTGCAGAAACTGTAAATGTCAGTGTGGTTTACATGGGCGCCAATAAAAAACAACAACAACAAAAACAAAAACATACAGCTGCTTTTCACTGAGGTAGTATGGCCTGGACATACATGCCGTCATAGTAAAAACTGTCCATCCATCCATCCATCCATCCATCCATCCATCCATCCAAGCCAGGTCACGGGGGCAACTGACTGAGTAAAGTATGACAGACATTCTGCTCCCTAGCAACGCTTTCCAACACCTTCTGGAGGATCCCCATGCATTCCAAGGCCAGATGAGATATATAATCTCCCCAGCGTGTTCTGGGTCTGCTGCGGGGCCTCCCATCAGTTGGATGTTCCCAGAAAACCTCTAACAGGAGGCACCCAGGATGCATCCTGATCAGATTCCCTGAACCACCTCAACTGAGCCGTTTCGATGCCAAGGAGCAGCTGCTCTACTTCAAGCTCTCTCTCTGGATGTCCGTGCTCCTTTCCCTATCTCTAAGGCTGAGCCCAGGCATCCTTCGGGGGAAAATCATTTTGGCCACTTGTATCCACGATCTCATTCATTGGTCATTACCCAAAGCTCATGAGCATAGGTGAGGGTTGGGACATAGATGGACCAGTAAACTGAAAGCTTTGCCTTTTGACTCAGCTCTTTCTTAAATAAGACAGTCCTGCATCAGTGCAGACAGCACACCAAAACTCCAATCGATATCACTCTCCATTCTAGCCTTACTTGTGAACAAGACCCTGAGATACTTGAACTCCCTGGCTTAGGGCAGTAACTCACTCCGAACCCAGAGGGGACAATCCACCATTTTCCGGCAGAGGACCATGACCTCAGATTTGGAGGTGCTGACTCTCATCCTGCCTGCTTGACACTAACCCTGCAAACACAGTGCATGCTGGAGGTCACGGTGCGATGAAGCCAACAGAACCACATCATCTGCAAAAAGCAGAGACGCAATTCTGAGGTCACCAAACCGGAGCCGTCCTCCTTGCCTGTGCCTTGAGATCCTGTCCATGAACATCACAAACAGAATCGAAGAAGAGGGACAACCCTGGCGGAGGCCACCACCCACCACAAAAGTGTTGGACTGTGTGCCAAGTATGCAGACACAGCTCTCATTTTGGTGATACAAGGAACGTAAAAACTCTTCTGCAGGTAAATGCCAAAATATATCATGAATAAATCAAATCAAATGCGTAATGGTGGCTGTTATCCTGTGTGTTTTTTGTTCAATTTATACATGCAAGGTGGCAACACTGCTGAAAGTTCTTTTGTGTGTATGCTTGCCAGAGAGACATCAGTTCATCACAGTCAGCCATGTTTATTTGTTCTTTTTTTATGTTTGGTGTCATGCATCTAGAACCCTCAGAGGACGGAAGTTGGATTTTTCAGCTAGGATATTCTGACCTCTGATTTTGACCGGGACACAACATTTTGCACATGATCAAATCCTCATGGTAAATGTTGTTGTGCACAGTAATGCAAACAGAATAACCACTGAGATATCCGGACTTTAAGAGGCATCCAACAATCCGTTATGTAAAAAGGATAAAAGCTCTGAAAGTTATGCACAATATGGCCAAAAGGCAAAAAAAAAATAAAGATGGACTCTTGACAAAATATACCATGATGTTTGGAAAGTACTTAGTTCAAACCCACAAAGTCTGTTGCCAATAATGGTGGATAGAGCTCATGATTGCTGTGCGCCATCATGTCTGCATATTTCAAGATGCTCCAAAACACCCTGCTGAAAAATAAGTGGTTTTATGGATATCAGGGTGACGTCAAATGCCTGCCGTGGCCTCAACAACAAGATGCAAACAAAATCAAACCTACACACACACTTGACATTGATACTGTTTCAGCCACACACAGTATGTAGAGTTTGACTTGACGTTGCATCATAAAAAACATCATGCGTTGGAAACAAAAATAAAAATCTTAAAACAGCTTTGAAAAGAAGTGATGACACAATCACTGACACATCGCCTGCTACCAACGAGAAGGATAAACATAGTCACAATAGGAATGCCACTGGGGACAAATCAGCTGTGGGTTGATTTTTTCTTATGTGCAATATCTTTTTTCAAACTTGGTACTGTAAGCTCATCCACTATATGGAATCACAGCTGCGTCTTTAGTGTTAATTTTATATACTTCAGAGAGTGTGAACATTTTAATGACTTGCCTGTCAGCAGCCAATCATGCTTTAATTATGCTGGAAGCTCCACCTATCCCTTGATTGTCTTTGGTGCTGCAGCTGGCATTTACAAATTGAGCCAATCCCAGGAGATCAGCAGTCATGCCTGCGAAAAACACAAACCTGGTCAGGTGTTCTCTCATGGGAGAACAGATCCGGAGATGAGATTCAGCAAGAGACAACAGATCCATCTTCCATGTGCTGTGTATGTTTCAGGACCGGGGCATCAACAAATCTACTGTCTTATATGATCGATAATCTCAAAAGAAACGCTGCCAAGAATATGTGGCTGTAGAGGTTGTTTAAAAAGCTTCCTTTGTGATATGCTCAAATATAAATCTCAAAACACACATTTATCCTTGGCGTTTTTTTTCCGTCTCAATTCTTGCAGCCCTGTTGTAAATCAATGTAATAATAACCGTCGTCCCTGTAGTATGTTGAAAAGAATTTGGAATGTAATTGTTGTAATTAGTTTGCTGTGAGTTATCTTGAGCCTTGTTTGGATGGGATTCAATTTAAGGACATAAACACGGCATTAAATGTAAATCAAAAAAAAAAAAAGGCTGATTTAGACAGAACTTAAAATACAAGGATGTTTGATAATGATTATGTTACTCCAGCAACCGCCTGCAAAACTGCCCCATCTGGCTTCAGTCCCAAACAAAAGAGAACTTTTTATAGACACTCTAGGAAAAAAACCACACTGGGTTTTCAATTGCAGTGATAAAAAGATAGAGTGTAACTGTCTAACTAACAGAACTCCCCCAAACTCTGTTCATCCACATCACAGACTTACTTTAACTCACTTATTTTACCACATTCACGTCATTTCTGCATTAAAATGACCAAATCCTGCTCACCTTTCCCACATATCCACGTAGGACAAACTTTAGAGCACCGTCAGAATAACACTGTTTCATAAAAGAACACCATAAGGTCACTGCTGCTGTAGCTGCACTTTAAAAAGACCATCTGAGGCTTGATGTCATAATATTTAGCCTCTGACCAGAGTTTGTTGACTGTCACAAACATTAAGATTTAAAAAGCCATGTTCAGCTCAGTGTCACAATACCAGCACTTTAACAAGACCCACTACGGCTCTTTGTCACAACAGTCGTACTGTGGGAAGACACACAGAAGCTCTCTGTCCCAGCAGTCGATGTTTTACAAAGACTCGCTTCAGCTTGTTGTTCCGACACTCCGACACAAGGCTTTAAATAACACATTTAAAGAAGTATTTCAAAGCTGGAAAGATGGTCTCTTTATAAAACTGGGCTGTCTGTGCAGTAAATAGACGCAAATACTTTTTGTAAACTGGTGCTACATGACCAGAGGAAACAGAGGAAAAGGGCTGTGGCAGAACTACCAAGAACAACCAAGTCTCACTCTGAAGTCACGGAATACCAGCGTTCGGGCAGTGACTTTCTGCGTCAGACACTGGCAAAAAAGTTCTTTGACGTCGGCATGATTTGTTATTGTATTGATATCTATGTGGAAAAACCCTTGTGCAAAACCCCTTGGAAAAAAAAAAAAGTTCTTGGTCGAAACTCATGGGTGGGTTCTTGTTAGCAGCCTTAGAAGGTGGATAAGTTCTGGATAGAACCTCTCGAGAGGGTTCTGGGCAACCCAGTCTCATACCGAAGTTGTCAAATACCAGTGCTGAAGCAGTGACTTCCACGGTCAGGCACCAACAAAAAAGCCGTCCTTTCATATTGTCATGATAAGCGGCTGGTTGCCGTTATTGTGTAACGGTGCCAGTAGTGTCAGGGGGAAATGCGAGGGTGACCATATTTTGATTTCCAAAAAAGAGGACACTCGGCTCGGCCACGAGATAGCCTACTTAAATGATACTCGCAGTTTACTCAAAGATGCCTTATAATTTTAATATATTTAAAATTTATATGTATGGATAGAATATTCAGTTATATTACAAAATAATATCTCTCAAAGACAGAAATTCAGATAGGCCCCAATAGGGGACACATACACACACTAGAGTGTGGCGATCCGAGCCCGACGGGTTTGGTCAAAAATGTATAAATTGTGTTCGGGCTCAGGTCGGATTCGGTCAGCTTTCAGTGAAAATGTAGTGTAAAAATAAATAAAATCGTATTGTCTGTCCTGTTTATTGCTTGGGCACTGTTATTTACGTGACAACACCTGAACATAACACACACACAGACACACATTGGCTGTTTGTTTCTCCCTCTCCCCTCTCTGGAAGTCTCGGACCTCCAGCCGCCCGCCTCTGCCTTGATTAAACGCTGAAAATAAAATAAAAGAGGGAGACAGGTTTTTCCTATTTTATCTTATTTTGTTTTATTTCTCCCTCTCCTCTCACTAGAAGCGCCGGACCTCCTGCCTCCCGCTCCTGTCTCAAACATGGAGGTCTCCCTCTCCGCGGAGCACCCACGGCGGTCATTAAATAATGTCGGGCTCGGTTCGGGTTTGGACAGAAATATGCTGCCCGTGCCGCACTCTAACACACACACATACACACACACACACACAAACACACGGAAAACCGGACATTATCATCAGTTTATAAAAACCCCCGGACACCCCGGACGGGACGTGAAAAGTGGACATGTCCGGGCAAAAGAGGACGTTTGGTCAGCCTAGGAAATGCGCCCAGACACCAACGAAAGTTAAGGGGGCGAAGTCTGAGTAGGTTGGGCGGCAGGGGTGGTGGATGGGTCCAACAACCACCGACATTCCTGGGAGGCTGGTTTTCGCTTCCCGTAAGATTGTGAAGCCAAACCCTGTTCTTTTTTCCGAAACCCAACCATGTGTGTGTGTTGGCTAAATGCAACCATGTGCATGTGTTGCTGAAGGAAAAAAAAAAGTCAATTTCAGGTGTTATACCAACGTAGTGCTTTTATTTTGAAAGAGACTGTATGCAAACTGTACATTTCCTCTGAAAACATAAGTGTATTTTCTAAACAGACAATGTATGTTGACACGGCGTCCCAGAACGTCAACAACCAACACACCCAGGGTACCTTGGACATCATATGTCAATGTGTAAAGTCCATGACCAAACGTCAATATGTGACAAGGTTGGAGTGAGAATGTGTTGATCTGGGTGGAGCCTTTATAGATAGTTCTGGGTATAACCTTTAATGCTGGGCTGAAAAGTTGAAAGAACCCTTATAAAAGGTTCTACCAGGAACCAAAAGGGTTCTCCTATGAGGACAAGCTGAATAACCCTATACGGTTCTAGTTAGCACCTTTATTTCCAAGAGTGTGTTAAATGTGTTTTCATCCTTCCTTTCTGTCCTCCAAAAAGTCTTTTTGGGTCCCATGGCATCACTTGACGGACCATGAGATTGCAATTCCAAATTTGGCCACTCCGTCAAAATGATTCAAAGCCCAGCACTGTGCCGGGGGGCTTGCCATGAGTAGATGCACTCTTCCTTCTGCGCTGTGATACAGTAACCAGGTGTAGTTCATTAGAAAGAAATAGTTCCTTCACGAAACTTCTCACAACAAACTGGATTATCTTGACGAGCTGGATTGTTATTTCTGTAAAGAGACATTGCTGTTGGGTGTTTCAATTTTTTTCATCATTATTTATTTTTCGGGTGCCACAAGCCAGGTGTCATTTAATTCTGTTCTATTTTTATTTACATAACGTTTGGCAACTCACATCAAAACAATCTAGACTGTTAAACAGCACGACATGGAAGAGGGGAAATATGTATTTTTGATTTGTGGGTGAACTCTCCCTTTAAATTTATGTCTTGTTCACACAGGTTTAGATAATGTACTTGTGGGAATCCATCAATGTGTAATTTGTATCCCAGGATTTGTCTATATTCAGTGGGTTGCACAGATTGCTGCAATTACATCAATTTTGTGTCTTTGAAGTTACAAATTTAAACGGCTGTACCATATTTCATCCTAATTAGCCTGCACCCCAGAGAGGACCAGAGTGGAGTGTGAAGTGAAGCTACATTTAATTTAAATTTTAATGCTGGGAGTCACAGAGCTGCTAAAATCTTCTGATGCAACTATCACTGGCTGCATCCACCTGAAGTTAAAGTCCCAGTCCACAATGTAATTATCTCTCGGTATGTCTAATAAAAAAGATGTGACATCAGTCTCATGGATGCACATCAGTTTTGTTTGCCATTATTGGCCAATGCATTTATTTTTGCTCTCATCTATAATGTACATATAAGAGCCCTTAGCTGAAAGCACACAAAGAGACGTATTGTTTTCTCTTGTATTTGAGGCAGCTCCTACAGTTAATCTGAATTTGCAGTCATGCTTAAATGTTTACAGGCCCAATTCAAATTCTACAGCGATCAGTGCAGCAGAGTGGAGCGCTGACATACTGTAGCTCCTGCTTGGGGAGAAAAATTTAATTTCATTGCACTCTGCTCACCTGGTCTGTCACACAGTGCAGGCGCACAACCTTTAGAGGAGTTTCTTTGCTTTGCACTTTTATGTAACTCCACTATACTCACATATTTAAAGCCTAAGAGTCTCATTTTCTACTAAACCTTTTGAAAACAGAACATTAAACTTTGACAAATACGGTCAGTTACGCTGAAATAAAACTACTGTTGGCAAAGCAGAGTGACCAGTGGCCCCCAAACTTTAAAGTAGGCCTGTGTTTAGTTGCAGAATAAGGCTCAGTGTGTTCTGCTTTCCTCGCCTCACTTTATTCTCCGTGTTTCTCTCTCTCTCTCTCATTTTCTTCTCATCTTTCTTAACTTAATTATAAGAATTAGTATGTGACTATTTGAAAAATTAAATAGTCACACACTAATTCTTATCATTATCTTTTAAATAACCTTTAAATTTTCTTCAAGAATCCCAGAGAAAAGACACGTGAGGCGCACACACAATGTTAAATTATCAAAGGCGTGGTGCAGGAGAAGAAAACAAGACTTCAAATTGCGTTTCGGGAGGTGGGTGAGCAATTCAGCGTCTGTCTCAACTCGCACCGGGCAGCTATTTAACCTGCCAGAGAGCCGGAGAAAGGCGGTGTGATTTTACACCAGACGAGCTGACTAGTTCTTAACAAATGATGGGTTACTGCCTAAATTAGTCTGGCTGTATTTATGTGTTTTAACAGTGATTTAACCTCACAACAGTGATAAACAATGCCAAGGCTTCAGGCAAACACTGTCATTACCTGGCTGTTCATGAAGGCTGGAGACGTTTATGCTGCTCCACATGGCGCTCGATTTGTTCGTTAACTATGGTGATTGTGACGGGGAAGCTGAAGAGCGAGGGAGAGAGCTCGATTTAAACACAGTTGTCAGTCATATGGCACGAGTGCATGAGACAATTGATGCCACATTTAAAAAGTAAAATGTAAAATGACAAAGAAATAGAAAAAAAAAAAGTCTGGTAAAAAGGGCAGAGGGGCCGGTGCTTGAGCTTCACCTGGGGTCTGTCTGTGCACGTGCCTGCCCACGGGAAATAGACGAGTGAAACAATCATTACCAGAACAGCCGAACTCATTTCGTCTTAGCAACTTATCAGATGCAGCCAACATCTTCATCACAAGCAAACACATGCATGAAAAAGAATAAAAACAACAGATATCACCCTGTCAAAGAAGCTGTGTCATATCTCGACAGCAGTGATTGACTTCCATCAGATCAACAGCCGTCACAATAATGTCACATTCGTCTTTGTGGTTTAAATTGTACACGATTTGCTCCTGAGAGAAATTAGAGTTTACCACAGGGGTAAATATCATTTAAAGAGATTTATTGTCAGTTCATAAAATCATTCTGCGTAAATATTATTACAAACTACAATTACCCCTTCACGTTTCTTTGCCTCAATGAACCAGTCGATTTAAACATACATATTGCAGTCATTTCTGTGAAAGCATTATGCGTCACACACAACTTCCCCTTGGCAGCACAGATCTATACAACCAGCACAGTTTCAAGATGAGTGTCACCGATTCAGTATCTGACCAAATGTCTCTCCTTCTGTTCCTGAGATATGATGTTGAATAATGGTAAAAGTGTTTTTGCAGAACATTATGATGTCACAGTGAAGCTGACCTTTGACTTTTAGGGTATAAAATTTTATCCTATGAGGCATTTGTGTGAAATTTTGTCACGACTAGTGGATGGATTCTTGAGTTACGGCCAAAGAGATGTTTTGTAAGGTCACAGTAACCTTGACCTTTGACCTTCAACCATCACATTTGCTCATTCTTGAGTCCAAGAGGACTTTTTTACCAAATTCATAGAAACTCACACAGGCTTCTCTTCAGATATTGCGCTCATGAGAATGAGACAGATGCATGGTCACAGTGACCTTGACCTTTGACCTTTAGGACATAAAATGTCATCATTTTATCCTATGAGGCATTTGTGTGAAATTTTGTCACGACTAGTGGATGAATTCTTGAGTTACGGCCAAACAGATGTTTTGTAAGGTCACAGTAACCTTGACCTTTGACCTTCAACCATCACATCTGTTTATTCTTGAGTCCAAGAGGACTTCTGTACAAAATTTGTGGAAACTCCCACAGGCTTCTCTTCAAATATTGCACTCATGAGAATGAGACGAATGCAAGGTCACAGTGACCTTGACCTTTGACCACCAAATTCTGATCAGACCATCGTGACACAGATGGATATTTGTGTCAAATGTGAAGAAATGTCCTCAAGATAAGAGAATGGGGTGGACGGACAACCCAAAAACACACTGCCTCTGGCCACAGCTATTGCCAGCACAGAGGCACGGTGGTACAGTGGTTAGTGTTGTTGCCTCACAGCAAGAGGGTTCCTAGTTCAAGTTTGCATGTTCTCCCCGTGTCAGCGTGGGTTTCCTCCAGGTACTCCAGCTTCCTCCCACAGTCCAAAGACATGCAGGTTAACTGGTGACTCTAAATTGTCCGTAGGTGTGAATGTGAGTGTGAATGGTTGTCTGTCTCTATGTGTCAGCCCTGTGATAGTCTGGTGACCTGTCCAGGGTGAAGCCTGCCTCTCACCCAGTGTCAGCTGGGATAGGCTCCACCCCCCTGTGACCCCTAACAGGATAAGCAGAAATGGAAAATGAATGAATGAATAAAAAATATGGCAATAGTTGTTGTCGAATAGTGTATTGCAATGAGACAGGACATTTAATTACACTTTAAATCTGTATTAAACAAACTGCTTTAGTATTCATATACGATGATAATGTCACTGTGTAAGCGTCGGATCACCGCTGGACCTTGGCTCCTTCCCTCCCAATCATGGATGTAATTTTCTTGTTTACATCAGAAACTGAAAACAGTTTAACCTTGTGATATCTCCTGTGTTTCATTTAACATACACACACACACACACACACGCACACACACCTACACACAAACAAAGGGACATGGAGATGCACACATCAATCACACGTCCAACCAATCTGTCCACTACTGAACCCTGTAATGGCATGGCTATTACACACACACACACACACACACACACACACACACACGTTCACATACTGGATCCTTAAATTGACCTGTGTGTGTGTGTGTGTGTGTGGAGGTTTATGTCCTTGTACATATGACACTGTGTGTAGGACACAAGCCTGCTATGATCCTGACAGGCAAGAAAGCTGATGGTATCACCAGTCAAGCTACACACACACACACACACACACACACACACACAACATGTCACTGACAGTATCGTAGCTCAAGCTATCAGGCAACCTTGATGAACACACCACCACTGCCACTAAATACACAGCAGGCAGGGAGAAACGGGAGGTTGAGAGAGTGACATGAGCGGCAAAGCTCCCATTTCAACCCGTTCTCATTCCCAACTTTTCAATGCCCGCCGCTTTGTCAGTGATTTCAGTGTCAGACACAGACCCAAAAGGGTACTTTTAACACCTGTATGATACACCGCTGGTAACAACATAATATAAGGAGCTGGAAAGTCCCTATAGGGCGAAAGGAAGGGCTGGTGGATGGGTCCAACAAACCCCAGACATTCAATCTGGAGGTGGCTGTCCGTTCCCACATAAATGTAAATACAACTTGTCTTACTGACATAGTAAGTTTATTTTGAAAAAGACTTTATGCATCTAATGAGCAGAAACTGAGCACTTCCTGTGAAAACTAAAGAGTATTTTAAAAAGACACAATAAGCCTAAATTCACATGGCATCCCAGAATGTCAAACAGTTCAAATGAACATTTTTTCGCCTGTCTATGTGTTTGGCTGACAGTTTTTCCTCTCAGTGAGAAAACACTGATTTGACATAAAGTAAAAAAAAAAATAAAAAAGTATCTTGTCAACTACAAAGTTGCTTTTGTAATTTTCTCGCAGCTTAGCTCGCTACATTTCTCTGGAGATAGCTTTCATGTGGTGAAACTGTATTTTGACGTAGAGTAACCGTTAGCTTAGCTCACTACATCCAAGCTGCTTGCCCAACACTGATTCTATGTTTCTGCAAACCACGGATACATTACATTAGTATGTTATCATGTTGCAGATAGGGTGAAACTTTATGCTTCTTTACAATTCAACAGCACTGTGCTTAGCATGTGGTTAAGGTCCAGACACCACCAAAACCACTTGGTTATGGTTCAGAAAAGATCCAGTTTTATGTGAAAATACCTGGTTATGATGGCACAGTCCCAGCTGGAAATTCAGCAATGTCTTGGTACAAAACATTCAGTTTTCGTGCTAGTATGTCTGGTGGAAAAACAGGGACGAGTCGCTAAAACACCAGGAATTTTGTTGTTCGTCGGTCTCTTACAGTGGTCTGCAGCTTGGTAGACGTCTCGCCGAGATGACATGCCGTCCACCATCACCTCCACCACCGGATGTCCAAGTCAGCTCATATTCAGCATCACTTAAGAAACTAGACATGATCGATATAAAACATGAAAATGTAACAAATTTGTGATTGCAGAAACGTACAAGTGCAAGGCAAAGAGTAAAAGTGTGCAGATGGCTTGTTCAAATGATCATGTATGTTTTGGATCAAGTGAAATCTCTCTCTACTCTGCACAGGACAGAAATAGTTCGAAGCATATTGGCTGGTTAAAGTTGTATTTAAGGAAAAAGGAGAGGAGGAAAGTGAGCAATCAAAAAACAAAGTGTAAACATAAACTAACCTTTATGCAGTGATGACATTATTTATGCTTTCAAAGCTGAACAAAAAATAAATGATGTAGGAATTAGAGAACATTTCAACTTTAAAGATGGTGATTATCAACAAATAACATCAACATTTTAAGTGAATGAAAACGAGCTATGTTTTATCTTTAAACCTTTAAGTGCTGCACAAGTGACTCGTGTTTTTCCCCTTTTCCTCTTTATTACCAGACTGAGCTTTCGCAGTGTCACACCACCTCACTGACCCTGTAAACCTGCTGAAAACACTCAAAATCCTGGTAAAATTCATCTCAAACCACAGAGGCCTCCTGGGAAATAATGGAGCCTCACTAACCAGGATGACATGGGCAAAAAGTCACCACCGTAACATCACTGTGCCCGCTCTTCTTCACTGACTGTGGTACGGATCAGATTTCAAAAGTTGAAAAAAGGTAAATCATCAAGAATATTCTTTTACCTCTCCAATCAAACAGAGATGTCATTGAATGTTCTGATTGAGAATATCTGATGTGTCAATATATAACATAACCATATATTATGGAAAACTATGCAACTTTATCCCTCATTTTTCTGTATGCTTGTACCCCAGTCTATGTATTTTCATTTATTTTCTAAGGGTGTTTTACTTTGTGATGGATTAAAAAATGTGTGAAACAGATGTAAAAACTCTTTTTTAAAGCCCTGACGAAACCAAGAGTGGTCGATCCATGTTGGCTCTTTTAGATTTTTAGCCACTATAATAAAATGTTTTAATATTTCTTTCCTCGTTTTCTATATTTTTGGAGTGCCTGGATCGCCTTCCTGTGCATCCTGTTGTTTCCTGTTCTCCATGAGAATCCAACAGCATGTTGGCTGATTCCAATAGTTCATTTTAAAGCCAATATTGGCCGATGATGTGCCGATATTGCAGCACATCCCTAACCTGCACCATCAACTCCGGTCACTATATAAAGAGAGGACATCACTGCAAAGATCCTTCCATCCATACATCCATTTTAATACCCTTATCCAGGGCTGGGTCATGGGGGCAGCAGGCTGAGCAAAGGTCTCCAGACATACCTCCCTCCAGCAATGCTGTCCAGACTCTTCTTGGGCGATCCCAAGGCGTTCCTAGGCCAGATGAGATATACAATCCCTCCAGCATGTTCTGGATCTGCCTCTCCAGTCATTTGGCTCCAGAATCAGTGCTATAGAGCTCCGGACGTCACGTGTCTCGGTTTGTTTACACCGCCATATTGGCAGGAAAGTCTTGAGCGAACATGAATAGCGCCAGTGCTGATTTCAGGTCGTCAGAGTTAACTTCACACTTTAAAGCCCCGGAAATTGAGCGATATATCGCAAAACTTGACCGGTTAAACATATCTGACCCTTACAAGGCCCCCAGGGTGCTTTTTAAGAGTATTGAGACAATATTCCTATATTGTAGTGTCCTGACATCTACAATTACTTGATCAACTTTCCCTCGTCCTACTCCAGAGATTCACTGGAAGCATAAGTGTCACTTAATCGTACAGAATCTAATAATATATTGCACGATGCCCAAGACAAAACAATGACACATGACATGTCAGCGGCCTTACATATAACTGTCTAATAATCTAATTTTCTTATCCCTCATTTGTTTAGTGTTGCTCATTGAATGAGTGACATCCCTTTACTCGCTCCGCAAAGTCCACGCCATAATTCAAAGGTCAAACTTGCCTTTTATAAAAACTAAACGGTTAGAAATCGCAATAAAAACATGTAAAATAAACATTAAAGTTAGCGAGCGTCGGATTCTGTACCTGATATGAAGTGATCACTACACAAGTGGAATCTGTTGCCTGTGGGCTCCCACCGCTCCAATTTCTTCTGCTCGCTTCGGGCACGTTTTATGGCAGTAATCCACCTTTGCTGTCTTTAAGGATCTTTCAGGATTTGATAAAACGCTCTCCCCTTTGCGTGTTGACTGTTCTGACACCCTGGGGCACAACAGCTCTCCACCATGTTCACTTTTATATGAATACAGCCCGGAGAAGAGACGAGTTAGCTGTTAGCTGTCCTATGCTTGGCAGTCAGTTGAACAGCGTGCTTTCCTGCCAATATGGCGTTGTTTTGATTTCGACTGTTGCATGCTGGAATTGCGTGACGTCAGCCACCGGAGCTCTATAAGTAGGTGACCCCAGCTATATCTCGGTGGTACTGCTTAACCTCGCGCACTAGCTTTTGTTCCTTCCCCCACCAGAGATGTGACATTCTACGTCACTAGAGCCAGTTTGCGATGCCAGGGGTGAGTATGCCTGCCTGCCACCCACCACACAATGCACCCAGCCTGATGCCTATCCCACGGAGAGATACTGTAAAGATTCTGAAGCTTAGTTGTGCAATTGTAATAGTAACTTGTAGTTATTCAACCATCAATATGTCAAATCTAAACTTAAAATGGCGTTCCTACTTTATGACATTCCCAAAAACCCTTGGTGTGATGGCACAATTAACCATCTGTTAGTTATCTCAATATTTCCCCTCAAAGGTGAAAGAGCTCAGTCATTTTGTGTAAAATGGCACCCAAAAATGTTAAAATTAACAAGTTAATGTGTCAGTTAATATGGAAATGAAGTCTGTCCCCCTCTGGTGTAAACAAATGATGTAGCATGAAATGGTACTCATGTTGGCCGACTGTATTTTAGGTTACGTGTGCTGGAGCTGCCCTCATGGAGTAAATGTATAATATATTGCACCCGAGGCAAAAAAAATAACAATTCAACAACATATGATTTACTTTCAGTGGAGATAGTCAGTGCGTAAGTAGTGTGTCCTTCTGTTCCAAAGCCTAAAGGTGGAAGTGTCGCATGTCCAGCATGCTGAAGACACGAGTTTGTGTCAGTGTTCATTTAACCAATAAGGCCGTAACTGCAGACATGCAGGAGGAGCATGAAAGTTTGGAACATGATAAGCCACTGACAAACTTTTGGGTGTGATTGTTCAAGTATTACAACTTATTTTCCCCTTATATTGCGCTATAGTTGTTCTATAATATTCTGTTACACACACACACACACACACACCCACACACACACACACACACACACACACACGCACCCTTCCCTGTGGCTGGTTAATACAGTCTGACCCCTGTCTGTCTCTAAGCCTTATCTCCTCTGGAGAGTGTCTCTTAGGACTCACTGACTGACTGAGTGTGTATTTGTGTTTGTGTAGGTGTGTGTGTGTGTGTGTGTGCATGTGTGGACAGAGGGAAGGAAAGAAGGAATAAAGAAAGGAAATATATTGCTCCTGTGTGTCCTGAGGCTTCTCCTCTCTCCTCATTCTCTCTCTTCTCTCCTGTTCTTTCGTCTCCTCTCGCTAAGCTCCCAAACTGTCATCCCCACACAAAAGCCTGCGATTCATAGCCTACACACACACACACACACACACACACACACACACACACACACACACACTCAGACACTCACACCGACTTCACACCAGCGGTGTGAGAAGACTCAACTTGTATTGGAGGGTCTGGCAGAAAAAGCTGGCAGCACAAGAAACATGAATTGTCTTCAGTTTCCTTTTTTTGTGTCTGTTGTAAATGCTTAAAGGAACACTACGTGCAATTTCAGCCAGTTTTGCGCCACATTTAATATCTGTTGCAGAACACATATTAAATTTAACCACCCTAATCCATCTTATAAGTGACACAGTATTCCATCACTGCTTCAAAAGGCAGAACGTGTGTTGAGGCGTTCGATGTAAAACAGCTTGAGACAAAGCAGCCGTTTAAATTTTTATGTGAATGATAATAAAATGTTACACCATTTCATCAGGACCACAATCATTATTAAATATGACTGTAATTACTGTAAACAAATGAGACTTATGATCTGCTGGCATCTACTACTCGTCTCTACAGTGTATTTTACTTTGTTTATCAGCCCATTGAATTTGGCAGGAAATCTACCCGACTACTCTGAACATGCAAAGTTTGTGAGTGTCTGGCAGCAGCAGATGGTGAGAGGAGTCAAAGGCTAAATGAAAACTATACTCTTTTAAGCTCTTAATCATTGTCAGTGAAGCCACAGAGAAAACAAAGAAACGTGGAGTGGTGCCAGGGAAAGTTACAGCTCTTCCAACGAGGTGTCACACTTCATTTAACAAAGACATCTTGATGCTTGAAACCACTTTCTCTGTGGCTTTCAGCTGCGTCCACTGTTTTCCGAGCAATGTATCAGCACAGCACTAATATCAATCTATTCATTAGTCTGACCTATTGGCCTGCAGACATGCCCGACACTGATTGCTGCATTCATTGGAAGCACTGTCAATACAATTCGATACTGTGACCGAAGCTAACTGCATCTGCCAGTCAGATCATGAAAGGTTACTTGTTTCATTAGTGCGATATGAAAACATGATTAAAGCCTCTGTAATCCAGAATTGAATTTAAAATCCTACTGTTAACTTATAAAGCTCTAAATGGTCAAGCTCCATCATATCTTAGTGAGCTCATAGTGCCATATTATCCCACCAGAACACTGTGCTCTGAGAACGCAGGGTTACTCGTGGTCCCTAAAGTCTCCAAAAGCAGATCAGGAGCCAGAGCCTTCAGCTATCAGGCTCCTCTCCTGTGGAATCATCTTCCTGTTACGGTCCGGGAGGCAGACACTGTCTCCACATTTAAGACTAGACTTAAGACTTTCCTCTTTGATAAAGCTTATAGTTAGGGCTGGCTCAGGCTTGCCTTGTACCAGCCCCTAGTTAGGCTGACTTAGGCCTAGTCTGCCGGAGGACCCCCCTATAATACACCAGGC
Organism: Epinephelus lanceolatus; assembly: GCF_041903045.1. Taxonomy (NCBI): domain Eukaryota; kingdom Metazoa; phylum Chordata; class Actinopteri; order Perciformes; family Serranidae; genus Epinephelus; species Epinephelus lanceolatus. The sequence continues at coordinate 4,027,876 of NC_135750.1, forward strand.
ACCTTGTCTCCTTCTCTCTCTCTCTCTCGTATTCTATTACTGCATCTTGCTAACTCGGCCATTCTGGATGTCACTAACTCGGCTTCTTCTCCGGAGCCTTTGTGCTCCACTGTCTCTCAGATTAACTCATATCGCAGCGGTGCCTGGACAGCGTGACGTGTGTGGTTGTGCTGCTGCCGTGGTCCTGCCAGATGCCTCCTGCTGCTGCTGCCATCATTAGTCATTAGTCATACTTCTACTGTTATTATACACACATGTATACTGCCAGATATTAATACATACTTTCAACATATTGTACCACAGTAGCCAGAACTATAACTATAATATTATTACTTTCAATAATGTTGTTGTAAGCTACTGTCATTACCTGCATCTCTCTCTCTCTCTCTCTCTCTCTCTGTCTCTCTTTCTGTCTCATTGTGTCATGCGGATTACTGTTAATTTATTATGCTGATCTGTTCGGTACGACATCTATTGCACGTCTGTCCGTCCTGGAAGAGGGATCCCTCCTCAGTTGCTCTTCCTGAGGTTTCTACCATTTTTTTTCCCCGTTAAAGGGTTTTTTTGGGGGAGTTTTTCCTTATCCGCTGTGAGGGTCATAAGGACAGAGGGATGTTGTATGCTGTAAAGCCCTGTGAGGCAAATTGTGATTTGTGATATTGGGCTTTATAAATAAAATTGATTGATTGATGATTGATTGTACAAACGCGTTGGGTTTTGTTCTCGTTCTTTTCATTATTTTATCCTGAAAGTGTCCAAAATTAAACTTTGTGCTGCCGTCTTTGGGCTGGATGGAGACATTATCTGAAAATAAAGGATCATGTCATTCTTTTACATCCATTATTTTTTGAGTTTATGCTATCCTTCCTTTTAGCATTGATAGCATTGTTGTTGTCAGTGTAGTTCATGTATCTGGGGACATGGTGACATGGCTCAAAAGAAGATGATAGGGCATGAAAGACGGTAACGTGATCCTTCAGGTTTTACAAGTAAAATATTTTTGGGAAAAGAAACCGAAAAACTGTCTTTCGTAAACATTCTTCAAAATGAATACATCTATTTTCTGGGTGATCTTTGAACTTGTCTCATGTAGCCAGACCATCTCCAGGTCTGGAAGCACACACTATCATTCTGCTACAGAGGGAAAAATGTCCTGGCTTGTCTGTACGTCTTAAAACCAATCACGACCTTTTAAGCGATGCTAAGCCCGGATGCAGTAACGGTGCCCTTGCAACATAATGTCAGGGGTAAATTGTTGTGGTGAAACGAACCTGGACCAATAACAAAGACAAAAAAAACCCAAAAATGAATCTTAAAACAATATATATATATATATATATATATATATATATATATATATATATATGTATACTTATTTTAATTTAAACACCCTTTGAGGTCTTTGCTCCAACATTTGGAAAGCTTAAGTGTGGTAGAATCAATCATTTGATTGGCTGGTCTACGCGTGTGTCATCCTAAACCTCAGTCTATAATCCAAGTCGGACTCACTCTAACATTGTCAAATAGGGAACTGCCCATTGGTTCGACAGCCCATTGGTCCGACATCCCATTGTTTCGACCATATTAAACCCATTGTTCCGAAGTCCCATTGTTCCGAAATCATCATGATGCCCCGTGGTTAAGGTCTGGTTAGGTTTAGGCACAAAAACCACTTGGTTAGGGTCAGGAAAAGATCATGGTGTGGGTTAAAATGAAAAAGAAAGTGACAAACACATAAGCTGTGAGCCTGCTTCGCCTCAAGCCTTTCCCAGCTGACCCAGAGCCGGTCGCAGCGCACCATCAAGGTAGAAATACACCTGCCGGGAGCCGTTCAGCACCACGGACCATTGGACTAATGGGATGTCGGACCAATGACGTGGACCCGTCAAATACCAGCGCTTGGTCAGTAACATCCGGTATCAGACACCAACGAAAAAAGGCGTCCTTTCATGTGATGGTCACCGTTATGGTGTTATGGTGCCAGGGAGTATCAGGGGGAAATGAAACGAAACAGGCAAAAGTTAAAGTAAAGTAAAGTAAACTTTCTTGTCCCCAAAGGAAAATTTGTCTTGGGCACAGTGCTACTATTCATTGCCTCACAACACAAGATAAAAACATCATCACAAGGAAACATCATCACAAGGACAGTTCTGTCACATAAAACAGATGTGGACCTCATTTAATAATCACAACACAATTTTGGCGGCGCAAGTCCGAGCAGAGTTGGCGGGAGTGGTGGTGGATGGGTCCAACAGCCACCGACTTCCACCCGGGAGGCCGGGGTTAACTTCCACACAACATTGTAAATCCAAACCCTGTTCTGTTTTCCGAAACACAACCATGTGCATTTGTTGTTGAAGGTGAGAAAAATAAATTAAAAAAGTCAATTTGTGGTGAAAGTACCTTTATTTTGAAAGAGACTATATGCAAACTGTACATTTCCTGTGGCTGAAGTTGACACGGCGTCCCAGAATGTCAACAACCAACACACCCAGGGTACCTTGGACGTCATATGTGGACGTGGAAAGTCCATGACCAAATGCTAATATGTGTTATTAGACCCATCCATCACCCCTCCAAACAGCCCTACTCACACTTCCACTGCCTTAACTTTTGTTGTTGTCCCTCTGCGTTTCCCCGTGACATGCCAGGCGCTGTTAAACAAAAGGGCAACCATATGCGCCATGCAGACGTGAAAGGACGGCTTTTTTTTTTTTTTTCCATCAGTGTCTGACACCAAAGTCACTGCCCAAACGCTGGTATTCAGCGACTTCACAGAGAGATCGGGTTGGTCAGACGGCTCGAGTTTGTTGCCCTGTTGAACTTCATTGTACATAAAAACAGTTATTTATTTTCTAACCCACCTTTCTTATAAATATTTATATTCTGTTGAAAGGGTGAGATTGAATTTTGGAGAACTGCAGTATTTGTTCTTCTTGCCTCAAGTCAAACAAACTCAGTCATTCTTTTTCACACATATTCCTGCAAACAGTTTGAAGGTCCAGTGTTCAATGGTCAGGAGCTCCTGGGTGTTTTTGGGATGGAGTCGCAGCACCACTCACAAGCACGAGCACATTCTCTCTTCCTCTCTGTCTCTGACACGACTGTCTTTGTGTCACTTTGGGTCGCTCTCTCTTTCTGAAGTCCGATATATCTACTGCCTTTCTACCGCCTGCTGCTGGGAATGGATGCCTACTGTATAGCTCCTGTCAACAATAAATCTGTGTGTGTCTGTAGAGATTTGACTACATGGATGTTTGCAGAGTAGCAGTAGACGGACTGAGGTCTTTCTCTCTCTGACACACACACACACACACTTGCGGCAATAAAGCGCAACATAATTCATCTATAAAATCATAAGTCACTCTGGGCTCTCTGGATGATGTGATTATTATTAATATGGAATTTGGTGGCACCGTTTTATCCAGCAGTTTGAATTCCTAATGTATTATGCTGGAAATGAAGTTTTAACATGTCGGGCCAGGGATCTCTCATCACTCAATACTGCACATTAGTTTGCTGGCTGCACACAGTGACTGGCTGACAGGATGAGTCACTGACTGGCTGAAATTAAGAACACATTAGTTCAGAAAAGAGACCTTTAAGTTGAGGAAGAGATGTATCTTGAGCTTCCTGCTGACAGAGGACTATTTGATTATGACTTAAAAATGTAGTGGATGTGTGTTTCTATTTAATGCATGCACATAAGCTTCCATTAGCTGAAGCTGACTAGTTGTTTGGTTGGCTTACTAGCTGGCTGTGTAGAAACTAACGGACGTCCTGGCAGATGTGAACTCAAAGTAAATTAGCATGTAATTGAGGATTTAAAGTCCACCATGATTGCTGAAGTGGTTGAGCTGATTGGCCAAATCTTTGCTGGCTCCCTCACTGGCAGTCTGGGTCGGGGGGGGGGGGGGGGGGGGTGACTGACTTTTTTCCCCTAAAACTGAGCCAAAAATTAAACACTTTAGGAGCACAGTTCTGAAATCTGCTAAAAGTCAGCTAAGTGGATGACCATCCAAATTTTTAGCTAATCAGGTGACGTGATTCCTCCACAGGTGACTTTATAATTGGCTTCCTGCTGGCTTGTTGGCAGCTCACTCATGCTGACTGGCTGGAATAAAGTAAATTATGCAGAACATTTCCATAGATGCAGAGAACAGACTTGGCTGGATGTGCTTCCTCCTGGACTTCCTTAAACACACTCTGCAAGTCCTGTTTTTCATCATGTGTTGCATCATTAAGTTGGTGTAGAGCACACAGTCCCAACATCCAGTGGTGATTTCACTTCATCACTTTAGTTTTATGATCTTTGCCAGGCGTAGGCATGCCTTCAGTCGTGTGTGTGTATCTGTGTGGCCGCAGCTGATCTCACATACTACTGGACCCAGCAGCCTATATCTTTTTTTTCGTGCCTCTTGGAAAAGGACCTCTCGTAGTTGTGGTGATTCACAATTGTTTAAAAAGCCAATTTATGGACTTTTATCATCACTGACTGCTGAATATAAGATTACAGCCCATGCTGCATAAATAACGTTGGCAGCAATGTGACATTAGACTCTACAGCCTGATTGTTGTTGTTTTCCCATTAGCCGTGAGACCAATACATTCTTACTTCCAATTTGTCAGATGTCACTGTTTAGTCAGTGGACTCTCATGTCTACATATGACGCGCTAGTCCTTAGTGTATCTCTTGTTGGCGTCCCAGGACACTGGGTCAAATTATGCCCCTTACATGCATTGTGTCTTTTCAAAATACACGTCTGTTTTCATGGGAAATGTGCAATTTCTGCTAATTAGATACATAAAATCTCTCTCAAAATGAACTTACAACATCGGTCAAACACCTTGTATTTCTGTTTATTTCCATGTGCAACAAAAGCACATTGTTAAGTTTGGGGGGAAAAAAAACAACTGACACCACCCAGCACATATCATGCTGCCTCTTTATCGGCTGGTAGGGGTCCACATGTCAACAAAATCACATGGCAACAGGCATTTTCAACAGCTGACTTGGCTAAAAACAAGTCTTACTATCTGTTGCAGGACACATTTTGGCCTTCGATGTGTCTCAAAAACTGACACCCACAAAAAAGTTTGGTCCAATTTTGAACCAGAACATCTGCCAATTAATTCCATACCTAGTATGTTTTGATCCACTAAATCAGGAGGAAGTTCCAGTGTGGTGGGCGGTAGGGGTGGTGGATAGGTCCAACAACCACCAACTTTCACCTAGGGAGGCCAGCGTTTGCTTCCTGTAAGATTGTAAAGCCAAACCCTGTTCTTTTTTTCCGAAACCCAACCCACGTGTGTGTGTTGGCAAAACGTAACCACGTGTTTGTTGTAGCAGAAAAAAAATGTCAATTTGCAGCGTTGTCCCAACATAGTGCTTTTATTTTGAAAGAGACTGTATGCAAACTGTACATTTCCTGTGAAAACAGAAGTTTACTTTGAAAACAGACAATGCATGTAACAGGCTGAAGTTGACACAGCGTCCCAGAACGTCAACAACCAACACACCCAGGGTACCTTGGACGTGTCATATGTGGACATGGAAAGTCTGGACAGGTGAAAATTTTAACATATGAGTTCAGATTTTTATTCTACATGTTCTCTCAATGTGCAACATATTTACCTTCCTATAAAACACCTAACAGATAACAAAGGTGTGATGAAAATAAATTGAAGTTGACTGCAGTGAGACTGTAACTCCCTCCTCAGATGTGGGACTGTGTGAGTGTTTTGCTGTAGCCCTAATTTTACCCAAGGTGACAATTTAAATAAGAATGTTATCTCTGGCAGCTCGCCTAGTTGAATAAGAGCTACAACAGAAAAAAAGTGTGGGAAGCGATGGTTGGTGATGAAAAGCTAATCAAGTTGCTGCAGCGTTATTGAGACGGTCAGACAGAGAGATGGAGCCTCCTTCAATCTGTCTGATAGGGGCAATCAACTGATGAAACAGACTGAAAGATGGAGAGATGGGAGAGCGCTCTCCCTCTGTGTAATTTTCACACATCCTACCCGTCTTTACGCCCCTCTCACCATCTCTCTACTTCCCACTGTCCTTGTTCAAGGCTTCTCTCCACCGTCTAATCATTCCTCTGTCCCTCCTTCTTCCTTCCTGAGGTGAGGGCGAGGAGAGGGAAATGCACAACAGGAGCACAGTGTTGAACAGACAGTCAGATAATGGACGATCCTCTGCTGTTCTGAAACAAGCGCAATGGCTTTGTGCCTCTGAATGACGAGAGTGACGGCAAGAAAGGAGGAAGCAGAGAGAGTGGGAGGAGAGGAAAGAGGGGGAGGAATAGTGAGAGTAGGAAGGGGAATGAAAGAGGGAGACAAAAGCGGTGAGAATGAAAGGAGGAGACAAAATCAACATGAATGAGAGGGAAAATGACAAACGGGGAGGAAGAGAGGGAATCACATTAAGAGATAGATAATAGGCTGTATACACTAAAGATGACCTTCACTACATGTGTGTGTGAGAGACACAGAGACTTGATTAGATCATAGTAATCTGCATCCGGACGGAGAATATGAGGCCTATTTCTGAACGCATTTTTTTGTCTAACATGCACGCTGTCCTCACTCGAGTTAGGTGACAATTTGCATTTTACTTGTAATATCAAAAGGACTGCTGTTTAACAAGCTGGTGCATGATGATGTGTTTAGTTTATTAAGGATCCCCGTTTCATTATGCTCCATATCCTCAGGTACAAAACAACATTAATTATGAAATTGGCAAGTGATTAAAACAAAACCCCACAGATGCAAAAGTGAATAAACACATTATGACAACGCATAAAAATTTAACGATGAGTGCAATGTTGAGTGTGTTCACAAAGTTAGAATTAAAAACTAGAATTACCGCATTGTGCTTGTGTGTCTCCATGGACCAGTCAAGGTGCACTTACAGTCTACATCCATGTCTGTTAATACATGGATGCGTCACACACAGAGGATCTGTCCAATCAGTTTCAAGATTAGAGTCACCAATTCAGTATCTGACAAAATGTCTGCCCTTCTGTTCCTGAGATATGACGTTGAGTAACGGCCAGAAAAGTGTTAATGCAGAACATAATAATGTCCTGTGTGAAGATGACCTTTGATCTACTTGATATAAAATGTCAGCACATCCTTTAAAATACATGTGAAATTTTGTCTTGATTAGCACATGAATTCTTGAGTTATGGCCGAAAAATACTTTGCAAGGTCACAGTGATCTTGACCTTCAACCTTCAACCACCAAATTCTAATGTGTTCATTTTTGAGTCCAAGTGGACATTTGTGACAAATTTGAAGAAACTCCCTTGAGATAATCTGTTCACAAGAATGAGACAAACACAAGGTCACCACGACCCCTGACCACCACAATCTAATCAGTTCATCGTTGAGTCCCAGAAGACGTAGGCGAAGGTGTTCTTGAGATATCACGTTTACGAGAATGAGACAAATGCAACCCTGGCTTTCGACAACCAAATTGTAATCAGTTGATTGTTGACTCAAAAAGGAAGTTTGTGCCATCTTTAAGGAAACCAAGTCAAGGCCTTCTTGAGATATTGCGTTCACGAGAATGAGATGAGCGCAATGTCACAGTGACCTTTGACCACCAAAGTCCAATCAGATCATTGTTGAGCTAAAGTGGATGTTCGTGCCCAATGTGAGGAATTTCCCTCAACGCCTTCTCGAGATAATGCATTCATGAAAATGAAATAGGCACATGGTCACAGTGACCTTTGACCACCAAAACGGAATCCATTCATCATTGAGTCCCAGTAGACATTGGTGCCAAATTTGGAAAAATTCCCTTAAGGTTTTCTAGAAATATCACGTTCACGCTAATGAGACAGTTGCAAGGTCACTATGACTTTAGTCTTCGACAACCAATTTCTAATCATGTCATCGTTGACTTAGAGTGGAAGTTTGTACCAAAGAGGAAACTCCCTTAAAGCATACTTGAGATATTGCATTCATGAGAATGTGACACATGGTCACAGTGACCTTTGACCTTTGACTACCAAAATCTAATCGTTTTATTGTTGATTCCAAGTGGATGTTTGTGCCAAATTTAAAGAAACTCCCTAAAAGTGTTCCTGAGATGTCATTGTCATAAAAAGGAGATGGGCACAAAGTCACAGTAACCTTGACCCTTGACCCCCCAAATCTGACCAGTGTTCTTGCGATAATGCATTCACAAAATTGGGACTGACAGACGGACAACTATGGATGGACGGCCTACCAGAAAACAAAATGCCTCCGGCCACTGCTCTGGCCAGTGCAGAGGCATAATAACATGCCAACAAATGAACATATTAGAAAGGTCATGGGCTATCATGGAGAGAGGACCTGGAATATTGTAAAAAAAAAAAAAAACACTGTGTTTCTTCAATTTATTTTAGAAACACTTCTGCAGTGATTCCTGTAACTACTGAGAAACCTGCATACTCTGATGTTTTTAATTCCTCATTCTGCTGTACGTCATTTTCTTCCCATGCTAATAACTGTAATTTTAGGTTTAGTCTGAATCCTAAAATATCCTGAAGTGGCCTTAAGCAGGATGTGAGCTGGTGTTTAAAATGCTGTGTGCATATAAACATGCCGGTGTTTCCTGAAGGAATTAGAATGAATGTATCTTCAAAAACAGCTTATGCTTCTCACAGTTGCAGGCCTTCGTCAGCAACCGAGCGGTGCTGCTCTCTGCTACGTGACATATTCCTGAGATACTATCTGCACTGTGGGGGCTTATAAATTATCTCACCTGGAAAATGTCAAGTGTGGCCATGTTTTCTGTGTCAGCAGAAAGTGTCTCACCATGTCATGCTGCATCACTTGTCTGTCTTGTTGTTAACATTCTCTGCTCAGTCTTATCTGTTGTGACCTTCTCAGGATTTTGCATGTCAAACAAGCCCCCAACATGCTGAACATGTTTAGGTGGATGTTCAGAGTATGTGCTTTTTTTCAAGTCATGTGATGAGGTCACATAAACTTGGATAACGTCCTTCGGTTGGGCCCTTTTATTAGTGTTTACGTAATTTATTGACCATAGCGCCAAAACATTTTTACCATCCTGTCATTTCCATTGTAGAGTGGAATATGTTATCCATCCATCCATCCATCCATCCATCTTCATCAACTTATCTGGGGCCGGGTCACGGGGGCAGCAGGCCAAGCAAAGCACCCCACACGTCCCTCTCCCCAGCAACGCTTTCCAGCTCTTCCTGGGGGACCCCAAGGTGTTCCCAGGCCAGATGAGATATGTAATCCCTCCAGTGTGTTCTGGGTCTGCCCCGGGGCCTCCTACCAGTGGGACGTGCCTGGAACACCTCTAACAGGAGGCGCCCAGGAGGATCCTGATCAGATGCCCGAGCCACCTCAACTGACCCCTTTCGACGTGAAGGAGCAGCGGCTCTACTCCGAGCTCCCTCCGGATGTCCGAGCTCCTCCCCCTATCTCTAAGGCTGAGTCCAGCCACCCCACGGAGGAAACTCATTTCCAACACTTGTATCCGCGACCTCATTCTTTCTGTCACTACCTAGAGCTCATGACCATAGGTGAGGGTTGGGATGTAGATGGACCAGTAAATTGAAAGCTTTGCTTTCTGGCTCAGTTCCCTCTTCACCACAACAGACCGTAACATTTTATTTGCATGGCAAATATTTGTGGTCAAGAGTTCTCTCTCGACACCACGGGTTAGCACACCAGGGTCCCCGCCCCTGCCTGCAACTCAACACACAATGCACCCCGCCCAGATACCAGTCCCTGCAGGTGGTGGGCCCACAGGGTGGCAGATCCATTTCAATCATTCGGGCTGAGCCCAACTGGGTCCCATGGCCCAAGACCTGGTCACCAAATGCTTGCTCCAGAGGGGGGCCCAGTATCCATATACCAGGTGAGGTACTCTGTTCCTGAATGTGCGATGTCATAAAAGTCCTCTGAAAACAGTCTAAGTCTGGTCGTACTTTGCTTTGGGAGACCCTACCAGGGGCTATAAGCCCTAGACAACACAGTTCCCAGCATCACAGGGACTCGCAAACCCCTTCACCACATTAAGGTGGCAATTCTTTTGCATCGAAAGCAGGAGGTATCTGATCAGGTTGCCTCCTGGGCGCCTTCCGTTAAAGGTCTTCTGAACACGTACAACTGGTAGGACATGCTGGAGGGATGTACCCACGACCCGGCTTCAGATAAGCACTTGAAAATGGATGGATGGGTGGATGGGTGGAGTTCTCTCCCTTAAAGCCAGAAACCAGAGATGTAAGTCTCAAACTTGTAATGTTATGGGGAACTGCTCCATGGACGTTGAATGGGAAACTGATTTTTATGAAGCCCCTGAATATTTGTTTTCTTTTTTATACCCAGATCAGCGTTATTCTATTGTGTTCTCTGCTGTTGTCTCTTGTTTCAAAGGTTATGTAACTACTGTTCTTCAAGGCAAAATTACATCCTTAAATCACCTTTAACTATAAAATGAGAGGATGTTTTGCTGCCTTTTCATCTTTACTAGTTAACAGTTGGTGGCTATAAACTGAGAAAAAAATAACTAATTCACTGTGCCTATCAAAGGCTACTGGCAACTTTTAAGGTGGAATATTTTCTTGCATATTTCTCAATACAGAGTTAACATCATGAATCAGTCACCACACGTCTCATGTCAGTATGATAACCTTGACCATTCCATTTGTTTTTATTGTGATTATGTCAGTGATGATTGGATCTTCAAGTGCTTAAAAAAAGTGTATTAATTAGAATTTGATTATGTGAAGTGTGAATATTCTGTTTCCTCACTTGTGGGAAAAATAAAGAAAAAAAGGTGGAGTGTTGTTTGAGTGGGCTCCAGCAGCACCGCTACACCCCTGGTAAAAGCTAATTGTGCACATAATTCTCAGTGGAAATGCTGCTGCAAAGCATTCACTATATTCGCGACAGGAGTTTGTGTTTTATCGTTAAGTACACTTTCACAATCTCAGTGATCACAGCCTAAATAAACTCTTTTTAAGGAGAGGCTGAATGGAAGCAGTCAGTGTAACAAGGACAAATAAAGAATAAAGTTTCAAATGTTTCTCAGGTTTCAAAAGCAGGAATCGAGTAGCATTGGATTGCATTTTATCAAAGCTTTTTGGAATAACATTGAGCTCTGCGAACCCTTTGTCAATCAGCCTTCAATGAATCGTACACAGAGTATACCATTATATGAAGGCTCACCATTGTGACACGCTCTATTGCAAGGTTTATTTTCACAAATAGACAGCAAACAAGGCTCGCGCCATTCTGCTTTCTGAGGAGAATTTGCTGCCTCAACCACATTTTCTGAAGATAATTTGACAGACGGTGAGCAGTCGTGGTTCCAGCAGCAGTAATCTGCCACTATCAGCAAACAGCACTTATGTCTAATTGCCAAGCACTTACCAAACCTCCCACTACAGAGCCAATGTGCACCGCTGACTGTTCATGATAAGAGTAAGAAAAATTATCTTCTCTTTAAGAAATGTACCATTCAAACACCTCTGGGCCGAAAGGGGCTTCACTCTAACAAAGTTGACTATTTTAAAAATTTCTAATATATATTTAATTATACAGCAGTCCCATCACTATCACCTGTAAATACTGGTGACTGCAGCTCCACAGTGGGGAGCTGACACCAACATCTGTGCATTCACATCATTAAAATGTAATTTTCTAAATAGAATTCTGTACAGGAGCTGTTGTTGTTGCCCTTAGTTGTACAGTCTGTCATACAGAACAGTTCATCATCAGCAGCTGCTGATGTTCAGCCAAAGGTGATTGGCCATATGTTGGTGTTTTACATTTTCCTGTTTTGAACTGATGGGGTTGAGTCTCCCATCCATACTGTTTCTGTTTTGTCCTCTGTCTGTCTTCCTTCTTGTGACTTTGGTGAGCTTTTACCAAATGATCTTTACTAAATGTTTAAGTTTCTTCTTAACTTCAACATCTCCAGAAGCCCCGAGATGAAAGGTTGAAAAATACATGTAGGCAATGTTGGCCAAAACTTAACCATCTCCTACATTCAGGGTGGTATCTCCTATGATGGTGATAATATTTCACCCAAGTTTTTAGCTTCATACTGTGTTTTGAGAGTGAGGGCGTCATGCAGAATGAAGCCTTTAGTGCATGATACAAAGGGCAGTGAAAGTTCAGCTAAAAGCAGCACAAACAAAAGAGTTTACTTTCTCAGTTAACCAGTAAATAAACAAATAAATAATGTGCAGTGGTCCCAGCAGGATTTTATCCCACTGGCACAAGAATCGACCACCTGCAACATCTAGGTGCCCCTGCGAGCATATACACAGTGGACTTCGCAAGCCAGTTAGCAAGCGAAAGAAAGACTCTGATTGGCTGACCACACATATTTCAACCATCGACCAACAGGCCAGGTTTTTATTACCTGTTGTTTCAGCACCATAGATAGCACCACTGCCCATAGAGGACACGTAGGCAAGAGGCTGCCTAGCTGCAGACCCCTGACACTGCCAGGCGCTGTTATTGTTATCTATGCCTGGTGCATCATGACAATGTGTCTGATGCCGGAAGTCACTGACCAAGTGCCGAATGTCGATGACTTCGGAGTGAGTTTGTTTTTTTAGCCACTAAACGTGGGTGTTCTTTAGCAACCTGTCACTATGTTTCCACCAAGCAGCAATCTCTGGAGCTGAATAAACAATGTGGAAGTGCCAAAAACTGCAGTTCATACAATGACCTTGAGGCTGGCTCCAAACTAACCTTTCACACTTAATTGAGGCCGAGAGTTATGCGTATTCCAGGGCATGGCCATGAGTGACAGGCTCACTGCCAACAGTGTCTTCATCTTCTTGGTCAGATCCACCCCTCGCTCCTCCACAAAGCCACCCTCTCGTCCAAATATGGTCACCTCTGGCTTCAAAAGAATGGCTAGAGCCAAAATGCTGAACTTAATGCTACATAACAGCAGTCCACAAACCAGTGGGTTACAACAGAGTAGCTGCATCCAAGATATCGCTGCATTTCTACATAGGAAATAACATTCCATACGTAAGAGATGGTTTTGCCTTACCTAAAGACAATTTGTAAACCACTACAACAGGATCCAACTGGTCTGATTACCCGTTAATAGCAAGGTACATCAGCAGCTGGCTAGCTTAGCTTAGCATAAAGACTGTAAACAGTGGTAAACAGCTGGCCTGGCTCTGTTCAAAGGATACAAAATCCACCCACCAGTACCTCTAAAGCAAAGTAATATCTATGCTTTACCTTCTGTATTTAATCCGTATAAAACTCAAAGTGCAAAAATGACTTGACGCTTTATTCTGAAGCATATTTCCCAAAATATTGAACTTTCCTTTAAAATCATCTATTTGGAGTTTTGATTTCAGTATGAGACAGTGACCTACTGTATGTGACATCATATTTAAAAGGCATATCCTTTTACATGACATTTCCAAATTTATCCACTATTAAATTGGAGCTAAAGCTGTGTCGGTGTACCTTTAACACTTTGAAGATAAAACACTTCATGGCAAGCTATATAAAAATGCTGGTGTTTGACCTTGGTTGTAATACTGGATAATCTCTGCTTGGTGTGTGTGTGAGTGTGTGTGTTACTTCCCACGCATGTTTATGTGTGCATTTATGCACCTCTGCACGCCTGCTGTGTGTCTCTGTGGGTTCATACAGACGTACCCTTGCACCTCTATGTGTTTGCATGCGTACAGTATGTGCTCACACACATTTGTGTGTGTCAGTGTGTATATGTGCGCACAGCGGCAACATCTATCACGCAGTCCAGAGAGCTACAGAGTGTGAAATCAACTTTGACATTCATGGTTCTAACCTCTCAAGGCCATCCTAAAGCGGGACACTTAGAGTGGAGTGTCACTTTTCAGACAGAGAATAATAGGCGAGTCTACTCCGGTCTTTGAAGACGACTTTTCAGTCTCTCACTGACTCTTATTCATTTTGACCTAGCCTATGGAAATAATGGGCTAAATACTCTTATCTTTCTTCTTCTCTACTGTCTCACACTGTCTCTTTACACCCCTCTCTCTTTTGCATGCCGTCTCCCTCTCACTGTGTCAGTGCTCTCTGAAAAAGTCCTCATGTCGTAATGATGAGGGGGAGTTAAGATATGCAACAGAAATATAAAGAAAAACAGTTTGTGGTCTTAACTATGGATGGCATGGATATTTTGCCGATGTTTCCCACAGCTTGGACATTTGTTTCATGCAAAATTTAGACAAAACAAAAACCTGAATTTTAGCTGACTTTAAATGAATAAAAAGGCCTCCTGAATGTCAACAAACTAAATGTGAGAAAACAACATTTTCAAGAACTGATTTTTAAGGGGAGAGCTGTAATTATCTCTCCGGTCTGCGACACCAGGGGTCATCACGCCCACGTGCCTGCTACCCAGCACACAATGCAACCAGCCCCGATGCCAGTCCCTGCGGGTGGTGGGTCCACAGGGTGGCTGCTCCATGTCATTCATTCAGGCCCCATGGCCCAAGGCTTGGCCACCAGATACTCACTGGTGAACTCCCAACCCCAGGTCTGCCTCCAGAGGGGGTCTGTGTCCCCATACCAGGCGAAGTACTCTTTTCCCAAATGTACCATTTCATCGAGGTCTTGTTGTCCCCCGAAGTCTGGCCCCTCCACCCGTGAACACTTGGCTTAGGCGACCCTACCAGGGGATATTAGCCCTGGACAACACAGCTCCCAGGATCACAGGGACATGCAGACCTCTCCACCACGTTAATATGCCGATTCTTCAAGGGGCTCGGAGTAGAGCTGCTGCTCCGTCGCGTCGAAAGCGGTCACTTCAGGTTGTTTGGATATCTGATCAAGATGCCTCCTGTTAGAGGTGTTCTAGGCATGTCCAACTGGTAGGAGGCCCCAGGGCAGACCCAGAACACACTAGAGGGATTACATATCTCATCTGGCCCTGGAACGCCTTTGGATCCCCCAGGAGGAGCTGGAAAGCATCGCTAGGGAGAGGGATGACTGAAATACTTTGCTCGGCCTGCTGCCCCTGCGACTTGGTTTCATATAAGCAGTATGGATGGATAGAAGCTGTAATTTTTTCCCTGTGTCTGCGAGTGTTGATCACATTTCTTGGATTTCATGATTGACCAACTTTCTCTTATCCCTTGTCAACTTAGCTTAGCTTTCACTCTTGTCCCACCTTTGTCCCTCTGACAGCACTGTGCACAGTTAAACAATAACAGCCACCAGCCGCATATCACACTGACGTGAAAGGACGGCTTTTTTGTTGGTGTCTGATGCCGAAAGTCACTAACTATGCAACGGATTTCGATGACTTCAGGGTGTGACTGGGTTGTTTTCACAGGAAATGTACAGTTTCTGCAGGTTAGATGTCTTTTTAAAAATACGTTTATTTCCTTGTGCAACAATCACCCGCGGTTAGGTAACAAAGAAATACATCATGGTTTGGCTCTGCATTCACACGAGAAGCAAACACCCGCCTCCTGGGTGAACATCCAGGGTGTGTTGAATCCATCCACCGCCCCTCCCAATTATCCTATAGGAAGTTTCCAGATCTTTGAATCAAGTCGTTACCGGCAGCATTTTAAACTGACTCCATCCAGTGCCACAACTGGTGCCATCTGGCTGCGTTATTTATTGATCCCGCCTGTCCGCATCGCAGCTGCAGCAGATGTTGTCCATGTTACAAAGTGACGCTGCCCGGCGGCATATCATACCTCTGCGAGAGGTGGCTTCGGGTGTGTGATGCCGAAATCTCTGACAAAGTGGCAGCATTTGAGTTTGGGATGAGAATGGATGGACAAACATCTCACATTGAGTGCTCCCTTGATTGTTAAATAAAGTGTCACAAATAAATGAAGATGTGATGCCTGTTGCAACTGAAGGACCAATTTTGTGCTAAACGTTCTGATCCCCCCTAAAAACAAGCTGTCAGCCTGACTCATTACGATATTTCTTGTTCATCACTTTTTCTCCTTTTCATGCCAAATCCTCGTGCTTTGTACTGTCTTCCCACGTTGTGTGTCCCTTTCTCTCCGACTTTCTCACTTTTTCCTGTCACAACAGCAGCTTTTATTGGTTTTTGGTCGGGGACAAAGAAGTTCTCTGTTATTTTATTGGTTTAAGTTGCAAAGCCAACTCACTGTGTCTCTGCTCTTTTTTGTAACCAACTTTTGTGCTTAAATTTCTCCAGACTCACTGAAGTTGATGAGACAGACGTCTGGCTATGCAAGATTAGGTTTCGTGTTCATTCAGGCATTCGATTGTGTGCAAGACTGTTTGTCATGCATAGCACTTAGGAGAATTATGGCATGTCCTGTTTGGGCAGAGCAGAGCCCCAGGAGCCCTGAATAAGGACAGTCCTGCACACACTGGCAGACAAATAGGCTGACTATGTTCTTGGTTTTGTTGACTATGTTTTGTGATGTGTCAACCTAGATGTTTGTGATTTTTTTTTTTTAAGTACTTTACTTGGGTTTTAGTTCTGCAATGTTTTGTCTGGACACGGTTTTGAGACAAACATGGAGCAATCTTTCCAAGCTGGACTCAAACCAAAGATTCCATAACAGCTTGATACACTAAGCCATGAGTGCAGTCAACTGGTGGAGATTTTAAGTCAATAAAGTTGCATTTACTTCAATAACGTATAACCCACGATGGCTCCTATGATGCCCTACGAATTAGCGCCCCACAAAGGATATTACATACTTTATGTAAAGTTACCATGGTTAAGTTTAGGCATAGTGATGACATACCTTAAAATGACTCAAAGCTCCCTCAGTGTTTTATGACCCATCCACCACCCCAACCTCCACCTTACAGATCCTCTTCCTTCTTAATCAAATACTCCTATCAGTGCATTTGTCACATCATCGCAGCCTTACAAAATATGAGTATTCTTCACAAAATACTGGTTCTTGAGAACCAACTTGGACTCATTCCAAAGTTGTCAAAATCCAGCACTTGGTCAGTGATTCCCGGCTTCAGATACTAAAGAAAAAAGCTGTCCTTTCATGTTGGCATATACGCAGCCAGGTGCTGTTATTTTGTAGCAGAATCAGGGGTAAACATGGGCCCATTTTACACTGCCAGATTCTGCCGACAAGCTGCGAGCGTTTATACACACAGAGCCGGATTGGCGAGTTGATCCGAGGTGCCCAATTTTCCACCTCGTAGGGTAGTCATATTGGCGGAGCCTTTTTGGTTTAAAGAGAACAAGGCGCCCTTCCGCAACAGGAGGGGCTGTTGATGACTTGTGGGAGGAGCTGTTGATGACGCCGCACGTGCGAGCCACTGGCGGTGGATAAACAGGAAACAGCTGATAGCAGGAATTAGCGAGCAGCTAGTAGCAAGAGGGAAACACAAAACTGACAGACACTGTAAAGATGAGCAACTGGGGAGACAAGGAATTGCGCACCCTCCTTGTCCTCGCAAAAGAAGAGGCCATTAACCGTCAGATGACGGGGACGGTGAAGAACGGGCCGACTTACGAGAGAATCGCCGAAGGACTGACCAGCCGCGGCTTCCCTCCCACGTCACTGTTTACGTCACACGCTGAGCTACACGTTTTGTTACTTGCTCACGCCCCCCATTGCCCCAAAAAAGGCACATTCTGTATAAACAAAAGTAGGTAGGCGGCATTTTGCTGCACTCCCCGATTTTGTTTTTATACTGCCAATGCTGAAAAAAGACTGATTGGACTTTCCTGCAAATTTGCACAATTCCTGTTTAAAAAGGGCTATAGAGTGACAACAATGAAATTAAGTCAGCTGAAGTTCGAGTAGGGCAGGCAAGTGGGGTGGTGAATGGGTCCAGCAAACATCGACTTACACCTGGGAGGGCAGTGTTTACTTCCTGTAAGGTTGTAAAGCCAAACCCTATTAGTTTTGGCTAAACCCAACCACTGCATTTGTTGTTGAAGGAAAAACAAAAAAAGGTCAATCTGCAGTGTTGTACCAATGTAGTGACTGAGTTTACTTTGTTTATTTTTGAGTCCAGACTCTATCTAAGAAAAGCAGTCAGAGAAAACATACCTCCACCAAGGCTATGCAAAGTTCTCAAGTTTTTGGATCCAGATCTGTACCATCATTTGAGCAAGTGAAGGAGTTGAAAATGTTTTAAACTTTCTCAACATGCAATGTTCAGAAATCCTAGTTTTTCTGGCTCTTCACCAGAAAGTAATCACATAGCCTTTGGCATGTGGCCAACATATCTGAGACACTTCACTTGGTTTTCTTCTTTTTGGAGATGCTGCTAACAATCTAACACATAACAACATGACCTACTTGGTAATACAGACTGTCAACATTTCGTAACGAACACATCATTTGAATTGCATCCAGTAGTTCAACAACTACTGTAGTTTTATCTTACAACAGAGGGTTAAACAATCAGTTTGGGACACAGGAATGCGTCTGTGTCTACATAATGTTTTAATGAGGAAGTTGGAAAATGGGCCCTTGTCTCAGATAGCGTATTCCTTTAACCTCTGATGACCCCGAAAAGACGGCTTTAGTATGCATGAGCCTCGGCAGAAATGATTATGTCTGCGTTGTTTTCTCCGTCTTGACAATGTGAGGTTTGAACTGGCGACCTTTAGGTCACAGGCTCTCTTTTGAAAGAGAGAATTGTTATTATTTGTTGAGACTTGTTGTACTATACGAAGACTTTATCCTGAACTTTTTTGTTATGGAATTTGTTTGTCGTCATGTGGAATAACTATTAAATCTCTTTTTCTTGAGGATATTGGTTTCGTCTACAGCCTGTCTTTATTGTGTGCCTCCACTGCACTGTACTCAAAGAACTAAGAAGACATAAAGAATGTGCTCCTCCAGGCAGCAATTTACAAAAAACACCTTTCATAACAGAGATGCACAGAAGCATATCTCTATTTTGATAGAGAAACCAGGATGACAGAGGATGTGTGCTGTGAAGGTAAAGATGTAGAAGCTTTTTGTTTTTCTCCCTGAACAGTGAGGCATATGGTGTGTGTGTGTGTGTGTGTGTGTGTGCATTTGCTGATTGGCTGTAGACAGCTCCTAGTCTCCTGATCCCTTTTCTCTTCGAACAATGTGGAGATGGAGAGAGACACTGAGAGCAGTGGGAGATGAGCCAGGTGAAGAAACACCGTCTTTGACACTTATGACTGATTAAATGTTTACTTTCCATAGACGTAGCCAGCAAAATCACACAAATGTGACTCTTTCCATTAATAATATTTCTGTAGTATTTATTATCTTCATCATGTCGCTGCAGCTGAAGACAGAAATCATTGGCTGATGTGTTTTCTGCTGGCAAGGAAACCAGGAGGGAGGAAAAATTCCCAGAAAATCCCAAACTTTCACAATGTTTTCATTCCATTTCACTCACACATCGTTGCCATCTTTCTCTTTCCCACGTTTCCTGTTTATGTGATAACTGTGTTAAAGTAGTGTTTTTATTGCCTAACCGTACAGCATGCCTTCTTTGAGTAAGAGAAATGCCACAAGTTCTCAGAGTCCTATTGTTAAATTGGTTTAGCTGATTTTCGGGATTTTTTTTTCCACTTTAATGACTGCTCAGACGTTTAGAAGTGAAATGGTTTACAGAGACCACGGCAGTTCAGCATCCAGATGGAGGCACTTGTTGGATCCACAAATCAGACAGGATAAAGTGAATGAATTTGTGTTATTGGTAGTCAGCTAATACTGCCAGTTAAGGAGCATAGTATTATGAATAAAACAGGCTTAACAGTCTGAAACTGCAACTAATTCTCTCTTCCGAATTGACAGATACTGATGCTTGGTCTGTGGCCCTCAGTGTCTGATACCAACACACTGAGGCACCTTCTTGCATTTGTATAAGACATACCAGGCTGAGTCATTATCAGACGCCCTGAGCAACTGACAGTGTAAAGAGTGAGGAGGTCTGTGCACAAAGGAAATCTGGGAGGATGGGTTGGTCAAACAGACACAGGACTTTCCCCACTCTTTGACCATTCTTTGTATCTCATGTAAAGCCAAAAGTCATTTTACACCCAACCATGATGTTTTTCTAAACCCAAGCAAATACTTTTGTGTAAATCTAAAAAAATAACTTACTAAACGAATTTACTAATTAAACTAAACTAATTATCAATAATTAACAAAAGAAGTTTAACTGCATTGGAAGTTTATGTTATGCAGGTAACAATGGAAACTGACACACCGTTGCTGACACGTCCAAAACTGATGCCAGAGGGGTATCTAGAGCATCATAGTTTGACGCAGCGACCAAGCATCTGCATCTGACTAATTACACCTGGAAGCACATGATTAGAACCGCGTTTGGTGTTCACATTGACAGCATTGTTGCTGCAGTGCTGCTGCGGAGCTGCATGTTGCTGTAACTACTGTATTACACGACAGCAACCTCACTGTCCGCCAGATGCCACTAAATTCTGCACACTAGACTTTTGGGAGATAAACAGAAGCAGCAAATAACATCATGGTTTACTGTTGTAAGGCAAAGACACCTGTCAGTCAGGTAAACATTGACTACATTTACATGCACACCATATTCCTGTATTATTCAGAATATCAGTTGTGAACAAGTCATGTAAACACGTGCATAACCCGATTAAGGTCATATTACGGTTGGAGAATATTCCGAATGAGACCCCTGGCAGGTGGTTTTAACCAGAATATTGTGACATGTATACACCTTAATCAGATAATGCCCCGTACTGGAATATTCAGTAACGTCTGCGCATGCTCGATTCGCAAGAAATCCTGGGTTGTCGGTGTTGTTATGGTTATGGCGAGCAGGGAGAACAGCAGAACTGGATTCGTACCTTCATCCACAGACTGCGGGGGGCTCTGGCTGGCATGAACGGCATAAGCTGGAAGGAGGGATCCATACACTCGTTCGCCTTTTCTTCTCGCTCTCGTCTTCCATTGTTGAGGACAAAATGGATCAGCAGGAGTGTTGTGGTTAAGTTGTGGTGCAAAAGCGCAAGTAGGACAACACAGGGGTATGTCGGAAACAAACATTACAGCTTCTGTTCATTGTAAACACTTCTTCTTCTTCTTCTTCTTCTTCTTCTTCTTCTTCTTCTGTATTTCCAGCAGACCAGACGCCCATTGGCGTATCGCTGCCCCCCACAGGTTGAGTGTTGCATTAAATAAGAGCGCTTCTGGTAGGCCAGTAGCCGGGGTCTTTTCTGGAATATGCCGAAACACGGGAATATGTCAATTAACATGTAAACTGAATATTCCAGTTGCTGCAGCGCATATAAACACCTTATTCGGAATATTACCTTAACCAGAATATTGACCTTAATCGGAATATGGTGTGCATGTAAACGTAGTCAATGTATCTGTGCTGTAATATTTACTGAATTGAACAAAACAGAACAAAACACTTTCATTTATTTGTCTGGGCACGGACGGAGCAGCAGAACAACAGAAGTGGAAGTTAACCATTCATTGCACTGGGTCCTAAAGAAGTAGCAACCTCCATGGCTGAAAAAATGAGGCCAATGTGGAAGTGCCAGAAACTACAGTTCATCAAATGGCCACTTGAGGCTGACTCCAAAACAGAGTAAATCCCCAAAGACCCCGATTTTACAATGCCAAACATCACAGCAGAAATAACCATGTGAACAGTCTGGTACAAGAAACAGTTTTGGTCTTTTTTTCTTGCATTTTATCAAGGCTCAAAGTTACACACATATTGAAGGGCATGGCTGCTTTGAGTGACAGGCTGTTTGCTAGGCATCACCACAGTCTGTGAGTCAGATCTAACCCTCGCTCCTACACAGCTCCAACCTCTCACGTAAATATGGTCACTCCTGGCTCCAAAAAACAAACAAAATAGCTAATTTGATGCTTTAAAACAGCAGTCAACAAACCAGTGAGTGATGTCAAAGTTGTCTGTGGTATAAGAGTTGCCCTCTTCCATCAACCTGATCTGATCCGCTCTGATCAAATCGACTGATCAGTTATCCAACCCACTATTCAAACTGTTAAATGCAGACCTCTCAGTTTTACATACAGACGGAGAAAACGGATTAACTTTTAGAGAGTTAACTAAAACACTGGTACTTTTGAAAAGGTTTATTTTTTGCTGTGACTTCTTTGTTCTGAAAGCATCTATTGACCCTCAGAGGAATCTGAATGTGCTCCTGCACAGTGGGAGGTGGTGAAGACCCAGTAAATACAAAGATAATTAGCTTCTGAAGAAACACGCTAAAGAGACCAAGCTGGTGCTCCTAGAAGTGCTTATACTATATACAAATGTGAGTATATCTCTTTCCTGTGATCAAGAAGTAATGTGAATGTGGACTTGAACAGGACTTTTATGCTGCTTTGTTTCCACAGAATAGGTATCAGGTGATTAATTGCTAACTGTGTATTAAGGCTTGCTGATCACTGTCTGCCCTTTATTTGATCAAAGATCACTTGGATCATGACGATGCTCTAATACTGCAGCAACTACCTCTGATCCATAATGTTGCAACCATGCAACACACCTGTATCTGATCCCTTCAGTTGTATAAAATCTTGTCTTAATTTAATCCAATCACGTTCAGTGTTTATATTTAGGCATTTGTTAATTTAATAACCTTTGTTTAAAGCACGGCAGCTGAGCGCACCAGTCAGCTTGGATGTCTGAGGTTAGAATAAATTAAGCTCTACTGACATTTTCCTCCCAAGAAATCTACTTCTGCCTAATATGCTTTTGGTACCAGTAATATCTCTTTTTCTGTAGTCCTTTGTGTTTGACATTTTAATAAAGCGCTGTATTGTTAGAGCACACTCCCACTCTCCTTCTGTCTCTCCTCGCTCTTTCATGCTCACACTCTCTTTTATGTTGTGCTCTGCAGAGATTTTCGTCAGCATATTGTTGTATATAAGATCAGTTCTCACTGACAGGGAGAAGAAGAGGAAGGAAAGTCATATGGAGGCACGCAGAAAGACACTCTGTAGGGAGGTGGATGCAGAGAGAAAGCGAGGAGGAATGAATGAAAGCAAATGATATGTGACTGATGTGAGCTGGTGAGAGTGTAGGCTGCTCATACAAAGTTAAATGGAGAGCGAGGTGAGCCAGAATCAGCCAGCATGGTCTCCTCAAAACCGTGTTAAATTACCTTAAAAGCTCTACCAATATGGACAGTGTTACTGGGTCATCTTGGCTTATCACAAATATATGGTATCAGTAAAGGAACAAAAACTTGCAAAACATGAATGCCAAAGATATGTTCACAGTTATTTAGAAACATACACATGAAAAAAGAAATATACGTACCCTGACAAAAACACACTGGGTAAGGTTCGGGTAAGATCATGATTTGATTTGATATTGAAAAAGTAATCGTTCTGTTTTTGGCAACGTACACATGCCTCATCTTTAACCACCTGGAAATCTTGTGGTCAGGTGCTGGGCAATACTCTGGTGCCTTTTTTATGCCAGTGTAGCAGCTGTAAGTCGGTTGACACAGGCTGAAGGACACCAGTTCGTCAGGATCTGCAGTTTATTCTCTATGGAAAGTAGCACAGGGGCAGTCAGCACACACATGCACAGCTACAGGCTCCGACAGTCTCCCGCAGCGAGTCAGAGGGCATGTAAATTAGGTGGATTTAACACAAAAAACAACCGTCTTATGGACCAAAAACATCAACAAAGATTCAGAAATATGTCAACAAATGTATATTACTACGTTTCATACCGTTTAAGCCACAACAGATTAATATTATGCATGCTAACTCAGGAAGAGAGCACCAAAACACATCTTACCATCACAACAGCTTCCAAAGTTTTGCCGGGAAGCTGTTCCTACCTCACTTGGGCATGTTTTGTGTGTCACTAATTAAGCCCCCCCCGTTACAACAGGTGAAATGAAACTATGTGAACACTGAATAAAGTGTACTACACAAAAAAAATAACAACAAGGTTTTGAGAATGTTCACCAAAATAAAAATAATATGAACCATATATTAGCTGTGTGGTGGCAGGTTGCGTCTGAGGTTGCTAAGCAGCCTTAAAGGCACCATATCTCAGCCTATTTCCCTGAAGTCCTGCTCTACAGAAGTATGTAGGCCTATCACCCTGGCAGCCCTGCGCTAAAATGATCAACTTGTCTCTATTTAACACAGACTGATACATATTTGGAAGAAGGCAAAGATCTCCACATCTTCCGGCTGTGACTGGTTGGTCCTCTTATATGACATGCAGCGTGCGCTGTTACACTCCAAAAATAGAACTCAGTTTATCTGAGGACAAAGCCATTGAACCCTGAAAACCAGGGGCTCGGGAACACGTTCGTGCTGTGCAGCGTTGCTCTGGCGTTTGAGCACACGAGCTCACTATTGCAATACTGTACTACAATACATATTATAATCTGTTATACCTTGCACTGTTATACTATTATAATGCTATAGTATATTTATACCCTATAGCACGTTATATTGTTGTAATATACTAAATATTATGTCAACCCATTCTCATCCCCAGGGAGTCAAATACAGCTGCTGAGCGTCTGATTCAGACACACAGTGCACCCTTTAGCATCTGCATGCGATGCACAGGGCTTTCAACAAACTCCAGTGTAAATACATCTGTGGCAATAATGTAGTACTAGTCCATACCCATTGAGTGCACAGTTGCCCACGTACAGTTTTACATGGTGTGTGTTTGGGATACAGGTCATAGGAAATTGGAGATTAAATAGTCAACTGAACCCATTAAGAAGAGCAATGTATTCAGACAGAGTGTTTGTGAATTTGATAGTACGATTGCTTTATTGAAAGTACAGTAGTACCATTGCCAATAGTGGGATAGTTAGTGGGCTAAAACTGTACATTAGTAGTTGAGGTAGCACGTTGAAAGGCAGATAGTTAAAGTGTTTATATGTTGTATTGACTTAAAAGTGGGGCACACTGACAGAATGACACACTGACAGTTTCCGTGATTATGTACAGCATACCATACCATGACTTAATCATACCAAACATTAGAAAAAAACAACAACATTGGTCCACAGGGGGAGCCACAGCGATCAGTCGCATTTTAGCCATTTTGAAGCATTTTTCTGTTGTTATAGCGCCACCCAGTTGCCAATTAGAGTTAAATTTCTCCAGTCACCTTGAGGCGTCCTGTTCTACATATCTACCAAGTTTAGTAAAAATCCATATGGCGGTTAGGCCTAGATAAGAAATGAGCTCTCTAGCGCCCCCATTTTGTTTGATGGGGTCAATAATGGAGGGGTCCCCTCAGATTATGTGTGGTCATATGCCTACAAAGTTGCGTGGTGATGGGTGAAACCCTTGAGATGTTATACACCTTTATGTGATGAGCCACGCCCTCCGCAATATTCATTGCCTTATAGAAGCTCAGTTTTAGTAAGTTTTCCAACTTTTGCCAAGAGGGAACTTTAGATATTGGTCCCTAGATTATGTTCAGCCAGTTTCATGCAGATCGCTCAAACTTCCTAGGAAGAGATCCATTTGAAGTGTTTTTCAAAATATTCAAAATGGCGGAAAATCTATATAAGCAGAAGTTATGGGTTCTTGAGGCAAATGTGTTCCTCATGAGGAGAGGCATCTCTGTGCAAAGTTTCATGTCTCTACGACATACGGGGCATGAGATATGCCCATTCAAAGTTTGACATTTCAATGGGTTGCTATAGCGCCCCCCTTTGGCCAATTGATGTAATATTGCTTCATTGGCATCCTCCCATGACCCTCTACCACTGTGCCAAATTTCACATGGATTGACCAAGTCAGTGAGGAGAAAAATGTAGAACAGACACACACACACACACACACACACACACACACAGAGTTTTCGTCATTATATAGTAAGATAAGAGTGAGAAAGTCCTTGTCAGGTGGGAGAGACGGCTGGTGGATGCGTCAAACAAGCACAGGACTTTCACCCAGGAGGCCACTGTGTGTTGCCTGTATGTAACCAAAAGTTAATGATGAGGGTTTGTTTTTTTATACTATATAAAGTTGTTGGTGTCACGTGACATATGTGCCAATTGACATGAGGGTGGCTGTGGTTCAAACCCATTAGCCATGAGACCAATACATTTTTACTCCCAATTTGTCAGATATCGCAGTTTGGCCGGTGGACCATCATGTCTACATATGACGCTCTAGGTGTCCTTAGTGTATCTGTTCAAATCAATCAAATCAAATTATGCATGTTACATGCATTGTCTTTTCAAAATACACTTCTGTTTTCACGGGAAATGTACAGTTTCTTCTAATTAGATACAAACAATCTCTCCCAAGAAACACCAACTTTCACCCTGGAGACTGGTGTTCGCTTCCCTTTTGAGTGTAAATCCAAACCCTGTTCTTTCTTTTCCCGAACCAAACCACGTGCTTTTGTTGTTGAAGGAACAAAAATGTTAATCTGCAGTGCTGAACTGAGGCAGTGCTTTTTTTTTTTAAAGAGACTGTATGCAAACTGTACATTTCCCGTGGGAACGGAAGTGTTTCTTGAGAACATCAGAAGCGTATGTTGAATACACACCCAGGGTACCTTGGACGTCATACGTGGACGTGGGAAGTCCACGACCAAATGTCGATATGTGACGAGGTCACAGTGAGAATGTGTTGTCTATTAATCACACCACTCTCATTTTAATTGCAAGAATTTATTTTTTAACCCATTTTTATTTTAGTTTACTTACCTCTTGTTGATTGTCTGTCTCTTTCTATACTTACTGTATGTTTGTCCTTGTGTTGCTGCAACAAATGTCCATGCTGGGGATAAGAGTTTATTTTTTTTGTAGATCAAATAGTTTAATAATAATAGTTCCTGCCGTGGAAAGCAGGGCATTCAAACATGCTGCAAACACTAAATGAATATAAAAAGTATTTGCTTTGAGCTGTAAAGAATTTCCGTCTTCAGCTCCGTCAAATAAGTTCCTTCCTGATCATGTATGAAACGTCTAAAATCATCAGCGAAGCCGTTTTTTTCTCTCAACCACAACGTAAGATGCTCGTTAACAAACTGTATTCATTGCCCTTATCTTCTTACATGACAGACAAGTGAAAATAATTGACTCTATCGTCACTTCCATTGTGGAGGAACATTATCTCCACACATTTTAACATGCTCCTTTTGTGAAATTCTGTGACAGAACGTTGAGCAGACGCTGGAGGCAGTCGGCAAGAAACGGAGCTCTCCATCGCCGCAGCGGCAGATAAAGTAATTAACCCAGATACAGTTCGTTCTGCTGGCGGTTCATTTTCCAGGTATTCCTACCAGCCCGCGCTTTTCACTGTTATGGTTACAGAGGAAGTAATTAACAGACATACAGAGGGAATACGACTATATTAGATCCTGGATGAGTGGTCCTTTGGGACAGTTTGTTCTCGTTCTTTCATTCTCTTTTCTTTTCTGCTCACACACACACACACACACACACACACACACACACACACAAACTTTCTTCATCTACCTCTGTTCTGTCTCTCTCTTTCTCGGTCCCTGTCTTCTATTTTGTATCTCCTCCGATATTCCTCCCTTGTTCCATCTCCTCTTTCTCATCCCCGCCTCGGGCCATCCTCTAACTGCTATGATGACTTCATTTTCTGGGCTGAGGGAACTTTCTTTATTAGCCAGTCTTAATGGTTCTTTATGATGGCCTAGATACGACAGTCAGTCTCCACAATGCACTGCCTGTGCGGCTGTATTTAACATGACTATTAGTCTGACAAGTCCACAAGTGGTTGACTGAACAGGCGTCTTTGCATAGTCTTGTTTCTTTGCACGTTTTCCACACATTCTTCTACAGTCTGTCTCATTTAATGTGTTTTCTTTTATCTGTTTTGCATCTCTTTTTTCTCCTCACGCTGGTCCCCTCCCGTCTCTCTGGGTCTGCGTACGGCGAGCATTAGCCTAACAAACAAATAAGTGGTTGTGTCTGAATCCAGGCAGGCAGCTCAAGGATCGACTTCCTCATTCACTCCTGAAGTGTTGCTGCGTTTCCATCATCGTCTTCGCTCTCTTTCTAACCCACATTCATTATCTGTCATCTGTCTCCATTCAGAGTCACGCTCCATTATACAAGACCTACAAGACTGTATTTAACTTGGATATTAGGCTGTCAAGTCCAGCGCTGGATACATGAATGGCAACACAAGATAGAGTTCTTCTCACTTTTAGTGCTTCGCTCTTTCCTCCTCTGCTGCTGCTGTGGAGGAGAGTTTTACCCAAAATGAAAATTTAAAGAGATTTTTTTAAACTTCAAACCAAACTCAAAGGCTACAAAGAAAAAAGTCAATTAAATATTGAAATGACAAAGTGGGATCGTTAAAACTACTACAACTACTTCAGTGGTTTACAGTGAAAACTGCAGGAGAAATTTCTAAATTAAAACATGAAAGACGACAATATGAATATGAACTCATGATATTTGATGGTGTGAATATTTATTTTATGGCCCTGTCGTCTGTATTTGATAAGTTGCATACATCAGGTGCAGCCTGTAGATGAATGTAGTGAAGTAAAATCTACATTTACCTCAAGAATGCAGAAAATACTCAAAATTTAAAGTCATGCCTGAGCTCAGTACAGGATACCTGCACCTGCAATAAGACTGCTGGAGGTCCTAAAAGGCCCTGAAGGTTCCCGGCTGATCAAAGCGGGATTTATCCTTCTGTGTCGAATGTGCTCTTCTCATAGCCAATGCCACAGCCTGACATGCACCTCTCAAGAAATGTCACGATATGCTGTGGTGACACAGACCTCCTGTGTATTTCTGTGAGCTGAAACCATTTCCCTCTGTGGAAACTTTTCTTTACTTTCATTTCACAGATAAGAAACAATAAACTGTGAAGACAATAAAGCCTCCACAAAATGGTATTGTCAGTCTCATGTGAGATTTATCCTGGCGCCATATGATTGGAGAAATCATATGTTTCTGTTTGCTGCAAAGTCAAATATTAAAGGCTTATGCTAATGACATTAGCATGTTGTATTTGTGGGGAAAACGTGTCCAGGAAAAGACAAGTGTTTGTCTGTGAATGCTGCGAGTTATAGTGAAGCCAGTTAGTGTGTTTGAAAATGTCTCTATTAAGCCTTGTTTAATGTGTGTTCAACATATTTTTAGGTGTGTTTTGAATCAGTCAAACTTTACAGCACTTCACAGAAACCCCACCACCAACTGGTGTTTCTGCAGAGCAACACAGATACACCACCACATGAGTATGAATGTTCACAACGGTGTAGGCCACATGCTTAGGCTCCGTACAGGGCCACCACACAACTATTAATCTGCAACTTTCTAAAAACCTGCTGGTGCACACCAATGCATCTAGATGAGACGGTGTATCATCTCTAGTCAACAACTCTCTGTACTTCCGTTCTGATTTGCAGCTTTTCAGACTGATTTTGTGGCTGAATATAATTTGTAGCTCCTTAGAATATGAATGAGGATAGTGATAGTGAGATCAGTCAGTCAGTCGGTCAGTCAATGACAATATGTGTGTGCGACCGACTGTCTGACACTGGCACACCGTGAGGACAGAAACAGAGGGGTCGTGGGGAAGGTGGGGCAGCAGGCCAACATGCTGTCTGCAGACATTAGCCCTTTTTAGATAGGAATTGTGCAAATTTGCAGGAAAGCCCAATCAGTGTTTTTTCAGCATTGGCAGTATAAAAACAAAATCGGGGAGTGCAGCAAAATGCCGCCTACCTACTTTTGTTTATACAGAATGTGCCTTTTTCGGGGCAATGGGGGGCGTGAGCAAGTAACAAAACGTGTAGCTCAGCGTGTGACGTAAACAGTGACGTGGGAGGGAAGCCGCGGCTGGTCAGTCCTTCGGCGATTCTCTCATAAGTCGGCCCGTCCTTCACCGTCCCCGTCATCTGACAGTTAATGGCCTCTTCGTTTGCGAGGACAAGGAGGACGCGCAATTCCTTGTCTCCCCAGTTGCTCATCTTTACAGTGCATTACGTTAGCTACCTTGGTAACATTAGTGTCAACATGTTGTTAACTCACCTTGTTAAAAAGCGCCTTGCCACCACTTTTCTGCTGAAGAAAAACTCAGTACAGACCCTGAGTCAGTAGCGGTGAGGGTCCTGACTGTTTCATCTTAATCACAATAATAGTTTTCCTGCCTCTACCTGTCTCTGTCGCATACTGAATGATGTAGTAAAGATTTAAGCAGCAACCATCTGTAAGTTGCCATAAATCAATACCTAAAAATTGCAGGTGTGGGAACACAGTGTTGTTGGCACATCAGCAGTCACAGGTACACCGACAAAAATACACTTCAACACCTCCATGTATGTGGAAAAAACAAGCTTCACGAGATTACGGCAAGCCTTTTGTGAATTTCTGTTTCTTCTATTCTGTCCACCTCACGTATCTTCTGTATGTGATACACAAACATGAACCTGCCAGCAACGGGTGTCAGAATCTGTGCAAACACAACCAGACTTGTTTCTCTCAGCTTCCTTTCTTCACCTCCATTACGCTGCTCTTCTGGTCTTCACTTGTACACAGTGTGCAATGTAAAGAGTGGGGGGAAGAAATGACAGCATTAGAGGTAGATATACTTTGCCAGTAGCTTATATCTGGATATATCATACCTTTGACAATAAGAAACCATCCATGCTCCGACTGCTATTATTGTTTTCCGAGCTGCCAGCATCCCCTTCACCATCCTGACGACTGTGACCCCTGACCCCTCACACAGTTTCTCCTAGTTTTCCAGATAGCTATCTTGGCCAATCCTGAAAGGTAATCAATTAATATGTGTGTGGATCTTTTCTTTGCTGCGTACCGTAAGTGAAAAGTGGAAATGAGAAATGTTCCCCTAAGCCCTGAAACCAGTCTTGTAGCTGTCCGAACACGCTGCTGAGCCTGGAGCACTGGATGAACAGATCCTGAAGTGTTTCTGTCTCTGAGCAGAAAGGACAACTGTCCCCTGTACTGGGATCGAGGTGCACCTGATATGTGTTTGTAGCTATGGCCCCATGTCAATCCTCCACTGGAGGTCACCTGACCGTTTGTCAAGGGGGGCTTTGTACAGGGACCGCCAACAGGCCCTCGGGGACGATCCGACACCAAAATCTCAGTCCACATTGACACCTTCTCCCCTGCCAGTGAGCGTGAGTTTGAAACCCTCACAGTGACGTGATAGATGGCTTTTTTCCCCACTGACTCAAAGTCCTCCAGCTCAGGGGTCCTCCTCACCCAGCCACGCCCCAACAGCAGGAGAGACAGCCAGAGAAGGAAAGACATACTCATGTTCATCATTCCACTGGTCGGACAGAGTACAGTCAGAGGTTTGGTCTGCTCCTCTATGCGGGTACACACAGTGAATATAATGTTGCCTTTTTGCTAAAAGACCGAACGACCTTTGGTCACGATCCATAAGAGGAGCTGAGCTCTGACTTCTCTGATTCTCCTCATTGACACATCCAGATTTTTGACCTTCCATCCTCAATAATTTAGCCTCCCAGCACACTGTATTGATGAAGCTGCCACTTACAAAAGGATTTGTGGTTTCCCTCAGCAACTGCTAGTTATCGGCTTTTAATTCCATCTGAGCAGATATCTCACACTGTCTAATAAAAGCTGGAGAGATATGACTTCTGCCAGCTCAGGAGATTTAAAGCATTTCTCAAACACTGTGCGGCCATTTCCAAAAGATTTCAACAAACACTTTGATGTCACTGTGACTAATGTCATTCTCCAATATTTATTCAGTAAGTGATATCACCAAAGAAACAACAGACTGACCCGTGAAGTCAATAATCCAAATAATCTGAGTGCCCTGACTGGAATCATGAAATGGATCACCGCCTGCCAAACATGTGAAAGCAAAGCTGATGGTGACAATACATGATGACACACTGCGCTGTGCTGCCGCCCAACCAGATGGCTACCACTCATCAAATATTGTGATCTTTACTCCACACACTTTTACAAGTCTGCTCTTGTGTAAAATAAGTTTTGCGTCAAATATGAACGCACCTCCCTGCTCAGTTTGACAAAGCAGTGTTCCCTACCTGCCTGCAGACACGAGTTTCCAATCATTTCATATTTTATCTTTGGTCGAACTTTAGCTACATTATTTTCTCATCTAAACCCTGACATTTTCTGGTGCTCAGATAACCAAAGGCTAGAGGGGTTGTTTCATTTTGCTGTGTTTAAGTTTTCAGATTTCAAAGTCACAAAAGCCTGGTACAAAATGCAACATAATTTGTTTAATCGGGACTTACTTAGATTTTCCAGTGCTACACAGTAAACATCTCAGTGAGTGATCCATGAATTCTGTCTCACACAATGATGATCAGATTTTTTGGGATGATTTGGTTGCTTTGTTCCATTTTCTTTTTTCCTAATGTCTGAAAGAACATAAGCTGGACCCTGTCCTGGCTTGTTTGAATTTAATGGTGTCTTATAAGCCCATATCGGCTGGCCATAGTTGACTGCATGACACAATAATTTGTGGATTTTCAAACTGCGCAAATAATGTTTAAAGCAAGAAATAACCTGGTGCCAGGAAATACTTAAAAAGTGTTAAGTAACTAAAAGTGGGGTTATAATTTAAGGGGACTGTTTAATTTCAAAAACCCAGCGTGCAAAACCAGTAAAGTTTTTGCATTTCTCTCCAGACTTTTTGTGTTTTGGGACATTACGTCCTCTTGACATGATGTCAGTTACGTTATCCTACAAGCGGTCCAACAGATGGTGAAAACGTGCAGTGACATCAGACGAGCAAAGAAGCAGGTCAGCAGGTCGTTTTCTTTTTTATTATGACGAAATTTCATTATCTTTATCACTTATTATGGTTCATTGATTTCTCCTTATAGCTTTTAGGTTGTACAGATTTTAGGGATATGAAACACTAAAAGAATATCAGTTTCACTGAGGAAATATTTCTACTGCAGATGAAACTATTAAAAAGTAAAACAACAAAACAGCATATCTCAAAAACTAAAATATGTACAAAGTTAAAATAACTTACGGAGTGTTAAGTGATATTTTGATCATGTTTTCTGAGGTTGTTTTTTTTTTCAAAATTCAATAAAAAAATTTTTTTCAGATCTTTGTTTTTATATGTTCATTTTATTTTGTTTAATTTTTTATTTTCTCATTATTTTATTTATTTATCTTTCAGATATTTTAGGGATATGAAGCATTTGAAAATAATACAATGACATCACAATAAGTTGACATTACCTTGACAGTCACATTTAAAGTAAACATAACTTTAAATAATACTTACTTTCAGTTTATCAAGGCAATTTGTTTATTGGAATTTCTAGTGAGATCAACTTGTGATATTTTACAGTGTATAATGCATTTTAAATGTTGTACAGTTGCTAATTATGATAACTAGATTCCAACAATTTCAACCCCACCTGCCAATTTGCAACATGTACGGAAACAGAGGAAAAAACTTTTTTAATGACGACTGACACGCAGACAGGGTAGCTTTCAGCTCAGCTCCAGTCAAGTGTTGATTAAACACTTACTGCAGAGCGGATTTAACATGTTCACATGTTTACAGGAAGCCTTATGTGTACGTTTGCTTTGGATACTGTCATAGATCACTTATCACTGAGGAGACTCATCACTCATTCTGTCTTTAATGAGCTGTTGAGTCATTTTCATTTCACTGAGACGTACCAGTTAATTTCCTCACTGGCATCAGTGATTTTTCCTTTCTTTACTGGGTTTTTAGCATTTCAGCCGTCAGCTTTAATCGTCGGGTGATAAAACAACAACTGGTAATATTTAATTACATAAATGACTTTGTAAAAAGCTGCAGATAGGGGATAAAACACAGCAATCATCTCTATGTGTGTCAGTGGAGGTTGAAACTCTTAGCTAATGAGCCGTGGGTTGAGCTGGAGTCCCAGGGCAATGGACAATTAACCAGGAGACTCATCTCAGACTTAGTTTCTTTCTTTCTTTCTTTTCTCTTTCTGTCTTTCTAGCTATTCTGGGTAAATGCCTGTGAATGTGGAGTGCTTTGTGTGAAGTCATGTGTTGAGCGGAGCTATAGTCTATGTGTAAAGCTCATTAGACAGAAGACCTCTGGCTCGCAGCGGAGACAGAGAAAGAGGGAGTGTGTTCGTGTTGTGTGGTCAAACTGTCCCTGGAGTGCTGGGAGCGGATGGAGGAATCAGAGGAGGGCGAGTGTCTTCAGACAATACAGCTTTTGTGTTTGGAGTTTATCATAAATGTATTGTGTCTGTTAAAACCAGAGGATTAAGGGGAGGATGTAACAGTGAAGCTTTATGTTTGATCCATAAAGTTTTTAATAAATCAGTATACCGAAAGAGAAAGAGGCAAGGCAGGAACTTTCAACAGCCCATTTGGTTTAATATTAATATTCCATTACTGTGCAACAGCAGATATGTTTTCTGGAAAATGAAACGTCCCTTGGTTTGTATTTCTTATTAACATAACAATGTTTATATTTCAGTATTTCAGTCCGCTGCAAACACAAAATGTTTACTGAACATTAACAGTCAACATATTTTGTCCTAACAACTTTGTCGAAAGCGCTCAAAGCCTCAAAGCACTTTATTAAGAGTGGGAAAGGATTGTTTTGGATTTTGCTATCCCACAAAGTCTGCAGAGGGAGGCGGTCAGGAGGCTGGGTGGGTCAACAAAATGTTTACTTCCTTTTTTTTTTTTTTTTTTGAAGGAGCTAAACATGAGCTATATCCAAAATCATTCACTCATTCACTACTCCCTACTCACTATATAGGACAGAGGTTGGCAACATTTACCATCAAAAGAACCATTTTTTACCAAAAAGAATTAAAAAATAAAAATATGTGTGGAGCCACAAAACATATTTGAGCCCTATAATGAAGCTAAAGCCCAGTTCAGATCAAAGATTCACGATGAGACGAGTTGAAACAGGCAGCTACTTGCAATGCTGTTCTAAAAACCTGCTGGTTCGCACCAATGCAATTAGATGAGACAATGTATCGTCTCTAGTCAACAACTCTCTGATCTGTAACGTTGACAGGAAGTGACCACCATGAGACGGCGTATCATCTCTAGTCAACAACTCTCTGATCTGTAACGCTGACAGGAAGTGACCACCACCAGGCACATATGCCAAAATGTGTAGCTACAACGGGCTAGTAAAACCATGTGATGCATTTAGTTGATGCTTTTAAAGTGTGCAGCTCGACATGAGTGATCAGACAGGAGGACAGAGTCTCATAAGGACAAAGAAGACATAACATTTCGTGGATCGAACCTGGGACCTTTTCGTGTTCCAGTGGCCCCTCTTACGTCTTTTCCACCCTGCTACTGCAAATGTTACACGTGCATTAAATATTGTTACATGACATTTAGCACGACATTTTCTGTTGAATAATTAAGTACCACAAGTCCATAAATCTCAACCGAGCCCGGCCCGCTTTGCAGTATAACTCCCTGGCAGTATTACGGCCGTGCTGACCAAAAGCTTCTCCTACTTGTTAATGAATTAAGTGATGTAAGCTGAAAAGAGAAAATAAAAATCATAGCTGCTGTCATAGCTCATAGTGGTGTTCTCCACTATAACTAGCCTCCCTTTGGTTTTATGAGTCAGTAAAAAAGTTGGAAATAATGGCAGAGGAGAGATGGTGCGTAGGTTAGGAGAAGAAGGAGAGGTGAAAGGTAAAAAAGGGCAGACAGAGGTGGACATGGAAAAGAAAGAGGAGGAAGAAAAGTGAGGGCAGCAGGGAAGTATGGCTCTTTGGAGATTATTCCTTCATTTTCCTCTACCAGACAAACCAGCTGCTCTTTCTCTGAAAAAGATGCGCTGGTGACTGACACCGTGTGAAAAGCCGAGGGAACAAAGCACACGAGATGGTCGGTACATTAGCACGGATCACTCCGAGAGCTGCAGCCTTGGGTATCAACCTGAGTTCAAGGTATCGGATGCATCTGAAAAGCTCAAGAGCATCACCGCAAACTCCTGATAGAAATAACTCGCAACACAGGAGGTGAGATTCTCTGTGAATTTAAACACTGTAATGTTATGTTGTGAGAAATATGCCATAGTTAATGTAGTCAGCAGTATGGGAGAATGTGCCACGGTAGCAAATGCAATACTTCAGTTGAAAAGTAAAAATAAAAAAGCTGCAGAACAACTTAACAGTTAGCCATATGGTGTGAGCTCTGGAACAATGCAACGCAATTTATCTGCATAACATGTGGTTATATTATGCACGTGCTTCTAAATTTAAACTTCAACTCATTGCTTATTAAGGAATCCTGCTTTATACAGTCTGGATATTTTGGTTAGGGAGAAGTTAAACTAACAGCAGTAAGAGAGGAAAACACTTTGCTCAAAGGCACACAGGTGACTATTTGTGATTCATTGAAGGCAATGAGAAATTTATGTTATTAAGACCACCTGACGTACAAATGAGAGTGGCAGTAACTCCGTCTGTGGGGACTTGGCTCAGGAACCCGATGTGTAACAAATCCATAGTTTGCAGAGAACGTCCAATGCCAACATTCATTGTGGCAATTGGTTTGGTGCTCCCAGGCCATTTACACATATGTGGCGTGGGAAGGCGAGGAAAGTTTATTGCAACAACACCGCCTTGGGAATATCGCCCCAGTAATTTATTAGGACTGCTTTAAGCTACTAAGGTCACACAAGTCTGAATGAATCCACAGTCAGCCTAAGTTTCTAGGGTAATTTTACACGTACATACCGATGAAAGAGGGCACAGCCTCACAGAGGACAGGAGGGTGAGAGCCGCAAAGGTCCAATCACGCTGCAGCACAACAATAATCAGCTGGGAGCCATGTGACAGACGAGATGGCACAAAGGCAGAAAACGCCGACCTACAACGTGGACCGAATCACACCCAGCTGAGCTCTGAACAGGAGATTGGTCTCTCCCAGCACCAGCTGTCAGCCACACTCCAACGAATAGAGACCTGTGTCCCCAATATGCACATAAATGGGAAGGAGAGGCGGCAAAGCACAATACCTGTATGGATGAGGAGAGTGCCAAAGGTGTGCGACGATATCAGCCACACTGTCAACCACACCAAACAAAGGCTCCACCGTGCCACGCTGTAGCCCTCAGCAAGTAAGCCCGGCACAGTGCCAGTCGCAGGGAGGGAAACAACCTCTGGCTACATATGCATCTTCAAGACTGATTCAAAATATTGTAAGTGTATAATGAATTGACGCTCTGTTCAAGAGATTGTGTTTGATACTTGAGAAAAAGTGCCAGGTACTATTGAAATGAATATAATCCCACACAAAGCACAGGCTACTCATGTGTTAAGACATAACCTCAAATTGCCGCAGCATTTTAAAACACATCTGAAACCTCTGAAGTTGTGGTGTTTCATAAGTAAAAGTTTTCAGCCATTCTGTAACTGAATATTCCATGGTGAATTTTATTTTCAGCCCAGTCGCACTTTTATTGGAGCAGGTGTCAGTTGTCAAACGCCGGGCATTTGACATGCATTTCATTTGTCTGTCTGACAGGTGTCATTGTTTAAAATAGCTCCGTACACTCCCAACTCGCCACTGACGTTTCATTTTATACCAGTGGGTAGTGGTTTAGTTTCCTGTGCTGGAACTCAAATCAGAACAACGGCACATTAATGAAGCCGTTTCATTTAAAACTGAAGAGGTTTTTTTTTCCTGCATGTATTTAATGGCTCTCAGAGTAAAACCATTACCAAAGAGCACCATCCAATTACTGCCAGATATTATATTTCATATTAGTGCTCTTATTAAGTGACGAGGGTCCCGACTGACTATGTGGTCGATCGTTTTGGGACCCTGGCTTTAGGACACTGTAGCGCTCTTGATGTACTGCAGAACACTTCTACCTTCACCTCCTCAGCTTTAGTTTAAGAGACACTCCTGTGTGACCGATAATGTGAAGACAAAATGTTCAACAAAAGTACACAGCAAAGAGCGCTGAATCACAACACCTTCTTTAATATTTAAAGACAATCAATATTTCAGCACAATCAAATTCAGGCTTGGATGAAAAACAAAAGAGAGAAATCCAGCCTAAAATACTGTTCGAACCCTCCGGGGATGTTGGGAGGTTTGGAAGTTTTCTGAAACTATTTTGTCTTTGTTTTGTCTTCATTTATGATTTATTTTGAGTTGAAGTCCTGTGATAAAACAGTACATAATACACAACTCTGATTGGCCAGAGAGAGAGTGTGATATACTAGTCTGAAGATCTAAATACATATTCACAGCTGCAAGTAAGTGTTTTGTTTAAGGTTGAGAAGGATAAGTGCAACAGTTTCCATTCTACAGTGGTCCTGTGCGTAAGATTCAGGGGGGTTGGTGGTGTTCAGCAGTGAGGACTGCAGATTGTAACCAGGTGAAACTTCTCCTGTTCATTGTTCATTGTTCTGAGGATTTTAACAGAGAGCTGAATAATCTGTAGAGGTCTCTTCATCTCCAAAACAAATGGACTGGCTGATTTAAATCAGCACAAACACTGAAGAAAGAAGTTCCACGTTACAAATGAGTGTTCCTCCAATGCCGTTCTGCATGTTAGATATGGGCCACAGCCCAGAACCTGCAAATATGTGCTCATGTTTTTCCTCCAATATCTTAAAGGGATAGTGCACCGAAAAATGAAAATTCAGCCATTATCTACTCACCCATATGCCGAGAGAGGCTCAGGTGAAGTTTTAGAGTCCTCACATCACTTGCGGAGATCCAAGTGTCCTGAAGCCCCGACATAAAAAGTTGTTTGGAAAAACGTCATTTCAACTTTTCTTTTTCATGTCTGAGACCGTGAGACATGGGCACCGCCTTCAAGTGTGTTCACGTGTTTTCGCTGGTCTCACGCAAGAGTGCACACATGGGTGCAGAGCACAGAGAAGCAGTTAGAGCTGCAGGCTACAATGAGGCTAAAAACAGTTGAAATGACGTTTTTCCAAACAACTTTTTATGTCGGGGCTTCAGGACACTTGGATCACTACGGACGAGCAGTATGGAGATATTCATATTTTCAGGTGATTACACACTAAAGAAAACACGCTTATTATATTCCATGTCTGCCAATATATCCCCCTACACCCCAGACATCCTGTGAAAGAGTTTTATCATCAGTGCAAAAGCTAATTTTGACTCTGGGCAGGTGGCTCCGGTGTGAGTGAGATGATTCTGACCTGTGAGGTTATGGATGACAAAACACTCTGCAGAGAGGCGTCTCAGGGATCATCTCTTCCTTAAGTCCATTAGTCACAGTACCACTAGGCTTATTGTAAAACATGCTTTGACCGGCTTCTGAATGTTGTGTGTGTCATTTGTAAATTAAAAAATAAGATCAGAGACTGTGTGAAACAACATGCAAAAAATGTTCTCTTTCCTTTGTAGTA
The DNA here is from genome assembly GCF_041903045.1 of Epinephelus lanceolatus. Taxonomy (NCBI): domain Eukaryota; kingdom Metazoa; phylum Chordata; class Actinopteri; order Perciformes; family Serranidae; genus Epinephelus; species Epinephelus lanceolatus. The sequence goes on from NC_135750.1 coordinate 4,067,200, forward strand.
TTTCACATTCGGTCCATTTACACATCCATTAGCCACAAACATTGGAGAGGAGGCTGAACATGGTGTTTTGTTTTGCTGCGTCTTTGTGTTCTTTCTCTTTACAAAGGACTAAACTACAGGTAACATTAAACACGTGACAGCTTATAAGATGTGGTTTATGACCACAAACAGGTACACTTTGTTCTTAAGCTTTTTTATTCATGTTTCTTTTTGTCCTTTTTTTAAATCTTGGTTTAAACTGATGGCGAGTTTTTCATGAGGACATTAGTTAAACCCTTTTGTAGCCTGTGTTTCAGTATGCAGACGTAGTCACTTGTAGTCTCTGTGAGAAGACACACACACACACACACACACACAAAGGGAATCTGCTTTTTGTTCATTGTTCACTTTTATCTAATGATAACACAACAACAGGGGAGGATTCGGTATCAGATTTTACTGTCTTTTATCTGGATTAGGGATTAAAAGATTACAGCAAACATGAATACATAATCTGATTAAGCTATTTCATTATTAAATTTACAAACCCCACACTGTACGCATATTGTTGTGGTATTGTGCATCGAGTGCAGCCGGTCAAACATCTCTGAGAGCTCGCGGCTTCAAAAACTGCTACATCAGTGCTGATTAAACAGATAATGCTAATTACTACATCCTATTTTGTTATTGCAATACGGGTGACATTTGACCAATTTTTATTTGAAGTCTGTGCTTCAGTGCACCATAATTCATACAGAAATGCTTTGAAACCCAGATATGATCAGTTCTGAAGTCTTTCTCATATATTTTAAGACCAGTTAAAGGCCCTTCAGCAATTATATATGGAAACGTGTATGATATTTGTCGACCTCAAGCTGAGAACACAGCCTTTATGGACCTTTATTGATACATAAGGCCCCAGTCAGACAGAGTGTGTATTGCAATCTGCAAAACTTGAGGGCCATCACACTGCCTTCTCTGCTGAGGCCTTTCCCAAATCAGACAGAGCACTTTTTGCAGCCTGCTGTGTCTTTTTCTTTAGTTGTTGCAACCATCAAATCACGTCCTCAGCTTAACTGCTAGTTTACCTTAAAATACACCTTAAAATCTGCATAAAACTAGAATTACCACCTCGCTGTTGTTTGAAATAGTTTAAAGTCATGACTGTGAAAACATGGATGCTTCACACACATCTTCAACCCGTCAGTGCAGAAGATCTATACAATCAGCACAGTTTCATGATGGACATCCAAGATTAGAGTCACCAACTCGGTATCTGAGCAAATGTCTCCCCTTCTGTTCCTGACTTATGATCAAATAATAGCCAGAAAATTATTTGTGCCAAACATCCTGATGTCACTGTGAAGCTGACCTTTTAAATATAAAATGGCATCACTTCATATGTGTGAAAAAAATATCAGAATGAGCAAATTAATTCTTAAATTATGGCCAAATGTTTTATGTTTTGTGAGGTCACAGTGACCTTGACCTTTGACCTTCAACCACCAAATTCTAATAAGTTCATTGTTGAGTCCAAGTGGATGTTTGTGTCAAATTCAAAGAAATTCCCTAAACGTGTTCTTCGCCCCATCTCCACCAAAAACTTTCGGTATGGCACCTTTGGAACCAGAAGTAACCCATCAGACATGGTGCCTAGACCCTAGTGTTTACACCGCAAACAGTACTCTTAAATGTGGATGGGGTTGTTGTCACTCAATGGTCAAAGTTGTCACAGTGAAATTCAAGGTGTGTTGATGGATTCAGGTCGTGAACTCATGCATTCAGTGACATTATAAGTAAATGGTCCACTTTAAAAGTTGTGTTTTTCTCAGACTCCAGCTGCTGTGAGAGGCAGCCAAACATCCTTTCATTTTATGGACATAGTTTACTAATAAAACTCTCCACAGTATGAACAGTGGTTACATAAGGCTCAAAACCAGACACAACTCAGCCCTGAGCAGAGTGACTGCCCTCTACTGACCAATCAGACTGCAGTGTTCACAGCTCCACCTTTTAGTACCAGATCTGTGTGCTAGGTACCCCAACAGAGGGGGGACCAAACATGGGGACGGTAAGGAACAGTTGTATTGGCACCATCCACAACTTTTCACATTGGATGCAGCTCTTGAGAAATCATGCTCACGAATATGGGACGGGCCGACGAACAACCGGAAAACACAATGCCTTCAGTCATGGCTGTCGCCGGCACAGGGACATAAAAATGGACAGGCAGAGGGCACCTGCTCTGGCTCCGATTCAGGAGGAGAGGCTGTTTCCAAATAGTATGTTGGCCACAGGGAGATAGAGATCCATGTGGGTGCATGAGACTCTTGAAAAATGGAAAGATCACAGGGAGTACCACCAGCTGGTTCAGAAGCTTTGCCAAGATGATGGTCGGTTCAAGGATTATTTAAGAGTGAGTCATGGACAGTTTGAGAACCTGCTGTCAGTAATTCGGCCTAATTACGGTGGGTAAGACAAGAAAGTAGTAAAGACTACATTTATTTCAGATATGTCTTGCAGCTTGGCTGTGACAATGTTAAAAGCAAGTTTTGGTTGGCTTTACAAAAACTGTGTACTGTGCTCCACTAACTTGTCACCACAGAGGGCCCACCTCTTAATTCATCTTATTGGACATTTGGAGCTGAAGTTTTAATTTTAAGTAGAGGCATTCAGGGCACTCCAGCAATAATGCAAGGCGCATGGAGCAGAAACATACGAGGTGCTGAGCAAGCAAAATGCTTCATTGAAAACAATTACAAAAAGCCACCACAGGAAGCCAAAAGGCGCTCTGTTTAATCAGGGCCCCATCACTTTTTTACATTAATCTGTACGTCAGTCAGCTGAGAACAATCACACTTCCCACCTTTTGGCTTTAATGGCTTTAAGACCCAGGGATTGCCTTATCTTACCTGCACTTTCAAAAGAAACCGTCTTCAATGGCAAATTTAGGAGGGCAAAGTTATCACGCAATCTCAACAACATTACACACTCTGCTACACTCGGATTGAAAGGTCATTTCACTCCACTCCACAATAGGCAGGATGGTCAGCGGTTTGTTGAAAGTCAAGAAACTGCTTTAGAAAGGATAAACAAACTTTGGATCCCATCTGAGGCAAAAAGGAATTCTTCATCAAACCTTCAGAGGCTTGAAAACTTTAGTTCACCTCTCACTCTTACTTCAGTTGTTGGCTCTTTGTTATTTCTTCCTGTTTGTTTTGGCCTCTTCCTTTTTCTTCTTTTCTTCCTCTCTCTTGTTCCACCCCTTTCTCAGGTGCACTTTCTCTACTGTTTGTTTCTCTCTCTGTTGTCAAAGTAATTCCCCCAATCCACCTGGCCTCATTCCCACCTCTGTGACTGACTACACACTCACAAAGACACACTGCTATCTGATTTTGTGTGTGTCTTTTTTTCTAAAGGCAGCTGAATATAAGGTAACCACATCATACAACAGATATGCAAATGTGCAAGTGTCACTTAGAGTAGTGAGATGAACTGAAGACACAGCAGGAGGCAGACCTCAACACTCAATTAGCAAAAATCACTCGCTGAGACGTAATCTGTTCGTCAGCTCTCAAGTACATAACATTGTTTGTGTTGCTCCTCTCTCTGTCTCTTCTCACAATTGAGGACAGAAGAAATGTGAATGTAATGATGTAATTGCTAGAGTACACTAACGATGTTAATTTCGGCAGTGTTGATGGGATGAACACATGTGGGAGTGTTTGTGCACCGGTGCTGATGAGGACCGAAGTACAACTACAAAATGGGTACACAGTTCAATTAAATAACCAACATTTTGGTACAGACCATTTAATCTTTTTGTTTTAGGTTTAAAACATCAAAAAATCATCTTACAGTTTATATCCATGCCCCTCCCCCCCCAATAATAGCATATGAATTCCTGAATTATGGTTTTGAAAATGTTTTGTGAGGTCGTACTGAACTTTTTTTTCCCTTCAATCTACTCAGTATATTCCTCAGTCCAAGTGAACGTTTGTGTCAAATTTGAAGAGATTCCGTGAAAGTATTATGGAGATATTCAATTTTTTTTCAATTCAATTTTATTTATAAAGCCCAATATCACAAATCACAATTTGCCTCACAGGGCTTTACAGCATCCCTCTGTCCTTAAGACCCTCACAGCGGATAAGGAAAAACTCCCCAAAAAAACCCCTTTAACGGGGAAAAAAAAAAAACGGTAGAAACCTCAGGAAGAGCAACTGAGGAGGGATCCCTCTTCCAGGACGGACAGACGTGCAATAGATGTCGTACAGAACAGATCAGCATAATAAATTAATAGTAATCCGCATGACACAATGAGACAGGGAGAGAGAGAGACAGAGAGAGATGCAGGTAATGACAGTAGCTTACAACAACATTAATGAAAGTAATAATATTATAGTTATAGTTCTGGCTACTGTGGTACAATATGTTGAAAGTATGTATTAATATCTGGCAGTATACACGTGTGACAATAGTCATATGTGTATAATAACATTAGAAGTATGACCAATGACTAATGATGGCAGCAGCAGCAGGAGGCATCTGGCAGGACCACGGCAGCAGCACAACCACACACGTCACGCTGTCCAGGCACCGCTGCGGTATGAGTTAATCTGAGAGACAGTGGAGCACAAAGGCTCCGGAGAAGAAGCCGAGTTAGTGACATCCAGAATGGCCGAGTTAGCAAGATGCAGTAATAGAATACGAGAGAGAGAGAGAGAGAGAGAGAGAAGGAGAGAAGGTGCCCGGTGTATTATAGGGGGGTCCTCCGGCAGACTAGGCCTAAGTCAGCCTAACTAGGGGCTGGTACAGGGCAAGTCTGAGCCAGCCCTAACTATAAGCTTTATCAAAGAGGAAAGTCTTAAGTCTAGTCTTAAATGTGGAGACGGTGTCTGCCTCCCGGACCGTAACAGGAAGATGATTCCACAGGAGAGGAGCCTGATAGCTGAAGGCTCTGGCTCCTGATCTGCTTTTGGAGACTTTAGGGACCACGAGTAACCCTGCGTTCTCAGAGCGCAGTGTTCTGGTGGGATAATATGGCACTATGAGCTCTCTAAGATATGACGGAGCTTGACCATTTAGAGCTTTATAAGTTAACAGTAGGATTTTAAATTCAATTCTGGATTTTACAGGGAGCCAGTGCAGAGAAGCTAAAACAGGAGAAATATGATCTCGTTTCTTAGTTCCTGTTAGTACACGTGCTGCTGCATTCTGAATTAGCTGGAGAGTTTTTAAGGACTTACTAGAGCTACCTGATAATAGAGAGTTACAGTAATCCAGCCTAGAGGTAACAAAAGCGTGGACCAATTTTTCTGCATCTTTTCGGGTCAGGATAGGCCTAATTTTCGCAATATTACGCAGATGAAAAAAAAAAAAAATATATATATATATATATAAATATTGCGTTCATGAGAATGAGACAGATGCAAGGTCACAGTGACCTTGACCTTTGGCCATCAAAATCTGATAAGTTCAGTGTTGAGTCCCAGTAAACGCTTGTGCCAAATTTGAGGAAATTCCCTCAAGGTATTCTCACGCTAAAGTGTTCACAAGAATGAGGCAGACAAAGTCACTATAACCTTGACCTTTGAGCTATGACCACCAAAATGTTACCCATTTATCATTGAGCCAAAAGGGCCGTTTGAGCTAAATTTTAAGAAACGTGCTCTTGAGATAGCGTATGCACCAGAATGGGACACACAGACAGACAGTTGGATGTATGTACGTACAAATGGACAACCAGAAAACATAAGATCAGGAATTCAGAGCTTGATGTGTCACAAAATGTGTTGAGGGATGGACAGGGGATAAAAAATAAACTGCTGTCGAACAAAAATCTTTTTCTTTTTTAACTGGAATTGCAAAACCACATAATGTAATTCAGCACATAATGGACCGTAATCATAAAGATACAGACCCGTTGCTTTTATGTCATTGTCTCCCTGCTCATCCATATTTCCTCCGACCCCCTGTCTCTCAGAGAGGGAGGGAGAAATGCTCCAGAGTGGCAACACTGCTGTTTCAAAATGACCAAACTGTCCTTGTTACACAATACACAATGTCCACACAGGAAGCTCAATGAAATGTATGACTGTCATTGATTTTATTGACACTGAACTGCAGATGCTTTTGGCACCTGTTAATGTGAATTTCTGTACTTATTTTTTACCAAATGGAGACATTGTAGTTGTCAGAAATTGCTCTTAGCTCCAACTTGTAGTAACATGTTTTCTCACTTGGCTTCCTGATGTGAACAGTCTGTACAACAGTGAGGGCCAGTCCAAAAGCTGCACTGAGCCCAGTCTGCAGTTTCTACTTGTAACTCTGGGTCCATGCTGCAGAAGGCACCCAGGTGCCATCATCTGAAGGACAATTTCTCATCAGTTCTGAATTATCTCCCTTCCTTATCAGTGCAAGCCTTCACACTGGCAGCCTGTCAATTTCAAGCTCCTTTCTGTCATGTTAAGGACGCCTCTGCTGCTGCCTGTATGCAAAAAAAAAAAAAAAAAAAAAAATGCAGCCCAGTTACCAGAAGAAAATGTTTGCTTTGTAGATTTCTGAAAACCACAAACACATAACATTTGTATGTTTCCTATGGCTCATATTAACGTTTCTAAAGTGAGCTGACTTTGTCAACTGGAGGTGTGGGGGATGATAAATGGCACCAAGGCGAGATGCCTGACAAGCTGCAGACCACCGTTCCAGACCATCAAACAACAAAAGTGGTTAGGATTAAGGGAAACGTAGGGGTTTTACAGCAACCCATTGCTGTTATTCAAGTGGCTTTCTCGGCATTACACCAGAGTTTTGTAGTGACCAGTCACTCTTTGTCCAGCAGATTTTTAGGCACCAAACATGGGTGTTTTAAAGTGACTTGTCACTGTTTTTCCAGTGGTTTTCAAGGCACAAAACATGGGTGTTTTGTAGCAACCTGATGCTGTTTTTTGAGTGGCTCTCTAGGCAACACACAAGAGTTATGTAGCGACTCATTGCTGTTTTTCCAGTGGCTTTTTAGTCACCAAACGTGGTTGTTTTGTAGCAACCAGTCACTGTTTTTCCAGTGGCTTTCTCAGCACTAAATGTAGGTGTTTGTAGTGACCCATCACTTTTTTCCAGTGGCTTTCTAGGGACCAAATAAGGGTGTTTTGTGGCAACCCATTGCTGTTTTTCCAGCAGCTTTCGAGGCACCACACGTGGACATGTTATGGCAAGTCAATGCTGTTTTTCTGGTGGCTTTCTAGGCAGCAAATGTGGAAGTCTTGTAGTGACCCGTCAGTGTTTTCCCAGCAGCTCTCTAGGCACCAAACCTGGGTGTTTCGTAGCAACCCATTGCTGTTATTCAAGTGGCTTTATCGGCACCACACCAGAGTTTTGTAGTGACCAGTCACTCTTTGTCCAGCAATTTTTTAGGCACCAAGCATGGGGGTTTTGAAGTGACTTGTCACTGTTTTTCCAGTGGCTTTCTAGGCACTAAATGTAGGTGTTTTGTAGTGACCCATCACTTTTTTCCAGGGGCTTTCTAGAGACCAAATAAGGGTGTTTTGTGGCAACTCAATGCTGTTTTTCTAGTGGCTTTCTAGGCAGCAAATGTATAAGTCTTGTAGTGACCTGTCAGTGTCTTCCCAGCAGCTCTCTAGGCACCAAACTTGGGTGTTTTGTAGCAACCTGTTGCTGTTTTTCGAGTCGATTTCAAGGCACCAACATGTGTTTTGTATTGACCTGTCACTGTTTTGCCAGCAGGGATTGTACCTCCAAAATAGGGCAATTTAAGCCAAAACATATTCATTATCTACAATAACTAAGTGGTTCTTCTGTCTGAAGTTTCAATGTTACAACACACAATAACATGCAAATGAAACATACCTGTGGTTTGTAGAAATGTACAATGCCAACATACTTTTTTGGTGATTGGGTTGCAAAATAAATAAATGACTGAAGTGCTGATGCTATTTGTAAATGTGTGTTTACTAAATGCTTTCCTCCTATATGACACATGGTGATGCAATAATTAGGCATGATTAAGGGTAAACTATGGTAGAAACGTAGGGCTCAAACGCCAGGTGGATTTTGTTGATGAGTAGTTTTTCTTTTTTTGGTCAGCACATGAAGGGCACAGCATCACTCTCTGCAGGACAGCTCCCAGCTGAGCAGAGTTCTCAGTCAGGTTTAGCACCCCAGTAAAAACCATTTAACAAAAGAATATTGAACAAACAACACTAAAATGATTGAATTTAATGCGATGAAGCCACTCACTTTAAGCCTTAGTGACAGTTGCAATGCTCTGTACCACAGTGCATGTAAAAGGGTTGATCTGATTGGCCATTGATTTAAATCCTTTCACACACTAGCTGCTATATTCCTATTACCAACAATATACTCCGTTTTCAGAAAATCAGAGCACTAAAACTCTGTATATTCAATATTTAATCCAGAGGTGATGATTGAATCTATAGTTTACTTAGAGGCTGTATTTCGAAGAAAACATGAATTTACTTCATATTTTTTGGGGGGAGAATTGATCCTCTAACAGCAATAACCTCTCAGCAGTAAAATACTCTGTGTTCCAAGAAAAAAAATCTGTGTATAACAGATGGGGGAAAAGAAACTAGAGAGAAACAGGCCAAAACACAATTGCAGTGTGTAAGCTCACTCAACAAAGCAGCATTCCTAATTCAGCCTAAATGCATGCAGGAGGTCTACAACTCTGATATAATACCAGTGTGTCCTGATAGCACAGACACAAGATATATAACACTACTTACCAGGTTATATTCCTGCAGCCTTACTGGCAGCTCAATGCTACCATCACCAGCTCTGTGAGTGTGTTTTTTTGTGTGTACCTCATACATCATGTTAAGAGGCTATTTCTATAGATCCAGCCTAGCTGTGGCACCATGTCTAACCCTAATCACCCTCTGTCTCTGACTGTCTGTCTCTGGATGTCCTTCTCCCTCTCCCTTTCTCTACCTCCCTCTGACTCTCTGACGCAAATAATGGCACCATTCTAGTGCCTGTGTCTGTCGAAATTACCTCACCACCCATTACCTTTCCCAGAGTCCTCCTAACCAACCCTATTTCAGCAACCCCAAGCCTGCCAGAACAGCTACAAAAAGTTCTCTGCACACAGAGCCGAAGTCATTGGATGTGCTTTCGCCTGAACCCCAAATACTCATTAAGCTAACGCTCTATCATTAAGCACGTTGTCCGATGTTATTAATCTCGGAGGAGCCTTAAAAAGGCTTTTACTGGGAGAGAAAGCCAGTCAGCGGCCATCTTTTAGACGCTACACAGTCTGAATGTCCGTATATCACGGCCAGAAAGGTGGCGAAGAAAATAAACTGTAAATGAAGGCCTCCTGTCAGAGATCATCATAAAGCATCACAACCACAAATACAACAACATTCAATTATATTTCCAGATATACGTCTCTAAAGGCTGCAGCTCACGGGTGTTTAAACTCAGAGTTTAGATGGGTTTATGGTCTGTGATGTAGATGGGCATTCCCTTTCACAGAGTAACATAAAAGTGTCAGGATTTACAGTTCAAATGAGTGCAGCCAGCTCGAAACCTGCTCTCCAGTAACCACTAATGCAGTCATGACTGATGTCAAGATAAAAACTGAGGTTATTATATATGAAAAGTGAAGTTTGAATTTAAAAAAGAGATTTTTAATTACTATAGTGTGAAGCAGAAAAACAATGTTTATAAGTCAAACACATGTCTAACAAATTATGTTTACCTTCTGACCCAGGTTTACCCTCAAAATCTGGACGTCTTTTGACCCGCTAATCACTAAAACCTTGCTTATCATTCTGCACCAGATGTGGAATGCGATGAGTAAAAATCCTCCTCCACTCCTGTCTCTGCCCTTCAGATATGAACGCTGCACAGCACTGGGTTGCATTCAAGGTCCACCCCCTCTTGGAGGAGTGATGAGATGGATATGACACCGCAAGTTCACGGGGTCAAGGCTTGCTTGGCTGTGTCTGTGGATAACAACAACCTGCGTTCAACATTTCTCCTACTGGAACGCTATCAACTTTCTAATGTGATCTGATGTGATATGACGATAGCTGTCTCATTTCTGAACATCCTTGTCTCTTGTTCTTTCCCGTCTGTCACTCTGTTCCTCTGCAGATTATTAGTGGGGTCTTACACAAACCTTTGTCTGCTATTTTTTCCTCTGTGATATATCAGCTGGGACTGTTACTCTTGCAAAGGAAAAATGTCCACACTGAAGCACCTTTAATAAGACAACTGGGTGACTATAAAGAGGCCCTATAATGCACATTTCCAGGGTCATATTTATAATATCGGGGTCTACTGGAATAGATTTAGGTGCTTTAATGTTCAGGAAACACATTATTTTTCTTATACTGCCCACTGCTGCAGCACCTCTGTCTGAGGTCATGGCTCGCCTCCTTAGAAGCCCAGTCTGCTCTGATTGGTCAGCTCTCTGAGTCTGTTGTAATTGGTGCAATGCTTTTGAGGAAATGATACACCCAGATTCGCCCAGAATCATAACCAGTTCCCTTGGTTTGAAAAAACACTCCTGTAACGTTCTAAGGGGTCTGGTAATGTGACATGTGGGTTTGAAATGCATTTGGGAAGATGAGGAGTGGTTTGTATTGGGGGAATCTGGTTGGTTTTGACTGAGGTTTGCAGGTGCGCTGGCTCCAGGGGCAGTGCGGGTGGGCAATGTGGTCCCGTAGAGCGGAGGGTTCAGAATGCGCTCTTGTTGCAGTCATGTTGACTCTCTGAGTCCCGCTCATCATTGGTGTTACCCTACCACTTGGATCATTTGTTTTTTGGTGTGTAAGCTCTGGGCAACTCTCTGCCCAGTAAGCCCCACCCAGTCACCAGCGCAACCTGTTGGTAAGGAGGCAAGCAAGCAGAGAGATTATATCATTAGTGGTGAGACATTAGCAGCTCTACAGATTGATTTGCGGGGTGTAATTGTTTGTAGGTCTGGGGTGTTGATCTGTAGAAACTTTGGCGAGGCACGGATCTGGGCCTCTATCTCCAAAGATCTCTCCCTTATAAACCTACGATTGGTGGCACAAAAGTTGGAGGGCAGAGGTTAGGGAGTTAGGGGCAGGGTCTGGTGGGGAGCTGCTGTGAAGTGTGTGAAAAAAATCTGGGATTGGTGGATTAAACACAGCTGGAGAACTGAAACAAACTGCAGAGAGTGTGCAATTTTTAAGAAGCAGGACTTTGTAGCAATGGACATTTGATTTGGGGATAAAGGGCTGTTGGAGAAATGGGCTTTCTATCCAATGGGACATTTTTCAAACTAATGGGGCTTTTGAATTTTTGGCTGTTGGAACAATAACATGGCACCCCGAGTACTTTCAATATGCAACCCTGCACCAGTGGAGACTAGATGCGCATCTGCACTCCTTCTCCTCACCATAGATGTAGAAAGAGAACTCTGTAGCTGTTGCTGTGTCTCGTGTGTGACAAAGACTGGATGATGAGATACTTGCTGTTAAGGTCAAGAAATATCCCGAGCTAAACGACCCACAATCATTATAAAGACAATGGCTAAAAAGATATTGCCTGGCGGGTCATAGCTGTGGAGATTGGCTCTTCAGGGGAGAAAAGTTTAATTAGAGGCTCACACGAATTTAAGCTGATGCAGAGATGGAGGAAGTTCAGATCTTTCAGTAAAAGTAGTAATAACTTTGCATGGTCGACTGTTGACGAACTGCAGCACGACATGTCCAGTGTGTGCCAGGGGCGGCACATGACGTGCGGCACATGACGTGCATCACATGACACGCCGCAGCGGGGCTGGTATGTTTTTAGCTTTACTTTTTAACGTCTCTATGGTGTTTTCTGCTAATAAGCAACCAACTGCAGAGTAGGATCGTGTGCCTGGTGTACGTGAATGGTCAGGTGATATGCATTTTCAGGTGTGTTAATATGGACAGAGATTCATTCTGAAAAATGATTGCGTGTACTGAGATAGCTTTTGTTTTAAAATGCAGTTTTAAAATGAAAACCTGTAAGTGTGGATGTGTTGGGCCACAAGCCTCCATAACAGCTTCAGTAGTCTTTGGCAGAGAGTTTTCAAATCAGTTACGTCAAATTTGATTTGCTTCTTGTTGCCAACAAGCTTTTTAGTAAACTTTTGACTTGAGGTTTTATTTTGTCCTGTATTCCAACCATCTGCATTGTTCAGTCCCACTTAAGCAACTTTTCTTTACCTTTGCTCTCTTTTCCTTCCTACCTTCTTCCCTCCTCCTCCCTGCTCTTCCAAAAAGTTTCAGTTATTTTCTTTATTGTAATCACATGTTGACTCTGACTCCCCAATGCACGGCAGACATTTCCCTCCCTGACCTTGGGACCGAATCAAAACATGGACATAGCATTGCAAAATGTCATAAAATATATTGGCATCAAAGGCAAAATAAACCAGTTGACCTTTTGGAGTTCTGAGCTTTCTGAAAGGCACTGATGGCATTAAGATGTGTTTATGTTGCCCGAGAGGAGGCTCTGCTCAAAAGTTTTCTTCACTCCGGCATTTCACAACAAAGTCAACAGCAGATAGAAATGGGCTGTGAAGCTCTGACAGGCTAATTGGTAAAAGTAAACACTCCCCTGCTTTCTTTTCCTCTCATCTCTTCCTCTATCCTCTGCTCGCCTTTCTTTTGTTTGCACTTAACTTTGCACAACAAGGACCCGAGCTCAGGATTTCTCAATTTCAACAGAATCAACAACGGAAACAGATGGACTGTGAAGTGATGTTAGGCCAACTCCACTAAAACAAAATCACTTCTGTCTATTCCACAATTCTCTCGTCCTCTCGTCCGCCTGTGAAGGCTTATTTGTATCTTGCTTTGCACAATGAGCTACATTCAAAACAGTCTGCTGCATTCAAGATTTCTCCGTTTCACCAACATTAAAAATATGCAGTTTGACTGCTGTTAAGCAATAATAGTAAAACAAGAAAAGTACACACTCACATCTCCCACTCCTTTCCCACCCTGTGCTCCCCCCTCTCCTCGGTTAGTCAGAATTTACTCATCTCTTCCCCCTCTCTCCCCTCTGTCTCCTCCGCCTTCCTCTCCTCCTCCTCCTCCTCACCTCAGAATATGCGGTTACTATCGCTGACAACTTGGTTTCACAACAGATTGTGTTTCCACAGAAACAACATCAGCTGCAGAGACAGAGGCATGAAGGCCATCTGAAACATCAGCATGCATCATCAACATATGATCAAAGTCGTCCATACGATGATCATTTGCAGGTAAACACCACCGTAGGACCCAACACATTCTCATCCTGAGTCATCACACATCGCTGCTTCATCAGTGGATTTTTTAGTACTTTGTATAATGGCTTATTTGTATTTTCACGTGTGGTGTTTAAGTGGAGCCATTGTGTTACCTTGGTTATGAACCCCCCCTTAGCCCTACCCCTTGACCCTACCCCTACATTTGCGCATTCCCGCGAGGGGTAGTGGTGTCCCATTTCCGTTTTGCGTGTAGGTGTAGGGGGCATAACGAGGGGTAGTGGGTATGAAACTAGCCCTTCGGAGCGAGGGATTTCAGATGCTGACTTGCCAGCGAGGGGTAGACGTCGCCATGGCTACCACCGAGCAAGAGATGCGGAAGAAAGTTCATACATAGCTAACGTTACCGTCGTCAGGTTGCTCGTTAGCTAGCTAGCTAGCTCGCACTATCTGGCGTCTGTCATCTGTCCTGTTCTGCAAAATTGTCGGATTTTTCACATTACGATAACATGCCAGCTAGTATAACTATGCTGCCTCGTAATGTTAGCTGGTTAGCTAGCTAGCAGAAGTCCCCTGTCGTCTGTCGTTCATCAAACGAAGCATGATGAATGCGGCAAACACTATCGGTAGGATGAACTCAACCGGAGACTCCATTGTAGATGCTGGTTGGAAATGTAGATGGCTCGCAGCTTCCTGTTTAAAATAGTTACGTATGCGTGAACGTAACCGACGTGGTGATGTAGTGAGTGGTGTCACAATTCCTAGTGAAAGACTTCAACCCCTACCCCTCGTTGCTTCATTTCGAGGGCCAAGGGGTACTGGGCAAGGGGGGTATTTGGGATCGGGCGTAACTGGTTCCTATCCTGCCCTTGTTTTGGGGGATATGTTAGTACTGTCTTGCTGTGTTAGTAAAAATTAAATGAAGTGGAAGAAACGAATTGTAGCCCACTTATTACCCACAACCCAAAGAACTGGGGAACATCAACAATCAAGACAAGTGGGTTACATATATAATGGAAGCAGAATTTAAAATGCAGTCTAGTTTTTTCACATCATATTTCTTTAAGTTTCGTTCAGTTTGATTCGACTATTTTACACACAAGAAAGATTACTGACAACCTGAGGAGGCAATAGTTGTCTGCCTTCATCTTCATATCACTTTATAAATGTGATTTTGGGAGATGATATACAAATAAATCAGGATTTTTAAAATAACACACTTTTGTTTTGGGAACAGTAAAATAAGGCCAGTCGCAAGAAGAATTGTTGGCATTGTACATTTCTGCAAACCACGACTGTGTTACAGTTGTATGTTTCACATGTTTCATATTAAGGTTTCTGAGGTGACGGAGCATTGACCTAAGACATCAGGTGGAGAGGATGGCGTGTCATCTAGGTAAGATATCTGCCCATTGTTCAAGACCAAGAGACCCATGGCTGTTTTTCCAGCGTTTTTTTTTTTTTTTTTTAAATCTTATAAGTACAGTACACTGAAATTTAGTGAATACAGATAACACTTTTCCCCCCTTTTTCTTTTACACAACTCCCCCACTCTTTCCTACAAAAAAAGATAAATAATTAAATAAATAAAGATAAGGAAAATAAGTAAATAGATAAATTAACTAAAAAATAAGAATACACACTCACCTACTTCCTTCTTGATATTAGGGTTGAGTCTGTGACAATATAGAGGGAGATGTAAATGGAAAGTTATCCAAAACAATTCCTAGGGTAGATAAAATGTCAACAAGTATTGACAACATGTGCACCACAGGTGAATACTTCATTGATTCTGAAATGTCCTCAGTTTGCTTATATAGTCAATCATAGGGCCCCAGACAGTCTTAAAATTTCCAGATGATCCCCTTAGACTATATTTAATTTTCTCTTAAGAAAAACATGAGGTCTCTAAGCCATAGAGATGCTTTGGGGGCAAATGGTGACTTCCATTCTAAGAATATTCTTTTCCAGCATTTTTTAGACCCAAACATTATATTTATTTATTTATTCATTCATTTTTAAACAATGCATCACTGCTTCTCTGGCGGGGTTATGATTTTTTTCCTAAACATAACCAAGGGTCTTTGTGCCTAAACCAAACCACACATTTACCACAGAATAGTTGAAATGTAAAGTTTCAACATATCTTTTACATAATAATGTAATGTAATGTACAAAGATAAAATATTTGAGATTTGCAGAAACCTACAAAGCCAACTTTTTATTTCGCAGCTGGGTTGCCAAAATTAAACTCATTCAACTTCTGCCTCATCAGGCTGGTGGTCACAGTCACAGCAGAGAAAGGTTTTTGGTAATGTTATGTTGATCTACAGTCACAGAAATGTGTGAGCTGTTTACACTGCGGCACAAACATCATTTAAACATGTTTGCTGTGAATGTGAGCACTGCTTCTTCTCTGGTTATTTTGCAACAGAACTTAACTGTGCTTAACTGTAATCAAACCTTGACAGTGTGCGACATCATTTTAGACACTGCAGATGAAACAGTTAGCTGTAGCCTGCAGGTGGCTATAAAGTCACAGTCACCAGAGTAAAGCAAAGGACTTCAGCATGGGCGACTAATAACTGTCTTGGGTTACAAAATCGGTCATTAATCTTTATTCTGTCTGTCTGGCATCAGTGCAATCGGAATGTTTCTTTTTTCTGTCAGCTGGTTGAAAAATGAACAATAAAAGTGGAAAGATGAACTAAACATGAAGAAAGAAACTGGTTGCTATGGGTGTGCCTTCACCAAATAAAGTAACCGAAAATATTGTAGACCAAAAGTGCGCCAAGCAGCTGGGAGCAGGCGGGAGCGGACTGTGCAAGACGGACTTATTTTTGGCACCAAGACTGCAGAGCAGCCAGTAAAGCTCACTGACTAAAACGCTCCTCTTTCCAGATGGGTTTACAGGCATTCTGCTCGACTCTGTTGCTGTTGTTGTTATTTGCTATTTTTGCTGCGATAAAAGAGTTTGCCTCATAACTCCATTAGCATCATCTCGTTTCAGAAGAGACAGTTTTTGTTTTCATCTCAGTAAAATGAGCTAAGGTAGCCCGCAGTATATGATACAATATCATAAAAAGAAATGATACAATACCATAAAACTTTATAGGGCCATTTTGTGGAAATGGACAATCGTTGTTTTATACGGCAAAAGATATAGCTGCAGCTACTTAAAGAGAAACTTTGAAATATATTTCACACACAGAGTCATCAAGATCCCACCATCCTGCTTCTGCCCTGCACTTATCCTCCATTACTGCTGCCTCAGCCGCCGCAGCGTATTTCTCCTCAATGTTCCTCTCACAGAGCTGAACTGGTACAATGAAACAAACACATAATCTGTACGGTGGCAACCTGCCAACTTTTCTTTTGCACATTCTGAGAGCTTTACAGGAGGCAAAAACTGGACTCTTGAAAAATAAAATCAGTCAGATGAATTCTACTGAGCCTTTCTACCAGCAGCCTTTAATAGATAAAGGAGTTTTTATTACAGTCGAGATCTTTCTGTGAGGATCTGTGATTAATTCTTAAGATTTTGAATTGTAGAGTCTGATATTTGTGAACGTGAGCAGCCTCACTGATACTAGATTTCTGAGACAGATATGGAGAGGGGGAAAAAAGACCTAGAATTAGCACCTTGTGGTTTCAAGTTTCTCCTTCAGTTTACATCCACGTCTGTGAAAATATGGATGCTTTATACACATCTTAAACCCAGCAGCACAGGAGGTCTCTACAATCAGCACAGTTTCAAGATGAGAGTCAATTTGGTATCTGACCAAATGTCCCCTTCTGTTCCTGAGATATGACCTTGAGTAATGGCCAGAAAAGTGTTTTATGCAGATCATTATGATGTCACAATGAAGCTGACCTTTCACCTTTTGTATTAAATTCCATCACGTCATCATTTTATCCTATTTGACATTATGTGAAATTTCATTGTTAGTGAATGAGTTCTTGACTTTTGTCTGAAAACATGCTTTGTCACAGTGACCTTTGACCCTCCAACCACTGAATTCTAATTAGTTTATCACCGAGTTCAAGTGGATGTTTGTGCCAAATTAGAGAAATTCCCTCAAGGCATTCTCAAGATATTAAGATAGTATCTCAATCTTGGGGAATTGTGCACAATTACAGGGTAATTTGTTACATGTCAATGAGATGTATTTGCACTTTCACGTGAATTGTGGCAATGAGGTAGACGACACTTATCTGGAAGCATCTAAAAGGTGGTACAGGCATCTGATCAGGATCCTCCTGGACGCCTCCCATTAGAGGTCTTTCTGGCACGTCCCACTGGTAGGAGGCCCCGGGGCAGACCCAGAACACACTGGAGGGATTATATATCTCATCTAGTCTGGGAACACCTCAAGAGGAGCTGGAAGGTGTTGCTGGGGAGAGAGACGTCTGGATTACTTTGCTCAGCCTGCGGCCCCCCGTGACCCAGCTTTGGATAAGCGGTTGAAAATGGATGGATGGACATAAAACAGAGCATTTGGGGAATGATGGTATCATCTCAATTTGTACATGTCCATCGTTGTCCTGTGTTATAAGCATGCTCCAGCAACAATTGAGGGAACAACAATGGTGAGAAACTGGTTTGTTTATGCTTTGTTAGCACTGTGAGGTTTCATGACTGCTTCACATTTAAGCTCATGCCAAATTTTGACTGCTTGGTGCAGCTCGGCTTGATTTGATTCCTTGCTCATCAGGAGCCAGGGACACAGGGACAGCAGGCTAACCACTGTACTCAAAACGTCCCTTTCCCCAGCAACGCTTCCCCGCTCCTCCTGGGGAATCCCGAGGCGTTCCAAGGTCAGGTGAGATGTATAATCCCTCCAGTGTGTTCTGGGTGTATCCCGGGGTCTCCTACCAGTTGGATGTGCCCTGGACACCTCAAATGGGAGGCACCCAGGAGGATCCTGATCAGATGCCTGAACCACCTCAACTGACCCCTTTAAACTAAGGTCCTGTGGAAAGACTGTATTTATTTATTTTAATGGAGGGAGAAAATATTTGTTTTAAAAAATACCTATCCATGTAGACGGGGCCCGAGTCCACAACATGTTACCAATCTCTTGTTCACTGTCATTTCAGCTTCATAACATAATTTTCCCAAATTATCTGTTATTTTACATCTTAGTTTGTCTTTTTATTATGATATACTATGTTGTGTTTAAAACTACAGAAAATATTCAGCAGTTTATTTTACTGACACTGTTGGAGACACATTGTTTTGAAGTGCATCCTGGTACACTGTACAGATGACAGGATGATGCAGAGGAAAGGGTTATAGACATGATGTAGACAGTAGATGACACATTGTGAAGTTTATTCTCTCAGAAATAATTATTTTTGTTCAAACAACTTAAAACAACCCATATATTCAGAGACAAATCAGGAGGCAGTGTGACGTTCTTACAGCATCAAGAAAAGATCCTGGTTTGCATCGTGCTCCCAACCAGCTGTCACTGTCATTTGCTTTGTTTTGGTTTTAATTTTCTACACCAGCTTAGTACCGGGCTAAAAAGCGACACTTCTCTGCCCTGTCTGAATGTTTCAAGTATGTCTGTAACCACACCCAACAGAGACGCCACAGTGTTTTGACAGCCTGGACTTTGACATCACCTCAGGTGAGACGCTTTATCATCTACATCGGTGTCTCTGTTGTGAAATAGCCCAAACAGCCTGAGATGAAAACTGAACGATCAGAGCCGTGTGATATTTAAAAGAGCAGTGTGGAAGATTTAGGGGATTCATTGGCATGTAGCAGTGAGGATACAGATTGCAACCAGCTTAAACTCCTCTGCCAAGCATGAACTCCCAGTCAGAATTCCTTCAGTGTTTATTGTTCAGGAGATTTTAACCAGGAGCAAAATCATCAACAGAGGTCTCTTCCTCTCCAAAACAACTTTGTGGGTTTTCTCTGAGAGCTACAGTCCAAAGACATGCAGGTTAATTGGTGACTCTAAATTGTCTGTAGGTGTGAATGTGAGTGTGAATGGTTGTCTGTCTCTATGTGTCAGCCCTGTGATAGTCTGGTGACCTGTCCAGGGTGTAGCCAGTGTTTGGTTTGTCCATTCTGGGCTACTGTAGAAACATGGCAGTGCAACAGCACGTGCTGCCTATGTAGATATAAACAGATCATTCTAAGGTAACAAAACCACAATGATTTTTGTTTTCAGATAATTATACATGAAAGAAAACATACTTATTTCCGCCAGTACATCCCGTTGAATCCTACACACTGGAGCTTTAACATGTGGTGACACACTCACATGACTGTCATACAGATGCATCATACTTGCACAAACTCTTTGCCACTACAAAGGAAAGAGACACTCAAAGCGAGTGAGTAATTTTACAAAATACTGAGCCTGCACTGTGGTCGACAACTAAGCATATTAAGCAGGGAGAAAGAGAGCAAGACGGAGTGAGACAGGCAAACAGGCAGAAACACAGACAGCTGAGGAGAGAAGGGGGTGATGTGTGAAAAGAAAGACAGCTGGGGAATAACAAAGTGAGAGGGGGATGAAAAAAAAAAACGACAGCCGTCAATCACTGTGTGTGTCTGCGGAGAAGGATTGAAATTCTGATCAGATCCCCAAACACACACCTGAATGAAAGGAGGCAGACTGAGCTCTGTGTGTGCACTTCTGCATCTTTAGTTGTGTGATTGTGCGTGTGTGTCTGTCTCGTAAGCATGTGTGCACACGGTGTGTAGGTGTGCACGTTTGTGCAGCTTCTATTATGTGTTATATTTTATGGACTTTTTATGAGTGTTTAAAATGAATATTGGTGTTACCTACGTACATCTATGCTGTGTGAGCATCAGTGTGGTTTGTGTGTGTGTGTGTGTGTGTGTGTGTGTAAACACTGGGGTTCCAGAGCATACATAGATTCAACAACACATTAGTCCCTAGTTGGGTCAAAATGTCAATATTCACCATTCACACAAACAGCAAACCTCAGGACGCCAAACCAGCGGGGAATGGAGGTCAGTCGCAGATTTTTTAAAGGTTATTTTATATGGCATTTCCTTTATATAAGAGACGGAGATGAGGAATGTGAGGAAAGACTGCAAAATAGAGGGGCTGAGAGCAGGAGAATGTCATGCCATATAGCTCACCAGCTCGGGTTAAAATCACCACAAACACAGTGTGTGTACCTTTCTTTGTTCAAACTGTTTTTTCAGGCAAATCAACACATTGAGTTTATTACTTATAGTTATGGTCAACATGTTAGCAAACAGTCGCCTGTATACGCATCTGGCATAGACAAAGCAACATCACTATTCATTTGGACTGCTAAATGCAGGCCCTCTGGCAATTTGCAAATACGTCTCATAATGACAGATGCCAGTTCAGTTCAGCAGGTTTGCATCAAATCAAACTGCTTTAAACTCGTACAGCAGACCGGACTGGACCAGAACGGCAAAACTGGAGGTCAACCCAACTCTAGTGTTTGGTGGTTATTACATTTGAATCCTACAGTATTTCTGCACGTCATTAACTTGTTTTACAAAGCACTGCAAGGTGTATAATAGTACATGTGCATCTTTGCAAAAACAAAGATGGTTAAATGTGATAAGACCAAAGGACTGGACGGAGGCCATCATCAAAAATGCTCACATGTGCAGCACACACTTCATATCAGGTTAGGGAAAAAGTATTTCCTGTTGTAGGGATGAATAAGGTTATGTGTATTAAGGGTTATCATGTCCACCTCATCAGAAACTGGGGAGGGATTAAGAGGAATATTGGATTTCTCTGCAACGCTAACTTTTTAGCACATTAGCTAACGTTCGCTTCCATAGCAGAACAAACAAGTGTGGTCCTCCTTTGTAAGATTGGCTTCCTGTGACATCATCCATCCACTGAGTGAGAGCATACGGGTCGGCCAGTCTGGTCCCGTTGGTCAGTGTTTACTTATTCCAGTAACACTGGCGGTCCCGGAGAGTGAGTGACCTGACATGGTGCGTTGGTAAATTCAGTCTGACGCTCTACACTAAAATGAGAGCCCTGTTTGTGGAAGAAACGCAGCGTTATATTTCTACATGAATGAACCAACGGTTAAGTTAATCACACATTCACTCGGCTCAGCGCTCTGCTGCTCCGTCTACTCACAGAGCATGCGCTCTGCTACTTTGAGAGTGCGATGATCTGGATTTCAGATGGTCCAGTCGGGTCCCGTTGCACTCTGACACTTGGAATGAGTATTTCCAAATGCACCACTTGCATCATCTTCCTCTATTGTTGAAAACAAGCCAACAGAACTTGCTAGCCAGTGCTAGCTAACAGAGTGCCGAAGTCATGCCCCTTCCGGTGAAGCTCATGGGACCTTAGATCGGAAAAAATATGAATGGCAGTGAATGAGGAGAGAAATATTATCTTTTGGTCCCGTTTGAGTTGTGACATGAAATCCAAATATGTCGTTAATGAATTTAAAGCATACATTTTAAGGTCAAGAAAGTCATACTTTGTGGTAAAACTGTTGAGATATAAGCTTTTGAAAAAAACATAATTAGAAAGACTACACAGGAGGCGGTCGCGTATGTGACGTCATAGCTTTTGCTCGCTTCCTGCAGCTTGGAGTGACTGCAACCTGGCACAAAACACACAGACATCTTCAATCATAAATCGATTAATCATTAAAAAAAGTGGAACTGCAGGAAGTGAGCGAAAGCTATGATGTCACATACGCGACCTCCTCCTGTGTACTCCTGAGTCTTTCTAATTGACAAGCTTATATCTCAATAGTTTTACCACAAAGTATGACTTTCTTGACCTTAAAATTTATGTTTTAAATTCATTAACAACATATTTAGATTTCATGTCGCAACTCAAACGGGATCAAAAGATAGTATTTCTCTCCCCATTCACTGCCATTCATATTTTTTCTGATCTAAGGTCCCATGAGCTCTATCGGAAGGTGCGTGACTTCAGCACTCTATGTCTGTAGAGCATTGCTTTGTCTCCAGCTAAGCCCCGCCCACCAAAAAACATCATACTGTTAACTAAGGTAAGGGGTCTATTTATAGAACTCCACAGATGTTAGGTGTCACAGTCAGGATGAAGAGCCTGATTTTCACACATGCTAAAAATATAGACACTGTTCATACTGCAGGACTTTAGGAAACATGTCCTCGAAGTGGAATTTGCAATTATTATTTTTTTCTCTGGTCCATTCAAAAAACAGGAATAGCAAGAGGAGCAGCCTCCAACAGTTCCATCACAGCCTCTCTCCTGGCCTGTTGATGGCTCCATATTTATTGTGAGTGATAGGACAAAATCACAGATGACTCAAAACTAAATCAGCCAAATTATATCTGTATATCTATCTGATGTGCCACTCAATTGGGTTTTTGATTTGATTTTTGCAACCCACTGCCTCCCTCATGCACTCTCTTTGTCTCTCTAGCACATTTTAATATATTTGAATTTTCTCCCCCGCTATCTCTCCCTACGCCTCTCTCTCCCAGCATCTTTGAGACAGATAAAGCCTGGTGCTTTTCGATTGGAGCGTAATGGATGATTTTGCTGAGTGGAAAATGACAGGTTATTTCCTTGAAGTCTATCATGGCAGCAGTAACAGCGGTTTCTAAGTCAGCAGGGCTCAGTGGAACAGAGGAGGGATCCAGGTGATTTTGTTTGGTCTGTCTTTGATGCAGCAGAGGGGATGATTGGAGGAGTTTCGTCTCTGTGTTTCTGTCATTATTTTCTCAGCTCATGTCTCTTTGGATCTCATTCACTTTTCTCTGCTTCCCTCGCTCTGTGTACATTTTGCATCTTTTTGTTTTGTATTTCAAAAGAAATGTGTTGTGACAATAATCTCTGCAACGAGGCAGCTCTTGCACCACCCTAATTTGGTTAATTAAAACAGGATGTCACCTAGACATCGATTTACGGCGTACTACCCTCTCAATCTACCTGGCAACAAAACCTCCATAATTCTGAGGGACCTGACAGTGGAGAGAGGAGGCAACATAATAGGAGTTTGGGATTTAATGAGCCCTATTGGAAGATTACAAGTGCAGCAGGAGCATATGGTAAGATATTTAGCTTGAGTGATAAAATAGGGCTGCATAGTAGAAAATGACATGATGAAGTTGAATGGTACAGTAAGGAAACACGAGGTACTATGCAATTATGGTCCTTGAGGTCCAGAGTTTTGTTCCCTCTTGACAGATATAGAGCCATTAAATCTCATTTCTGTGTAGCACAACGAAATCAGTTGTGTTGCGAAGAGCTACATACAAAAGCAGTTCTCAACCCATGATGATGGCTATTGTGCAACTCAGACGTAGTGAGTAAAGTGGAAGCAGATGATTGAATATGACCTTTGACTATAAGAATATCTCCTACCGGTTTTAATGCATTTAGTATCTAAAAATACATGCCAGTCACACTGTCCTAGTATGCTAATGTGCTGAAAATGTCAATATATGGCACAATTTTCAAAGCAGAGGCTGTGAAATGAAGCTAGAGCAGGAGTGGTTGTGAATTATTACATTGACAAGATGGTGGGTAGGTTTACATTCATTTCAGTTTCCATAACTATTTATCCTCTTGAGGGTCGCGGTGGAAACCCAGGAACCCTCCTGCTGTGAGGCGACAGTGCTAACCACTACACCACTGTGCCACCAGGTAGGTTTACATGCACACTAATATGCCACTATTGTTCTGAATAAGAAATAATTCCAAATCTGATTAAGTTCATGTAAATAGCACTCTTTTGCTTTTGGAGCGAGCATGGAGCCAACACTGTAACTAACTGCAATCCCGGAAGAATTATCAAAGTTTTGGAAAATGAAAAAGCGATTTCAGAGAGAAGCCGACACAAGGGTCTGCAACATATCTTTGGATGAGCAAAAACAGGTTACAACGATGAAGATAGTTAAGAAATAAAGCCCAACTGGAGGCTACAGATCACAGTGCAAAAGTGAACCACCACAGCACTAGGGACTGAGACACCAGATGAGTGTAAAGGGAAACTTAGCTGATATTCAGCCAGCTGTTAGTTATCACAGTGTGTAGATGAACCGTGTTTGGCTTCCCCATGTGCAGCCGCCAGCTCATACCTCTGCTGGGGGATGGGCAAGGAGCTCTGGGGAAAGCCAAACACTTCATCCAACACATTATCACTCCAACCTCTTCACATATATCGACGTTTGGTTATTGACTTTCCATGTTGAGATATGACGTCCAAGGTACCCTGGGTGTGTTGATTGTTGATGATCTGGGACACCGTGTCAACTTCAGCCTGTTACATGCATTGTGTGTTTTCAAAATACACTTCAGTTTTCACAGGAAATGTTTATTTAAATGTACTTTCCTTCAGCAACAAATACACGTATTGTGCGCAAACAAATGCATGTGGTTGGGTTTAGGAAAAACAAACAGGGTTTGGTGGTTGTTGGACCCATCAACCACCCCTTCCACCCGCCCTATTCTGACTTCCACTGCCTCGACTTTCTTTGCTGTCATGCCACATTTCCCCCTGATGCTGCTCGTCGCCACTGAACAATAACGGCGACTGGCCATGTATCATGCCTACAGGAAAGAACAGCTTTATTCATTGGGGTCTGACGGTGGAGTCACTGACCAAGCACTGGATTTCAACATCTTCTAAATGAGACCTGGTTAGCTGGTCAAATATCAGCAAAGTTTCCTGGCTTCCCTTCGCTGGTTCTTGTAAAGCAGGTCAGTCCTTTATTCACTGTTATCAATAAAAAGCAAAAGCAGCATGTGTATACATTCAGTAGGCTATATCTTTGGTAGCTAGCTAGCTAACCCTACACTTTTCAGGGTTTGATTTTGGTTTTGGAACAGAGAAGAAATGTATGTCTCCTTCCAACCTCTCCAGGTAATTAGTATAACTATTACACGTGCCCCAGGCACAGTATTTAGCTCGAAATCCACAAAAGCAGCCTGAAAATCAAGGAAATCTGAAGCCTGTGACAAAGGGCGTCGAGCCTGTTCGCAGTCAGCTCTGTGTGTCGTACACAAACCAACTCGCCAACAGTTTGTCGGGCTGTGGGGTAGAGATGCATACTCAAAAGAAAAGTCCACATCTCTGGTCAGAAGAACACTTTTAAACTTTTTGGAAGACTTCAGATATCAATGCGTTTTTGGATATGTGCCAGAAGGTGGCTGAAGGACTGTTACAGGGAGGCTGTGTTTGCTGTTCTGTATTTTGACATAAATGTTAGGACATGTTAACCGGAGTATGCACAACTGCATGTAAAGAGGAATATTTATTTTCATTAGCCATTTAAGCAGCTCAGTAGGAATATTATCCTTTTCTGAAGAAAGACATTTTGTGCGTGTAAATGTAGTCAGTATTTCTAATTCAACAGGCAAACACCTTTCAGTGTTCACAGAAGTAAAGACGACTGTTACCAATCCCAGTGCAAACCAGCACTTCCTTAGTTCAAGTTCAAGTGTCAGCTTCCAGACAGCTGAATCCTTGAGTCATTGCAGAGGTGCCTTGAGAAGCAGCTTTGAAGTGGCTTCGATCTGCCAGTCAAAATTACTTTCTTTCACCAAGTTCTCCCTCATGCTTTATCATCAAAATGTCCAAAAGTCCTTCGCTGCCCAGAAAGTGTTTCCACCTTTCACCAACACATAAATACACAAAAAACTTGCAGAGCTGTTTCTGAAACTTCACTAGTTTCTCCATAAAATACTGCAAAGACTGAGAGATTCTGACAAATAACAAAGTGAGGACAGAGGATGAGGAGAGAGGCACAGAAAAGTGGAATCAAAGGGATAGAAAATAAAACAGAAAGGGGGGATCGAATGCTCAAATTGAGAGTTGAGAAGGAGCTAGGTTTGAGAAGAATTAAGACAGAGACAAGTGGAGGTTTAGAGACGAAGAGGTGGAGTAGTGAAGGAGTAATTGTCAAGAGGAGTTGAGGATCAGGGCTGATGGCCTAAAGAAGGTGCAGGGAGGGACAGAGTGTTCCAATGTAATCCTCTCAGCTATATAACCATGCAGCAAGCAGTCATTCAGTTAGGCAGCTTGTTAGTCAGTAAATCAGCGAGCTGTGTGTCAGGGTTTAGCATTACAGTCTTACAAGCAGTGCACACCTGCCTCCTGAGTGAAAGTCGGTGGTTGTTGGACTCATCCACCAACACTCCCATGCACCCTACTGGGACTTCCACTGCCTTAACTTTTATTGTTGTCCCGCCACACTAACCCCTGATGCCGTGTATCATGCGGACATGAAAGGACGGCTTTTTTCAACAACGTCTGACACCTGAAGTCATGAACCAAGTGCCGGATTTCGATGACTTTGGACTGACACAGGGTCGTCCTGACAGATACAGTAGGGCACTGACTCAATCAGTACGTTTACATGCACGCAGTGGTCGAGCTAAGTTCATAGCTTGGCTTATCAGTTATGTCGTACTTCTCGTCTTGTCTGAGTATACATGCAGAAGAGAAAATCGATTTTCTGACCAAGTACGTCTGACTCTGCCTTGATAGGCGGCGCTGTGTCCTTTCTAATATAGTGCCAACTGAACGAGTTCTGGTTGACCCGAAGAGGAAGCTAACGACGATTGAAGATGGCAGACATGGATGTAGTTTCCTTGTCAGTCCAGAAGTGTGTCTTCTGCATCTCGGTTGCCATGGTGTTTGTTTTTACGGGAGTTACTGCACTGCTATACGTTATCTCTTTCTTCTTCTGGTTGAAAGCCTGTGAAAGAAAAAGTGGTGCATGCGCAGACTCCAGTCGGACTAAGTGGATACATGCAGCAATAGTTCAATTTTCAATTGAATTATCTAGGTGTGTTAGTCGAGCTACAGATTTCAGTCGGACCAAGTTGTTTACATGCATTTAAAAGTCTGGTTTCAGTCAGACTAACCCAATAATTTGATTTTCTCAAGCTGCATGTAAACGTACTGAGTGTGAAACGAGAAGAGTCATACAAATGGTCTTTGCACAAAAGAATGAAGGATATAAGTCCTCTGACAATCAGACAAAACGTGATTATTTTCTTGTTTCTTTCCTCTTCTCTGACAGTAAATGGAATATCTTTGTGTTGTGGACAAATCAAGACATTCGAGGATGTCACCTTGGGAAATGCCGATTAACAACAATTGGCAAACACAAAAAAATTAATGTCCTTTCTTGTGTAAAGAACCGCTGCTCTTTTGCTACAGGCACATATGAAACATCCCACCTTGCCTGTACGGTGGGATGTACAGAGTTGCTGAGCAACGTTACTGCTGCCCCCAAAAACCTGATGGATAGATAGCTCTGAATAGGCTGCATAAGCCTTTTATTCCAACAGTATAAATCACACACAGCAAACTGTCTCTTTCTGTGACGGACACAGAGGTGTTTATTCTCCTCAGGCTTTTGTTTCTCAGCAGAAGGTCATACCTGCCAAACATCCTTCTGCTTCTCTGGAAATGAGAACTATGATTTGCAAGGAAAAAAAAACACCTGCCAGCTCAAGTCTTTTTTTTGTTTCCTTTATTGTGCTTTAGTTTGAATATACAGTTGTAGCCATCACAGTTATTTTCGATTCGGTCAGTTTCTGGGTTTGTACATGCTTGTCCATCTGACTGGTAATGAAATGAAGTTTTTTCCCCAACAGTCAGAATCTGGTGTGAATCTTTCAGTCACTGAGTTATAAAAGTTTCAACACACTAAAATAGGTAAGGCAACAAAGGAACAATTTGTTTGTTACTTCTGTACATTTAAAACAGTCTGTGGGGCCTGTAAGTCTCCTGAGGCTCTTTGGAGTACAACTGACTACAAGACCCAAGAGACTTTGTGACCAGTGGGCCGATTCACTGGCTTTAAAAACATGGAAATGTCAGGGATGCATGTCCCTTCAGCTGAGGCCTTGGTTGGCCATAGCAACATTGGAAGCTCTCATTGGCTCAAGTGAGGTGTCAATCAAAAGTCAGGAGTTTGCCTCCATCATGGCAGCTCACCGGTCAGTTTGTCTACATGCAGAATGGCAGAAATTATGGATATATGTGGAGAAATATGAGTGTTTGAAATGATGTAACAGCAGCTTGTGGATATATGGTTGTAATCAATCATTTGGACTAAATATTCTGCTGGATCGAGATCATCTGGACTACTGTCTATGTGTGAGAATGATATGGGAGCTGTGTAAGCTGTGATTCTTTCTGGATAATATGGACCTATGGATGATGATAACACTTGGTGGGTAAGTAATAGATGTTTATCTGTTCATAATTTGTCTGGCAAAAAGTGTTGACTGAGCCTGCTGCGTTGGTTGTGGAGGTTGAAATGGTTTCATTAATGGCAGCTGTTTTACATCTCATAATTACCAAAAAAAGAAAAAAAACCTTAGTAGCACCCTCATATGGGTTGTTGGTTTTCGAACATATTCATTGACTTTTAAATTCAGTAATAAAGCCAGCTGCTAATGAGTAGAGTAGAAAAGCACAGAAAGCTGTTATTAACACTGTGCAAAGAATATTCAATGAGGTTAGGAGTGCTACATCTGGTCAGGTGCCAACTAGTCAATAAAACAAGCAAGTAAAAAAAAAAAAAAAAAACAGACAGTCGAGCTGAATGGTGTTAAAAAAAAAAAATTGCTGTATCAAACTGTTCAACATGTAAAATAAATAGTGTATTGCACCTGAACAGCAAAACTATTTCACATGTATTGATTTATCAGCCTGATGGTGTTCAGATAAAAACTGTTTCTGAGTCTCTTTGTGTGTGACTTTAAGCTCCTGTATCTCCGACCAGAGTGCAGGACAGAGAACAGTTTGTGACCCAGCTGGGAACAGTCCTAAATAATTTCCTTGGCTCTGCAGAGGCACCGGGAGCTGAGATATCCTCAAGAGAAGGCAGAGGGCAGCCGATGATTCTTTCTGCCATTTTAGTGGACTTTAGTGTGAATTTTGCAGGGTGGCCACAGGTCCTTAAAGAGGCTTAAAATGTGTTACATACACAATGAAAGGCCTTAAAGGGGAACTAATGTTTTTTTCAACCTGGGCCCTGTTTTCCAATCTACTTTTGTCTAAATGAGTGATAGGATGTTCAATATGTGACATTTCTCCAGTATGAAGCTAGGGCTGACCTGCCTGCAGCCCGTGAGCGCGCGCTATATTAAATAATAGGGCACTCAGACAGCGTCAAACAACGTCAAAATACGTCCATTAAAAGTGTATTTTTTTCACACAGATAGGCTCGGATTGTTAGTATAATTATCTGACAACATAACGGAAAGGAGAAATGAACGTGTGTGTTTACCTTTAGCTGGATTCAGACATGTTCCTCTGCCTGTTGCTGCTCCCTCTCTCTCCTCGTCCGCTCTTCAGTTTCAATGAGCTCTGTGTCCGTGTACGTCCGTGTACTCCGTGTTCAAATAAATACGGGCGCTCATCAAATTCAAATGGCTCATCCAGATCCAGTTGGTCAAAATCGGGTAAAAATTCAGCCATGACTACTCCAAACACAGTAACTCCTCACGTTTGTAAGCTCACTCCAGCGCTAACTTCCTACAACAACTCAAGTCTCGCGAGACGTGAGATTTCAGAGCCAGAGTTTCACTCTCTGAGTGAGTGTTTTGACTTGCCACAACAAACGTGTCCGAATTTTTACCTGATTTTGACCAACTGGATCTGGATGAGCCATTTGAATTTGATGAGCGCCCGTATTTATTTGAACACGGAGTACACGGACGTACACGGACACAGAGCTCATTGAAACTGAAGAGCGGACGAGGAGAGAGAGGGAGCAGCAACAGGCAGAGGAACATGTCTGAATCCAGCTAAAGGTAAACACACACGTTCATTTCTCCTTTCCGTTATGTTGTCAGATAATTATACTAACAATCCGAGCCTATCTGTGTGAAAAAAATGCACTTTTAGTGGACGTATTTTGACGTTGTTTGACGCTGTCTGAGTGCCCTATTATTTAATATAGCGCGAGCTCACGGGCTGCAGGCAGGTCAGCCCTAGCTTCGTACTGGAGAAATGTCACATATTGAACATCCTATCACTCATTTAGACAAAAGTAGATCGGAAAATAGGGCCCAGGGTGAAAAAAACATTAGTTCCCCTTTAAAAGGCATTTCAGTCATGTCGCTGTGAGAATATCCAGTGTCAGAGACAGAAAGGAAACACTATTAACGGAGGAACAGACCTCAACACAACACCTGTATGCATAAAATGCCCGTACTTTGGTCCTATCTGTGCATTTAGATCACACAATGAATCTGCACCATTAAACTAAAGACCTTGCATCAGTGTCATTTTACCTAACACTTCAATCTGAATTGATAGCCATGTGTTTACTTGAAAAGATTATATTTTCACTTTTGGTGTGTATTTCCATCACAAGTTTGATCTTCAGTTCCATTTAATGTGGTATTAAATAGGTCTTAAAAAGTTTAACTTGTTTATACCTGAGGACGGCCTGTCTCAGAGGTCACTCAGGAGGGATAATGAATGTGTCTCGGGTATCCTGGATTTTAAAATGTGTATGGTGCTGTAGCTCAACCTGTGGTGGCCCTTCAGGTCGAAGCCACACAGAAACCTTGAACCTGGAAAAAGTAAACTTTATGGGTGTTCTAAATGTTTAAGGGATCCATTCATTTTTCATGTTTCTGAGGGTGATTGCTGCATAAAGACGGAGGCAGAGAGGAGACGACTGAATGAGAAAGAGGAGGGAAAGTAAGTTTGTTGTGCCTGTGCCTGGGACTGTCAGAGGATTTGAAAGCTCTCTTCTCACATTGGCTTTGTAAAGTAAATTATTTTAAATATGTAATAACTTTATGAGCCTTTTGTGCTTCATTCACGTTCTGCATTAAAAATCTATTTTATTTATCCTGAATGTGCTCAGGCACGTTGAAGACAGAAACTGTGTGTGTGTTTTCACAAGAGAACATGTTGTTCTCCTCACGCTAATATGTGTCACATGCCTTGTAGCATGTGTGTGTGTTATTGCTGCAGTGCGTTTGGTGTTGGCTTCGAGCATGTGTGTCTGCATGTTTGTGTCACGGGATGTTAGTTTTGTGGCTTGCTAGCTGGCTAATTATCTGCCAGTTACCATGACAGACACTCCGTCACACTGTAACGGACATGACAGGCAGCACGTTGTGTGTATGTGTGCGCACGTGCTTCCGTGACCGTGTTTGTGTGTCTGTTTTTCACTGGCCGCACGTTAAAGAAACGATTTAGGATCGCGTGCTTCTGAAACTATTTATTAGTGTTTTCTTTTCTCTAAGATGGCTGTTGGAACACACACACACACACACACACACACACACTCACATGCACTAAGTCAAACTGAGACAGATAATCAAACACTATTACTGTCCTCTCTCATGTACCCCCTGAATCTTTAGATCAACTTTATTGCTGCAACCATTTACAGGATGGTGACATCGATGAAAAGGAATGGCCACTGTACTTTCCACATAATTACAACTCTGTGTGTGTGTGTGTGTGTGTGTGTGTATGTGTGTGGGTGTGGGTGTGTGTGTGTGTACAGTAGTTAGCTGAGCCCTAACTGCCCAGTCACTAGAAGAAAATGTTGGCAGTTTGTTGCTGCACACCACAAATACTTTTCACATTTCACATGTATCTTATCAGCGTCTTTCAAAGCAACACATTACATGAGCTGACTTTGTGATCTGGAGGTGGAGGGGATGGTGGCTGGTGTGACGCACAGGCGAGACCAACCCAGTCTCACTCCGAAGTTGTCAAAAATTGCTGCGTGCATGGTCAGTACATTCCTGTGTCAGACTCTAGCCCTTTTTAGATAGAAATTGTGCAAATTCTTTCAGCATTGGCAGTATAAAAACAAAATTGGGGAGTGCAGCAAAATGCCGCCTACCTACTTTTGTTTATACAGAATGTGCCTTTTTCGGGGCAATGGGGGGCGTGAGCAAGTAACAAAATGTGTAGCTCAGCGTGTGACGTAAACAGTGACGTGGGAGGGAAGCCGCGGCTGGTCAGTCCTTCGGTGATTCTCTCATAAGTCATCTGACGGTTAATGGCCTCTTCGCTGCGAGGACAAGGAGGGCGCGCAATTCCTTGTCTCCCCAGTTGCTCATCTTTACAGTGTCTGTCAGGTTTGTGTTTCCCTCTTGCTACTAGCTGCTCGCTAATTCCTGCTATCAGCTGTTTCCTGTTTATCCACCGCCAGTGGGTCGCACGTGTGAAACATTCACGGAAAATCTGGCAGTGTAAAAGGGGCTACGGACTGAAAAAAGCCATCTTTTCACTTTAGCATGATACACGGTCAGTCGCCATTATTGTTTAACCATGCCCGGCAACGTCAGGGGGAAAGCAGCAGGACAACAATGAAAGTAAGGTGGCAGAATGTCAAGTAGGGAGAGCAGGAGGGGTGGTGAATGGGCCACAGACAATCACCCGGCAGGCCGTTATTTCAACTTGCAGTGTTGTACTGACCTAGTGTTTTTATTTTGAAAGAGACTGTATGCAAACTGTACATTTCCTGTGAAAACAGAAGTGTATTTAGAAAACAGAAAATGCATGTAACAGACTGAAGTTGACACAGCGTCCCAGAACGTCAACAACCAACACACCCAGGGTACCTTGGACGTCGTATGTGGACGTGGAAAGTCCATGAACAAATTTTGATATATGACGAGTTTGTGTGAGAATATGTTGGCAAGATGCCTGCCAGTTGTGTTTTAGCAAGCCATCGCTGTGTGTCCTTTGAATTTTTAGCAACCATATGGTGGGTTTTTTTTTTTGAAAAATAACATATGTAACTTTGCACTAGGGCTGCAGCTTTACACTACACCAACATTTTCATATATGTATGTGCTTGATGCCTATTTATATATATGTGTGTGTGTGTGTGTGTGTTCTTAAGAGTTGCTGATCATGTGGTCATTCAATCTGCTCATGATGGAAAAATGATTGATTTGCTGGATAGATTTTCTTCAGTTTAACACTGCCATGCATGCACGCACGCACACACACACACACACACACACAAATGTCATCATTGTTGGGAAATGGATTGGCTGTAGTTTTGTTAACCCTTCACCTAGAGGAAGTATATATTAATGCTTAGCTGTGTGTGTTTATTTAGAACATAGTACTCAGACTGCAGAGAAGAAGAGAACAGAGAAAATATGAACATAAAAACATAAATGATGTTTATTTGGAGGCACTGCAGGCTGCTCAAGCTTGTTACAGCAACAGCGGTACAAGTTTGACCTAAACACACCAGCCCGTCTAATCAGAGGAGAAATCTTTGCGTGGTCAGGACTGTGAGGAATAAGGAGTTTACAGGTTCATTATCTTACCACCATTACTGATTTGCGCTGTTGCCACGTTAATGCCCTGAAAAATACATTTTGATATCCACAACTTCCCCAGTCCTTGCACTGTTGAGAACACAGTGTTGTTCCTACAAGAAGAGGATATCAAAAGCCGATCAGAGCCACGGTAGCAGTGAAGGGAGCCTCGCTGTTGTTTTGATTGGTGTCACACTAGAGACGCTGACCGTGAGAACAAGCTGCGTCTGTCTTGGGAGAAAGTAACATGTTCATCTCTGTATCAGAGGAAGTGGAACATGAACTGCCAGTCCTATTCAATTTACGAATGCCTCAACTGCTCATATCTGCTCATATCTGCACACTTCTGCATCTGAAATTAAAGATTCAGAAGCAGAAATGGTCGACTGCAACATTAAATAGTCTTTGTATTTGTGTTTTGATGTGGACGCTGGATTTCAGGATTTTATTGTTTTGTTTTATGTCTCGAGTTGTGTCTTTTTACATCTTTGGAACATTTTACTTTAAAAAAAAAATGACCATATCATTGCATCTACTGTGTATTTACTGACATCAGCCTTGCACATAGTGGGCTGCAGTTCATTCCCATCTCCAATCGCAAGTCAAAACGATCACTTCCTATCTCAAACCAATCGTTACTGATGCCATGACGAAGAAGGTCCCCTAGCCTTAACAGAGGTGTCATTTTAACCAAAAACAGTTTCCCTGAACCTAACCAAGTCTTCTCTGTGCCTTTTCTAGGGCTACAGTACATTGGTAAATCACTACAAATTGACAACAAACCCATGTTGTTACGTTTGGCCAACACACGTTTGTGGTTGGGTTTAGGAAAAAAGAGCAGGGTTTGGTTTTACAATCTTATGGGAAGTGAACACCAGCCTCCTGGGTGAAAGTCAGTGGTTGTTGGACCCATCCACCAATCCTCCCAACACCTGGCCCCACTCAGACTTCCACCGCCTTAACTTTTGTTGTTGTCCTGCCACATTTCCCCCTGACGCTGCCTGCCGCAGTTCCGCAAAAATTAATCATTCATTCCTCTGGCACCTCCTCAAGGTATTGCACCACACTTAAGGTATGGAAGGTGCAAAAAATGCTCTCGCTATTATGATTCTTACTTTATATTGATTTAGACTAGGGCTGTAGTCTCCTGGTTGACTGTCGATTGTCGATTGTCGATTATGATCGCTATGCTCTCGTCCAACCAAATTCTCATTAGCTGAATAATCGCCATGTTACTTTCATAAGGAGAAAAGTGCTACACCAACAGCTTTCCAGGATTAATCCATTATTTCCTGAGACAGGGGGACAGGCTAAGTTACCTGTTGACAGAAAGTTGAACTCGCCCACCCTCACGCTCAGCATCGCAGTGACGCAGACCTCCTGTCTGTTTCTGTAAGCTGAAACCATTTCCCTCAGTGGAAACAAAGCTTGTATTTACTTGTATTTCACAGATAAGAAACAATAAATTGTGGAGACAGTAAAGCCTCCACTAAAATAGCATTTTAAGTCATGTGTGTGATTTATCCTGGCTTCATATGAGCAGAGGAAATCTCTGCTCGTCACTAGGCTAATGTATACAATGTAAA
This sequence comes from Epinephelus lanceolatus, assembly GCF_041903045.1. Taxonomy (NCBI): domain Eukaryota; kingdom Metazoa; phylum Chordata; class Actinopteri; order Perciformes; family Serranidae; genus Epinephelus; species Epinephelus lanceolatus. The sequence goes on from NC_135750.1 coordinate 4,102,290, forward strand.
ATGCCATAGGCTGGCGCTAATAACGTTAGCATGTTGTATTTGCTTGGAAAACGTGTTTAGTATAAGACAGCTGTTTTGTCTGAATATTGTGAGTTGTAATGGAGCCAAATTATGTGCCCTTACCTTTGTTACATGTTGCTGTTGTCCCTGGTTTTATATGAGAAGAGGAAGAGATCACTAGATGCTAGGCTAATTTATACAATATAAAATGCCATAGGCTTGTGCTAATAACATTAGCACGTTATATTGGTGGGGGAAATGTGTCCAGATAAAGACAAGTGTTTGTCTGTCAGTTCTGCGATTTATAGTGAAGCTGATTTGTGTACTTGTGTTTGAAACTGTCTCTATTAAGCCATGTTTAATGTGTGTTTAATGTGTGTTTTGAATCAACTATATAAATAAAGTTTGATTTGAACTAACCTTTACAGCACTTAACACAGTCCTCCAACGCCAACTAGTGTTCTGGAGGTGTAACTGCAGAGTGACACAGACACACCACTGCAGAAGTAAAAATAACGTGCAGATTTTTTTTTTCCCACGACTAATCGATTAGTTGAAGATTATGTGCGACTTTAGTCGACCAAGATTTTCTTTGGTTCACTACAGCCCTAATTTAGACAGAACTATGCTAACACCGATCCCACGGGAGGTCTGTTTATAAAGGGTTAATCATTGTGTCAACAGTGATTTGTATCATATCTCCTGCCAACAGGAGCATCAGATCAGAAAAAAAATCTTGTTAATGTGTTATTCCAGAAGGTGTGAACATACTCACCACTTCTGCTTGTTGTATTTGAAAGAACCTTTATTGCACACTCTTTAACTTGCCTCACCTCCAGCGCTCGCTCTTGACATACCTGCCCTGTAAACACTCAGCAACACTAAAGATTTCTTCAGGGCCTTGAATGGTGTTACTCATCTCTCCCGACCCATGGACACCTGCACCATGAAAACCTTTACAACTGAGGGGCAAAAAAAGAGAGTTCTGTTGTGTGAGATTCACAGTAAGGTATTTGAAAATCAATATGTTCCTTAACAAAGGCGGATACTGTATACAGTCAACCATACAGGCAGCATTGAGTCCTCATGTGTTTACTGTCACTTCCTCCTCGCCACTCTCTGTTCTCTGTGTCGTGTTTTGCTTGTTGCTGAGAGTGCTCATCCTGCTCTATTCAATACAAGGTTATAGAAAAACAACATGAATTCTATGGAGATGATAAAGTGTCGTCGGGTGTGAGGCATGTGCTACGAAGGACGTGATGAAGCTATTGAAAAATTAAAGTACATTGTTTCAATCCGATACACACCTCCAGTCTATGGTAAGGTGAATGCATCTGAAAATGGGAGTTGCTGTGATGTTTCCCATTGATATTAATAAATCTTTGGCATTTAAAAACGTTCCTTCAGTGATTTGGCTTTTTCTTGAAACACTAACCTCTGCATCTTGTCACTCTACAATTTCCCACCATGTTTCATTCGGCTGCAGGTTTTGATGCCGTTATGTGGTTTTGATATTTTCCGTTTGTATTTGAGTTTGGCTCGCTCTATAAGCCTCTTATTCTTTTATCTCATCTGCACACAATTGTCTTTTTGCCTCTTTTTGTTGTGATTTCATAAAGTCCGTGTTTTCTCTCAGTAAACTAGATAGTGAATAATAACTGTCAGCCATCGCTCACTAAACAGAGTAAAGGTTACTGATAATATACCATCAGCCCTTGGTCATCATCAGCTGGAGAACAGCTCCAAATGATTTCATGAGAGATTACGTGTGAGACAAATGGATGAATAAGAGCAAACTGTTAATTGCATCAAAATTTGAATGTTTAACTGCTGCACACTTTATTGGTCGCATTTCGACATTTCTGGCAAAGTCTCGATAAACAAAAGATAAAAACTAAATTTGGAAAGACTGTCAACTTAATCAGATTTTAAATGTTTGTAATGTATTTCGAGGTTTTCATGATGTCCATGTTGATATTTCTGCTGTGCATGACTAAAATATGTCTCATGTCTCCTCTCTCCGACTGTACTCGGGCCTGTCTTGCAAACAAAACCTTAATCTCAACATGGAGATAAAACAAAAGGTACATGTATCTATCAATCCACAAGAACTGATTCACAGTATGTGTGCTTCGTGAAATGCTAGCGTGTATAATGAGAACAGAGCCGGTGGGCGTCTTTTAAGCCTCACACCTACAGTTATTCACAGCTTCACACTCAGTAATTTCAATCTTCACCAGCAATCTCAAAAATAGACTAACAAAGCCTAACAGTGGTTGCTGCTATTTTGCAAATCCAAATATGTGTTGTTGTTTTTTAATTATATGTCATACTTTCTTCACAAAGAAAATACATGCTGTACACACAGACTGTATAAAGCCTACATATGCTTAAGCATGTTAACCAGGAAATTGGCATTGTTGCTGGCATTGCACATCTCTGCAAACTACACATACGTTACATTTGTACATTGGCAGACATGTTGAAAACGTATGTTTCAACAACACTATGGTTAACGTGTGGTTATGTTTAGGCACAAAAACACTTGGTTATGGTTATGAAAAGACCATGTTTTGGCTTAAAATACCAAATTTTGGAGAAACAGTCCTGGCAGGAAATGTAGTGTTGTATCAGCAAAAAAAACAGCAGATTTTTGTCCTGTGAAAAAATGCTGGAAAATGAGCCTGGTTTCACAGCAAAGTCTTCGAAAACCGGAATTTGGTGAGTGACTTATGGCATCAGACACCAGGGAAGCCAAGCCACCTTTTCATGTCAGTATGATACACAGCTGATCGCTGTTATTGTGTAATGGTGACCGACAGTGTCCGTAGGGGAAAATGCAGGGGGACGACAATGAAAGTTAAAGCAGCGGAAATCCGAGTAGGGCCGGAGAAAGGGTTGGAGAATGGGTCCAACAACCACTGACTTTCACCTGGGAGCCCGGTGCTTGCTTTGTGTAAGATTGTAAAGCCAAACCCTGTTCTTTAGTCCTTAAAACAACCACATATGTGTGTTGGCTCAATCTAACCACAAAACATTAATTTGCAGTGTTGCACTGACGTAGTGTGTTTTTTTAAAAGAGACTGCATGCAAACTGTACATTTCCTGTTAAAACAGAAGTGTAAAACAGACAATGTATGTAACAGGCTGAAGTTGACACGGCATCCCATACAAAACATCAACAAGCAACGCACCCTTGCACGTCATATGGACGTCCAAGGAAAGTCCATGACCAAACGTCGATATGTGACGAGGTCAATGAGTTGAAAAAACAGGGATTAGGTTGCTACAAACCCCTGACGTTTGATCCCTAAACAGTCACTGAAAAAACAGCAATGACTCGTTAAATTACAGCAGGTTTTGATGTTCCCTGGTCTCAAACAGTGGTCTCCTGCTTGGCATCTCGCATAGGTGACATGCCATCCACCATCCCCTCCACCACCTGATGACGAAGTCAGCTCAGATATAATGTCAGAAAAGTTGATATGATGTCTATGAAACATGAAAATGTAATGTATTTATGGTTTGCAGAAATGGATAGTGCCAACACTGTCTTCTGGCAGCTAGACTCCATTCATACACAGAAAAGCATCAACTAGTAAAGTTTGAACATACATATATATATATATATTCTAATTTCTCTAGATAGTCAAATTTGATCGCGCTCTCTGCGCTTCGTCAGGGCCATGGCCGATCCGAGGATCTCACTAAACCATCCAATCGGTAGTAGCAACGTGTAGTGTTTAAAGGGCAGTGAGTTAATCGACTTAAGCTTACAACCCACACTTCCTGGGAATTTCTCCTTCATGGGAAATAACTGCAATCCCCAATCCCTATAATGAGTGGGGATCAGTGGCTTACCCACGCATCTCTATGAAATGTAGACACACGGTGATCCACTCAGTTTGGCACACGTGTCCCGGGCATCTAAGGGCATCACAGACCTGTTGTTGCTCAATCTCCTGTGGCTGAACGCCACTTGTCCCTCTAAGAAGTTGGACACCAACCACATGGGGCTGCTTAGATACTTAGCATGCCAGAGTCTCATTTATTATCTTATCTAACTACAGTAAATAATGACGAAAACTGTGTGTGTGTGTGTGTGTGTGTGTGTGTGTCTGTTCTACGTTTTTCTCCTCACTGACTTGGTCAATCCATGTGAAATTTGGCACAGTGGTAGAGGGTCATGGGAGGATGCCAGTGAAGCAATATTACATCAATTGGCCAAAGGGGGGCGCTATAGCAACCCATTGAAATGTCAAACTTTGAATGGGCATATCTCATGCCCCGTATGTGGTAGAGACATGAAACTTTGCACAGAGATGCCTCTCCTCATGAGGAACACATTTGCCTCAAGAACCCATAACTTCCGCTTATATAGATTTTCCACCATTTTGAATTTTTTGAAAAACACTTCAAATGGATCTCTTCCTAGGAAGTTTGAGCGATCTGCATGAAACTGGGTGAACATAATCTAGGGACCAATATCTAAAGTTCCCTCTTGGCAAAAGTTGGAAAACTTACTAAAACTGAGCTTCTATAAGGCAATGAATATTGCGGAGGGCGTGGCTCATCACATAAAGGTGTATAACATCTCAAGGGTTTCACCCATCACCACGCAACTTTGTAGGCATATGACCACACATAATCTGAGGGGACCCCTCCATTATTGACCCCATCAAACAAAATGGGGGCGCTAGAGAGCTCATTTCTTATCTAGGCCTAACCGCCATATGGATTTTTACTAAACTTGGTAGATATGTAGAACAGGACGCCTCAAGGTGACTGGAGAAATTTAACTCTAATTGGCAACTGGGTGGCGCTATAACAACAGAAAAATGCTTCAAAATGGCTAAAATGCGACCGATCGCTGTGGCTCCCCCTGTGGACCAATGTTTTTTAAACACTTTAACTATCTGCCTTTCAACGTGCTACCTCAACTACTAATGTACAGTTTTAGCCCGCTAACTATCCCACTATTGGCAATGGTACTACTGTACTTTCAATAAAGCAATCGTACTATCAAATTCACAAAAACTCTGTCTGAATACATTGCTCTTCTTAATGGGTTCAGTTGACTATTTAATCTGCAATTTCCTATGACCTGTATCCCAAACACACACCATGTGAAACTGTATGTGGGCAAAAGTGCAATCAATGGGTATGGACTAGTCAGAATTAACCAGACAAATCACTCCACCACCTAAGAACGGCCCTTTCACCACCACAGAATCAAGACAGAGCTATAAATCTTGAAATCCTTTCCATGTCTGTGCCGGTTGAGGTTTGAAAAAAGAAAATTAAATGTGCTATGCTACACAAGTGGCCCCTAGAGGCAACAATGTTCACTACAACTCATAATGCTTTAAGTGTTGAATGGGAATAAACGATAACCCATCATTTCTGTTCAAGTAAAGATTGTCCTGATGGTGGTGCCGGAGAAAAAATATAATTGCATCACTAAAAAATTAAGGGTCTATCTGCTTGGGAGCATGCATCATGTGATGCCAGAGAAAATATCACTGAAATCATTCATCAAGATTCATCCTCTTGGGACCAGCAACATCCACAGTGGGCATATCTCCTGACTCCTGAAGAGCAGCAATGTGCTCTGCAAATTTCCTGGCAGTCAACCTGTTAACATTCAGATACTCAACCACATATCAGGTGACTCAAGTGTCAGAGGATCATCAAATACAACAGTGTTCATATTCTAATATAAATGAATATTGACTGTTAGATTTAAGGTGACATGGGCAGCATCTGTATCTTACTTCGGATTGTTATACTGACTAACATCAAAAAGAAAGAAAGTGGAGAACAGCTGCAGGATGGATGCAGTTAAAAAGTGATTTTAAACAGCTCTTTTATTGCTGGCATGTTTAGGTGAACCTCCCACTGAAGTTTGTACGTATTTTACTTACATAGAAAGTAGGATGTAAGATTTATCAGTGAACTGCAAAACCCACCGGAGCTGAGAGAAGTTGAAGCAACTTTATACGTGGGCGTATATGATAAAAGATAGAGGAAACCAGAGAGGGAAAAGTTTCTGAGAGAATCACCTGGGAGTGTTAACGATGAAAAGTGAGAGAATAAGGCTGGAAAAAAAAAATCTTACCGCCTCTTACGGTGTACTATTATAAAACCCATCACCTGGGATGATGTCCTTAATGCGACAATATATCTTTCTCTCTCTTGGTGTCTCACTGAGGCTCACAGTTTACAGTAAAATGAAATACACTGTGATACCTACATTACCCGGATACCTTACTGCTGACTCCACAATTACATTTAGCCACAAAAGGCAGGTCAACCACCATCATCAAGGACATGTCTCCTAAAGATTTCAGCTGCTTTCAGGTTCACTCCATTAAACATCTGTTAACTTTCCTTTTACTGGTTAAACACAAGCAGGCTCTATCTAAAAAAAAAAATAAAAAAATAAAAAAATAAAGATTTGCTTTAGTATCAATAAAACAAGGGCATCAGTATATCAGACAAGTTAAAGAGAGTTTGTTACGTTTTATATGTGCAGTAATAAAAGGTCAGTTAGCAATAAATAGGAAAAACTGTCCATATATAAAGTTGTGAGAGAAGTTTTAAGAGAAGAGAGCAGGAGGACAAAAGGATGAGAGCTGTATCTGACTGGTGATGTTGTAACATCCATGAAAATGTTGTCACCAAAAAATAAATGCTTGACTGAGACAGAGACGCCCAATTACCACAAGAAAATGTCATGGAAACTGGAGTTACCACCTCCTTATATCGAGGTCTGTTCAGAGGCATATGTGGCCACGACAGATTACAGTGCTTCAAATCTTGATGTTGCCACAAAGAAGCTACAGATTCTGAAACACGGATTCTTCACACGGCATCACAGCACACAGCACAGTTTCAAGATTAGAGTCACCAATTCAGTATCTGACCACGTCTCCCTCTCTGTTCCTGAAATATGACACTGAGTGACTGCCAGAAAGTTGTTTTTACACAACAATAAGTCATGTCATCACTGTATTATGTCATCATATTAGAAGTTTATGTGGAATTTTGTCATAATTAGTTCATAAATTCTTGGGTTATGGCCCAAAACATGTTTTGTTAGATGACAGTGACCATAAAAATCATATCAGTTCGTCTTTGAGTCCAGGTGGATGTTTGTGCTAAATTTAGGTCCTCTTGAGATATCCTATGTACAAGAATGAGTCAGATCAAAGGTCATAGCTACCTTGACCTTTCACCATCAAATTCTAATCAGTTCATCCTTGAGTTCAAGTGGAAGTTTGTGCTAAATTTAAGGAACCTCCCTCAAAGTCCTCTTGAGATATCCTGTGTACAAGAATGAGACAGATCAAAGGTCATAGCTACCTTGACCTTTCACCATCAAATTCGAATTAGTTCATCCTTGAGTCCAAGTGGATGTTTGTGCCAATTTGATGAAATTCCCTTTAAGGCCCTTTAGCAATACTGCACACACAAGAATAAGATGGATGCAAGGTCACAGTGACCTTTTATCTAATCAGTCCATCCTTGATTCAAGGAGGACATTTGTGTCAAGTTTGAGGGATTTCCCTCAAGACGTTCTCGAAATATCATGCTCACGAGAATAAGATGGATGCAAGGTCACACTGACCTTGACCTTTGACCACCAAAGTCAATTCATCCTTCAGTCTAAGTGGATGCCATATTTGAAGCGTTAAGGTGATCTTGAGGCATTGCATGGCCTTGTAGAGACATACCAAATGATTTTTTTTGTTTTTTTTTTGGCTCATGCCAATGTTTTAATTTCATTTCATTTCATTTAATTATTTCTTACAAAAACCCTGTAAATCGTCTTTTGCTGGTGATGAGAAAACAGCAAACAATTAGACGTCTATCCATGAGAATGTAGAAGCTTATGAAAAAAATGAATAAAGCAATGAAGACCACCTGTAATAAAGCATAAAGCCTTCATAATTGAATATGCAGCCATCCAAGCATTACATGGCTGTTGAAATGTAATTAGATTTGAAGTTTGTAATAATGGAGCGGCTAAGGCCCATTGTTGTATCTTTTTTAATGATAAATATGCATTTACATTTCTGACGCCAGAACAGCAAAAGCTCATCCCATAACTTCAACCAATGGGACAGCAGCAGCAAGAAATGAAAACAGTGAGACTGCACACATTTAATGAAAGAAAAAAGCATTGTAAGAGACTATTTCTGGAGGGAGGTAAAAGAAATACAGCTATTTCCAGCTACTGAAACTTGGTAAAAACCTACAAAAAAAAGAGACAGACATAGCGTACCTCTCCTTGATTTTTCTTATTTCTTGATTTATTGATAGCTCTAATGTACCTTCTAGGTCCTGTGTTTAAAGCCAAGAGCTCGGCCCTTTCCTCTGCTCTCGCCTCTTCTAATCTTCTCCCCTGCCATCACATCTCCTCCGTCCTCCCCCCCTTTCTCTCCTCCGTTCTTCTCTACTCTATTAATTTTTAATATGAAGAATAGAGGGCCCATTCAGGATGTGTAATCTCCATGTTTTAATAATGGGAAGGTTCACAACATACATTTAATCGCAGCACACACACGGTCACACACACGTAGCCGCCATGAAATGAACTATTTTACACAAAATGCAGCTGCACTGTCGACCCTGTGAGATAAGAGGTGTGCTCAGCTTTCTTTGGACCAAGTGTTCACTAAGCTGCTGACAAACACTTTGTATTTTACTCAATTTTGGGGGATTTGTGAACTGAGAATTATCTAAACCAGACAGAAGCAAAGGTTCTTCTTCTCGCTATACTGCAGGTAGAATTTGATGCTTTCCTTTACTGCAGCAGTGGTTTGTGATTTAGGCCGATTACACAGGTGTGACCTCACATCCAAATCAGCCTGGTGCAACACAATGGCATTTTACTTTTCTGCAAACCATGAGTATGCTGTCTTTGTCATCAGGCAGCCCAGTCTCACTCCAAAGTTGTCGAAATCCGGCGTATGGGCAGTGACTTCCGGAATCAAACGCCAATGAGAAAGGTGTCCTTTCACATCGATGTGATTCGCGGCCAGTCACTGTCATAGTTTAATGGCGCCTGGCATTGTCAGGGGGAAACATGGTGGAACAACAAAAGTTAAGGCAGCAGAAGTCTAAGTAATGTAGGTGGGAGGGGTGGTAGATGGATCCAACAACCACCGACTTTCACCCAGGAGGCCATTGTTGGCTTCCCCAGCACAACAGAGACTTCACTTCCTCAGAGTGCTCAGGAGGAACAACGTGGAGAGGAAGCTGCTGGTGGCGTTCTACAGGGCAACCATCAACCGCGCCCTCACATACTGCATCTCGGTGTGGTGTGCTGGCTGCTCTGCTGCAGATAAAAAAGCTCTGCAACGAGTTGTCACGTCTGCAGAAAAAAATCACTGCACCACCTGAAAGAACTTGCCACCTCACACTACATCAGCAGAGCAAAAAACATCATTAAAGACCACCACCTGACCCTAACCCTCTCTCCCTGGTCACCAACTCTTTGAACTGTGGCCATCTGACAGATCCTACAGAGCTGCCACAACACAAATCACCAGGCTCAGAGACAGAGCCTCTCCCACAGCCATCAGCACACTAAATAAAACAAATATCAAATAACACTGCCATTCTGCCAGCCACTAAGCACTTATTTCTTTATTGCATTTTTGTCACTCACTGAATGACCTGCGTCTTGTGTTTTTATGTTCTTTGTTGAAATGCATCACTTGAGTGCATCTAATTTCGTTGTATTCCTATGCAATGACAATAAAGGCTTTATAGCCAAACCATGTTCTTTTGTCCTAAACCCAGCTATGTAAAACATATCACATCTTTGTTGCTGAAGGAAAAATGAACAATTCGAACCAACCAAACTGTACATTTCCTGTGAAAACAGAAGTGTATTTTGAAAACAGATAATGCATGAACATGACGCAGGGTCCCAGAAAGTCAACAACATGATGCGACATGATAATGTGCAAATGTAACATATCCCTGGTTTGCAGAAACATACAGTGCCAGCATATTTTCTGGCGTCTCAGTTGCAACAAAAGGAAGGCCTCACTGCGCCTCAGCAGCAGAACAAAACAAGTTAATGATGATAGCAATTACTATCAAAACAATTGTCTCTTAATCCTCCATTGCGTCTCTTCACCGTCTCTCTTCAGCTCAGCCTCCATCCCTCCGTCCTCTCTGTTTCTCCTGCATGTGTCCCTCTGCAGACCCCCTGGTACAGCTGATAGCTTCTCTATCTCTTTGCTCTCAGCTGGACAGAGACACATCAACGCTCCACTGAGCTTCAAGAAAGCCCTCTCCTCCTCCCCAGCTCCCTCCTCCCCTGCATTTCTCAGTTTCTCCTCCTCCACCTCCCCTGATCTCTCTTATAGGTTGCCTCAGTGAGAGATGGCAGACAAGTGCCCCCGCTGTGGTTACAATCCTTCCACGATGGTGTCTCTTTTTCTCCTCTCACTCTCTCGGGCTCTCTTATGCCCACCAAAAATGTGCAAATGATAAACCACAAGGCTTCAACACTTCAACAATATCAGAAAATCACAGCTCATATTCAAACTATTCTGTGTCGACATGCACATGGTCGTATTTGCTCAGGTATGGAGATATCCATCTCTTAAATTTCTGGTGTCACCCTGATTGTTTGTGATGCTGACAGCTCTGACAACTTCAAATAAACCCTTTGAACTCTGCAGTAGAAATGGTCCTGGTGCTTACACTGGTCTTTTTGTTTCCTGTGATGTCATTTCCTGGAGTATCTTCAAATGCTTCATTTCCCTAAAATCTGTACAACTTAAGTTAAAAGTTTATGTAAGACGATAAAAAAACTTATAATTAATAAGAGTATTTAAATTGTGTCATTAAAAAATTAATGAATAAAATATACAAATTGAGCATTTTTTCATTAGATTTGACAAAATAAAAACACAAAACATATTCATCAATACAGCTTTTAAATGTAGAAACATAAACCAAATATTTCTTTACACTTGAACTATGTCTGTTATTTAGTATTTGGGGTATGTTCATTTTTGTGAGCAGAGCACAAAGGCATTGTGATGGATCATCATCATCATCATTCTTCTGTTGCCACAACATATTTTTGCAGCATATGTAACATGCCATGACATCATCATCAGAGTAAAATGTGACGACACATAGACAGAAGCCTTATTGCACTACATGTAAGGCAGTGCAGTGACGTCATGATGAGTGTGCAGCATGTTGACATGGAAGACAGAAACTTTTACTTTCTGCTGCAAAAAGAATTAATGTTTTTAAACAGCAATCTCCTGTGACCCTTACGGGAACATTTCTGGCATTATTATGGCGAAATACTACATTTGCACCACACGTTGGGTAAGGTACCATAAAGGTAATGACATCATGACAGGGAAGACAGAGGCCTTAGCTTTCTGGCTAGTGTGGTTCCTACTTTACATTGATTTAAAGGTACTCATACAAACAAGTCCACTATGGTTTTTATTTCAGATTGATTAATACACAGTGTTATGGAAACACTGATCTCCCACAGCCACTATGGAGAGATACAAGTGTAATAATGGTGAAATACCATGTTTGCAAAAAGAATATAACCCCTCCAGTGTGTTCGGGGTCTGCCCCGAGGCCTCCCACCATTTGGACATGCCTTGAACACCTCTATCCCCCAAATTCCACCAGATGCGTGTTGGTTGCTTCTGCGCTCTGGAATGGCAGCGGAGCTGATCCATTTCAATTCTAGTCAATGTGTGTGCTTCCACCGGCTGAGGCTGTGCTGCGCTGCGGCGCTCCGGAGCCCTCCGCAACAGATACGCAGGACTTCTATTTTTGCCAGACGCCGGAGCACAATGCAGCAATTCAGCACAGAGCAGATCGTGCGGGGCAGGAAGTCGTGCACAGAAACAAAATAAAACATCCGGTTAATTTTCAAAATAAAATACACAGTGTTCACAGCGGATCATATTTCCCTGCACTACACCTTGAAAACTTTTCACCCCGTTGACACCATGGACGAGGAGATGTTAATCATGGAGGTGCACCCAGATGTCTTCCTACTACTCCTGGTTTTGTGGTTCTGTTTATGGAAACTACATCTTGTTATATCGCGTGATTATGCGTGAATTCGCGAGATCTTGTGGGTCCTTGTAACTCCCGCTGTCCGACAGAGCTGTACCACTCCGCACAGCAAACGCAGCTGGTGGGTGTTGACGGATGGCGGAGCATGCGGCGGATAACCAGCGCAGCCGTTCCGCAACGGACACGCATCCAGTGGAATTCCAGTGTAACGGGAGGCACCCAGGACACAGCCTGATAAGATGCCCAACCACCTCAACTGACCCCGTTTGATGCGAAGGAGCAGCGGCTCTACTCAGAGCTCTCTCCTTTCTCTAAGGCTGAGCCCAGTCACCCTTTGGAGGAGACTCATTACAGCCACTTGTGTCCACGTTCTCATTCTTTGGGTCACTACCCAGAGCTCATGACCGATGCCATCAGGTGCCTGGGAACTAGTTTCCCAGGCACATCACACAAACAAACAGCAAAAGAACATTCAAACTGTTAGTCAAACAACATCTCTTTAATCAGTATAAATGACAACTGTTGAACATAATAGCGCATACTTAAACAAGCAGGTTGCTGTCATTGATTGTTTGATGTGCTGGAATAATAATAATATATGAACATAATAATATATATATGAATTTTGGATTGCTTCTCAGACTTATTGTGTCTGCCAATGACCTCAGTCAGTTTCTAAGCTGTTGCAGTGCTCCTGTTTAAGTTGTATTTTTGTGTTCTGTTTTTTTATTTTTATTATTTTTATTTATTTGTAATTCTCTGCTTTCATGATTTGCTGAGTATTTTTGCATTTGGCATTTTCTTTTATTTATTGGAGCCTTTTTGGTTCACTTTTATTGTGTTATGATTTGTACTGTTATTTAAAAATGTTGGCGGACCCCAGGAAGAATAGCTGCAGCCTTGCTGTAGCTAATGGGGATGCTAATAACAATAAACAATAAACAATCAGGTTTAAATTTTAAAAATCCAAACACAGATGAGTAAACTTTGATTTCGGTGCAGTTGTTTTGTTTTCAACCGTTGCAATTTCAACATCATTCCAATGTCACAATGTCAGCGTGATTGACTCAGGATTTTATCACTTCATTCCCCTCCCCATCCTCCTCTCCCTCCACCCTCCTCTGGCCCTCCTCCACTGTCTGAGCGCATAAGGACAGGGTGGGCGTTAAAGGCGGACAAGCAGCTACAGCTCAGTGGGAGAGCGAAGGGCTGAGCGACCTCAAAGAAAGGCGAGCAAGAAGATGAGAGAGTGAAAGTGGACGTCCCATTGTGACAGTTAATATATGTCCCAATATTCATTACATGTTCCTCCCCCCTCACTCGCCTCCCCCTTGACCGCTCAACCTGGGTGGGATTTAAATTAAATGGCGTGTGCAGGTATGCGTGAGCGAGAGAGACAGCATGAGGGAGAGAAAGAGAATCAGATCTCTGCCTTGTAAAGTCCTTATTAAAGTCACCGCTTCATTACACAGGAGCATTTCCACGGACCCGTGCAGAGCGGCTGTGAGACACGGGGCTGAGGTGTATGCATGCAGGCATCAAGGCTGAGTGTATGTGTTTCTGTGTGAACAAATGAAGTGTTTATGTCCGTCAGCACAGCCTTGAGTGTGCGCTGTTGCTTTTAATCTCAGAGCACTGAGAAACAGTCCTCGATTTTCAGGTTAGTGAAGTAAGCAAGTCTTCTAAACATGGCAGTGAAGCTGGATTTATGCTTCTGTGTCACGATGTAGCAGAAGATAACTTTCTCTGTAGTCGCCTAACACATTTGTATTTTGTGAGCTACATTAGCCAACACATCCTCACTGTGACCTTGTCACATGTCCACGTTTGCTCATGGACTTTCCACGTCCACATATGACGTCCAAGGTACCCTGGGTGTGTTGGTTGTTGACGTTCTGGGCGCCGTGTCAACTTCAGCCTGTTACATGCATTGTCTGTTTTCAAAATACACTCATGTTTTCACAGGAAATGTACAGTTTACATACAGTCTCTTTCAAAATTAAAGCTGCAAGCAGTGTTGGGCGGGACCTCGGACTCACGCTGTTTCAGCCTCCAGCTCACGTAGACAGTTATAGACCCATCTCCACTCTAGCTCACAGCTGACAATTTCTCCACATTTGCTCATGTTAATTTCAGAGGCACTAGCTCACTTCCTGTTGGATTTAGGTCCGCAGTGCTGAACGGCTCCCAGTGGGCGTATTTCTACCTTGATGGTGCGCTGTGACCGGCTCTGGGTCAGCTGGGAAAGGCTTGAGGCGGAGCAGGCTCACAGCTTATGTGTTTGTCACTTTCTTTTTCATTTTAACCCACACCACGATCTTTTCCTGACCCTAACCAAGTGGTTATTGTGCCTAAACCTAACCAGACCTTAAACACAGGGCATCATGATGATTTCGGAACAACGGGACTTCGGAACAATGGGTTTAATATGGTCGGAACAATGGGATGTCGGACCAATGGGCAGTTCCCGTCCTGACATGCGTGCCAATTTTGCTGAGTTTTTGAGCAAGTTTAGGGGGTGAAATTCCAGCTCAAAGAGGTGGCGGGAGAAAGACTAAAGAAAGAAAGAATAATAATAAACGTACCAAAAACAATAGGGACGAAGTCCCTAATAAATCTACGAAAATGGTATAAAACAGCAAATTGCCGTTCTTTTCCTTCAAAAACAAACACGTGGTTATGTTTTGTTCAAACATGTACATAGTTGGGTTCAGGAAAAAAGAACAGGGTTTGGCTTTGCAATCTAACAGAAAGGACACACTCGCATCCAGGGTGAAAGTCTGTGGTTATTAGACCCATCCGCCCGCCCTACTCGAACTTCTGTCACCTTAACTTTCGTTGTTGCCCCCTGATGCCACCGAGTGCCATTAAAAAAAATGGTGACAAGCCACGCATCATGCCGACGTGAAATTACGGCTTTTTTTGTTGGTATCTGACGCCAGATGACGCTGACCAAGCATCGGATTTCACTGACTTCGGAGTAATGAGCACCAGCTGAACTAGCAGGTCAAATTTATCGCATCTCACATTTTGGTTATTTCCACAAATTGTGTTCCCACGTACACTGAGTGCTGTATGGATGTTCATATGCAGTTTATTGCATGAGTGGCTCTCCTCTGTTGCTGTGCTACAGTTTCCACTGAATTCTGCTTATTATTGGTGTCCTTCTGTCAGAGTGTTTACTTCATTCATCACACGGCTCGTGGTAACTTGTCCCTGACATGAAACATATCTGAGAGCAGCTGTGAGACTCTGAAGATCTGAGTGGCTGGACAACACATTCTCACTCTGACCTCATCACATAAAAGCACTTGGTCATGGACTTTCCACGTCCACATATGACGTGCAAGGTACCCTGGGTGCTTTGGGTTTTGATGTTCTGGGATGCCGTGTCAACTTCAGCCTGTTACATGCATTGTCTGTTTTCAAAATACACTTCTGTTTTCACAGGAAATGTACAGTTTGCATACAGTCTCTTTCAAAATAAACCCACTATGACGTCAGTACAACACCACGAATTGATGTTTTTTTTTTTCCTTCAACAACAAACGCACGTGGATGGGTTTAGGAAAAAAGAACAGCCTTACAGGACCTTACAGGAAGTGAGGCACGGCCTCCTGGGTGAAAGCCGGTGGTTGCTGAACGCATCCACCAACTTATGTTGCTTGCCCACCACATTTCCCCCTGATGCCACAGGGCACTGTGACAGAATAATAGCAAC
Source organism: Epinephelus lanceolatus (assembly GCF_041903045.1). Lineage (NCBI taxonomy): Eukaryota > Metazoa > Chordata > Actinopteri > Perciformes > Serranidae > Epinephelus > Epinephelus lanceolatus. The sequence continues at coordinate 4,118,095 of NC_135750.1, forward strand.
TGGCATCAGTTTTTTTTGTCTGTGTCTGACACCTGAGGTCACTGACCAAGCACCGGTATTCAACGACTTCGGAGTGAGACTGGGTTGGATCCATATTAGAGGTTAACCATCTGGGAAAATAACCTTACTGCAATTTTTAGACCAATACTGTGATTATAATTTAGAGTGTATTTTTTTTTTTTTAAAGTTCATTATCTTCCTCCACACACCACACACTTGCAATTACGGCTGGGCAATATATCAATACCAGTGTGCTGATAAATCTAAATGTCATCTTAGTTTTTGATGTCATCATATCCTCAGTGTTGTCTTCTCCTGGTTTTCCAGGCCGTGATCTTGCTGTTCTATAATTTGCCTTTTGCCACTTGGTCATTATATCCACATTATGTATGATTACTTATCAAAGCATCAATAGTCAACCCTACATTATTGCTGCAATATCAACATGCAGGTATTTGGTCAAAAACATTGTGATAATTGACATCTCCATATCGCCCAGCCCTTCTTATGATGCACACTTTACTCTTACAGCAATACAAATGTGAACTGCACCCAAGGTACAGTGTGTAGGATTAAGTGACATGTCACGGTGAGGTTGCAGATTGTAACCAACTGAAACAAACCCTTCTGCCAAGTGTGTCGGAGAGCTAAGGTAAAAAGTTAATGCATGGTCCAATGCATTCAAGATAAGAACCCAGTAATATTTTCTTTGAATTACCCAGTATAGCACCCAAGGCAGCTTTGTTCTACAAAATTTTTAGAGGCTTACCAAAAGATATTTGTAAAAATCTGAGCATCATTTAACAGAAGGACCCAGGGTGTGAATTAAGTAATGAGGAATGGTTGAAAATACGATCAAATACTGGGAAATATATGAAAGAGGCAAGGGGGAAATTTACTCAGTATAAATTAATTCATAGGTTTTACTTCCTCTAAGCACCACAGGATGGGTCTACTGGCTATTAATTTATGTTGGAAATGTCGGACGGAAACAGAAAAATCTACCTGCAATCTGGGAATGTAAACTGGTTAACCCATTTTGGGGAAAAATGTGGCTCACATAGGAAAGGGGATTGGGTACGACATAAATCACCAAGGTTATGCCTTATGGTGGACCAAACAGAATTGCCGTATGTTGTGTTACATGTAGGGGACATCACAACTGAAGTGATCCTCAGATTCTGGAAAATTATATCACCTCTAGATTTTGAAAAATGGAAGGAAGCCATATTAGAAATTGTGTCATACGAATACGTTAGCCACGGTCAGCGATGAAGTTGAAAGCTTTAAGAGGTCATGGGCAGGATTTTTGTTTGTAATATGTAGGGCTGTAGTCAACCAAAGAAAATCTTGGTCGACTGAAGTCGCACATAATCTTCAACTAATTGATTAGTCGTGGGGAAAAAAAATCTGCATGTTAATTTTAATTCTGCAGTGGTGTGTCTGTGTCATTCTGCAGTTACACCTCCAGAACACTAGTTGGCGGTGGAGGACTGTGTTAAGTGCTGTAAAGTTGAGTTCAAATCAAACTTTATTTATATAGTTGATTCAAAACACACATTAAACACACATTAAACATGGCTTAATAGAGACAGTATGCAAATTGGCTTCACTATAACTCGCAGAACTTACAGACAAACACAGGGCTGCCAAGTTTCAGAAAATGACAAGAGTGAGACTTTAGTGTCATGATGCGTTTGGAAAAAATTTGGCCTTTTTTAACATCGATTTATACCTTAAGACTGATGTCCTCATCTCCATGCCAGCGGCTCTCCCTGCACTGTGGCCTCCTAATGCTAGTCTTAATTAACCAGAAATTAGAAATGAAAACTGTAACAAGAATTTTGACAAAATACATTTATTTGTCAATATTTCATTTCAACCAACTCTCCATCATTTAGCTGGGGACATGTCTCATGTTGTAGGTGTTTGTCGCAGATTTTGATGCCTTGATGACAGAGACAGGGGGCTCCCACTTAAAACACTGTGGCTCAAGGCTCGCCATCTTCACTGTCATGATGGATGATAGAGTTCCCTCAAGAGCCAAACTGTTCCGGGTTTTGGTTTTGTTCAGTCCAACCACAGAGAAAACTCGTTCTGCATCAGCATTTGAATGAGGAAGTACCAAGACCAACTTGGCAATATGAGGCAGCCTGCCAAATCTGCTCATACCGGTCACCTTTGAAAAATGTACATAGGAAGCCTAATTACTCTCAAGTATTTTTGTGTAGTATTAAGTTGATTATGTCAATGGGTATTCCCATGAGTACAGAATAATTCTTACCTTATTCTTCATTGATGCCATGTTCCCCCAAAAGCTCTGTGCAGTAGGGGAATCTTTGAAGCATTCTTTTAGCAATGGGCTGAAGTGACCGGCTACTGCAAATGGCACATTGTGTTCCACCATTGACACTGCTACCTTTACCTCAGCTCTCCTTGTCTGCAACAGAAAGGAGGTAATTAAAAAGCAAATCATGTAAAAAACATTAATAAAACATTAAGTGTTTTTTGATTGAATGAATGTCTTAGCAGCAGACTCAAGGTCCATAGAAAAACACTATTACATACAAAAATAAACAAATAAGAACAGTTCAAATGAACATTAGATTAGACAAGGCATTTGTTTCATTTACTATGTATTTATGCTGATATAACCTACAAGTGCAATTCAGCTACTAGCAGTGTTCATAACACTGCTAGTAGCTGAATAGCATGTAGTACCTTGACTTCCTGAGCTGTCATGCCACCAACAGTGGCTGGGCCATAATATGGTGCAATGCTGGCTGTTGACTGTACTGCCTGTTCTTTGGTACGATGCGCTTTGCTTTTTATATGCCTTGTGACATCTGCCTTTCCTTGACGGGCACAGCTGTTCTCGTGTCTGCGTATAGAGCACCAAAAGTAGGAGGTGGTTGTGCCTACAGTGATGAAGGGCCATTCTGCTGTCCACTCCATTTTAAAAGTGCACCTGTAGATGGCTGCTCCACTCTTGGCTTTCTGCTTCTTCCCTGTGTCTACTCTCATCTCCACTGTTTTCTCTGCTGGCTCTTCTGTCTCATCCTCTGTCTCTGTGTTCTCAATTTGTATCTCTTCTACATCTTCGTCCTCACTGTCCTCAATCTCTTCTGATCTCTCTTGATCTTCTGTCTCTTCTGTGCCCTCTGCACTCTCATTTTCAGGGGGTGCATAAGGGGGGGGGGGCTGTCACTGGCACTGCCCAGAATGACAGCAGATCTCTCTGCTGTCTCTTCCTCTTACCTAGCATCTTTCAAAAGATAGCTACATGTTACTGTTTGATTGAATACTGTTTTACAGTGGTTCTCAAAGTGGATTCCAGGGACTCTGTGGGTCTTACAAGGTCTGTAACTCTGACAGTGTACAAATGTATTGTACACTGTATTGTATTGTATTGTTTGTACACTGTCAGAGTTAAGGATATACCTTGAAATTTAGAATTTTAAGAAACACTGCTTTAGGGGAGTCTAAATTGATATTTACAAGTCTGTAACTCTGACACACACACACACACACACGCACACACACACACACACACACACACATTGAGACTAACGTTAGAGTCTCTTTTTCAAGTGTGAACTGGCCAAGAGAAGAGGCAAATAAATGTTACACAGCTCTGCAACAAATACAGGACAATGATAGACTTATAGCAGCCTTAAAACAGTACAAATTAACTAGGAAACTCAAGGAGAAACAGTGAATCAACAGTGAACAAAATTGGGTAGTTACCTACCGTCCGTCTTCTAGCAAGCAAGATAACGTCGAGTGGGTTTTAAATGTCGGCGCTGTTGTGTGTGAAAGATAGTTAGAGACGCCAAGACCCGCCTTACGTTGCTGCTGATTGGTTTATATTGCGTGGTGCCTTCCGTGGTTGGTTAGATTTAGGCACTAGGACTGATGGATTGGTCTGGGATTGGTTATCTCGGTCAGTCAATCAGAGTTACTCCAACTACGGCAAGCCGTGAGGACCAAAGTTTATTATCATGAAAAAAATAAATATAGAGTATTGAATGGGGAAATATAAGTGTGAGAAATGTCAAGTGTGGCGTGTGGTGTGAGAATGGGTCAAATTGCGTGACTGTCACACTCAAAGCGTGACGCTTGGCAGCTCTGGACAAACACTTGTCTTTATCTGGACACATTTCCCCACCAATACAACATGCTAACGTTATTAGCACAAGTCTATGGCGTTTTATATTGTATAAATTAGCCTAGTGTCTAGCTATCTTTTCCTTGTCTCATATAAAGCCAGGGACAACAGCAACATGTAACAAAGGTAACGGCACATAATGTGGCTCCGTTACAACTCACAACATTCACCGACAAAACAACTGTCATACTAAACACGTTTTCCAAGCAAATACAACATGTTAACGTTATTAGCGCCAGCCTATGGCATTTTACATTATATACATTAGCCTAGTGACGAGCGGAGATTTCCTCTGCTCATATGAAGCCAGGATAAATCCCGAAGTATAAATCCCTGAAGGATAAATCACACGCACGACTTAAAATGCTATTTTAGTGGAGGCTTTACTGTCTCCACAATTTATTGTTATTTATTGTTTCTTCGTTTCCACTGAGGGAAATGGTTTCTACAACGGGGGTGTCACTTTTCTCCTTATGAAAATAACACAGTGATTATTCGACCAATGAGAATTTGGTCGGACGAGAGCATAGCGACCAAATAATCGAATAGTCGACCAGGAGACTACAGCCCTAATAATATGTCTGTTGAACTGTACCGATGTGGTTGCTAAGTTACTGTTAGGGCTCATTTATGCTCCCTTTATGTACGAAAATGTATACGTCCGTTTCAAACGATGTTACCTTCACTGCCCACATACTTCCATGCGTCCTTTACGTTGGCATGGATGTTAACCAATATATCCACCAGGAGGCAGCCCAGTGTCAAAAATTTATGACAACAACAAACTCAGAAACAAACATGGCGACTGTGGAGGAGATATTGATAATGTACCTCTTGCATAAAAGACAAAAACAGAGGCAGCGTTGTAGGAGGCGGTGGTCGGTGAGGCCGTTAAATACATCGCGACTGGAGGAACGGAGAATTCTTTTCTCTAGTACTGCCGATGAGAGAAATTGAATTGTTATTTCTTCTTTGTGTCTCACTAGAGCTACGTATCGGGTAGTGACAGCAACACTGCCCCCACGGTTCCCGGTGGTACTGCTCCGTTTGGCCCGCATCCATAAGCTTTATGGAAACGTGCAGAAATACGGACGAAATTAACACAGAGCACGGACAGAAGGCTCCGTCCGTATCTGGGTCCGTATTTAACGTTGAGCATAAATGAGCCCTTATGGGTATAAGAGTGTGTAGTTACCAGAGGCCTGTATGAAGCCAATTCAACTTACCCAGGATATCTTCTTGTTATCTGGTTTGACTAACCCGTCACATTGTCCATCCAGATAACTGGTACTACAAAGCTGGTTATCAGTAAGTTCAGGCAACTCTGGGTTTTCCTATCCAGCCTCGAGCACGTTCATGTGAAAGAGGTGGGGTTGTTAATTGCGAGCGACATCATCAGAACCATGAATGAAGGAGGCTGCTTCATATGTGTGATGAACCAGTACCAAACGTGTCTGCCACTGTGAGACAGTAAAATGTCAGTGCGTGGGATGTTAACGACCTAGAAACATAAGAAACACACTTTGCTGTTTAGTTGGATGATGACAAAACTACTCTGAATATGTCACATCAAACTTTCTGCTGCTGAAGTAAAGGCTGGAAAAGTAGTTAATGACTGATGAAGTCGGTCTGACCGAAATGTGGCATTTATAAAAACAGGAGCCAATTACATCATGACATAGGTGTCTCGTGCTATTTTTAGCTGCAGTAATGGAATCAGAGTGTAAAATAGCAACTCTATCACTGAGGACGAAAGTAAACTTTGCATCATATCAAATCCTGCTAAAATGTAAAGTGTAAAGTGTGTTAATGATCTCTGAATGAAATTTGCATTGTATGACACTGTGATGCTAATTTGAATTTGCATAGTCATTCAGCCCTTATCCACATTATGTAAGAACACTCAAGCGGATGTGCAGAACGTCTGGGCGACTAGAGGAAGACGATGGGATCATGTTGGCAAAACATTGGCACCTGCCCACAGCTGAATCCTGCTTAATCTGCCGTGCTGCTAAATAGTCATTAGTTAATGACTCCTGCAACAATAAACCAGTCAGCAGGCATGTTAAGAAGGTGGTCATCCAGCCTGTTGGCAGCTGATACAGTACATAATTCTCAGTATAGAAAACCTCATGAAATGTAGCGTGGAAGCAGGTGGAAATGACATCCGCTAAGCTATTTAAAGTCTTGTGTAGTGACCTAGTTTTGGAACAAAGATGGCTCACATGTGGACATCACAACCTCGCGCCCCTGATAAAACTAACCACTCAGACGTGACTCTGTTTAAACAGAGCCAAGTTGAGGCTTCATGCAGCTGATAAAGGAGCACAGCTGACATCCCAATAACTAGCAAATGCCATTTGGCGGACGCTTTTATACAAAGTGCCTTACACTCTCATAAATGCATCCATTCACCAGCACGGGTGGCCCCAGAGGGAGTCATCCTCCAAAACCCCGGCAGTGTGAGTGCCTTCCTTTATCCAGTGAGCTTAACTGTGTTCAGTCAAACTGCTGAAATTTAGGAGACATTTCAAATAAAACTATCAAATTGGATTTTTATCCTAATACCGAAACAAAAGTCGTTCTTTCTTTTCTGAAAGCCATGATAATACACTGGCCACTTTATTTGGTTCGACTGCTCGTTAACACAAATAGCAACTCACTGCATGTAGACATGGTGAAGACGACCTGCTGAAGTTCAAACGGAGCATCAGAATGATGAAGAAAGGTGATTGAAGTGACTTTGAACGTGGCATGGTTGTTGGTGCCAGACGGGCTGGTCTGAGTATTTACTGGGATTTTCAGCACAACCATCTCTAGGGTTTACAGAGGATGGTCCCAAAAAGAGAAAATATCCAGTGAGCCAAAATGCCTTGTTGATGCCAGAGGTCAGAGGAGAATGGCCAGACTGGTTCAAGATGATAGAAAGGCAACAGGAAGTCAAATAAGCACTGGTTCCAACCAAGGTGTGCAGAAGAGCATCTCTGAAGCAACAACACCTTGTCCAACCTTGAAGCAGATGGGCTACAGCAGCAGAAGACCACACCAGGTGCCACTCCTGTCAGCTAACAACAGGAAACTGAGGCTACAATTCACCAAAACTGGACAATAGAAGATTGGAAAAACCACATTCAGATGGAAGCATGGATCCATCCTGCCTTGTATCAACGCTTCAGGCTGCTGCTGGTGGTGTAATGGTGTGGGGGAGATTTTCTTAGTACCAACTGAGCATGGTTTAAACACCACAGCCTACCTGAGTATTGTTGCTGAGCGTGTCCATCCCTTTATGACCACAGTGTACCCATCTTCTGATGGCTACTTCCAGCAGGATAACGCACCATGTCACAAAGCTCACATCATCTCAAACATGACAATGAGTTCACTGTACTCCAATGGCCTCCACAGTCACCAGAGCTCAGTCCAATAGAGCACCTTTGGGATGTGCTGGAACGGGAGATTCTCATCATGGATCAACCGTGTGATGTCATCATGTCAATATGGACCAAAATCTCTGAGGAATGTTTCCCCTATGTATATACTTTTTATTTTATTTTATGTGCTCTCAGAAATTGCATGATTGGTGCTCACAATTGTCATTAACACTATTTTATTCGGCACACTGCCTTTTCACAGCTAATTAGACACAGCAAAGTTGTCTGAAGTTAATTGGTAGTTATGTATTTAAAGAAGAGCAAAGAGCAGTGAACCTGGTGCTCTGATCTGATTAGAGCAGACTCCTAAATTTAGAAGCAGGGCCTGTTAACAGCTGTAAAACGTGCATTCGCAACAAGCACGCTTCAAGAGGCTCATTCAAACTCTGACGCATCGGTTCCTTTCTTTCAGTTTGTGCAATCATCTACTCCTCCATGTTATCTGAACCAGTATGAACACCATTTTTGTGTTCTAATATATATTCATTAACTTGTCTTTTTTCATGTTGTCCTTGGGTGTTGAATTAAGCTGTCCTAGTTTCACATCATCTAATCAAAGAACCTTAATAGATGAGCTCTGAAGGCCAAAATGTTTCAATTTCTACTCCTCACAAATAAAAGACTTAAATAAACACAAAGGTAGTAGCATGTGTGCAGTGTACACTTTCTGATGACCTACACGTTTTGATTTCTGAGCACAGGAAAGCTGATGTAATTCTGCTTTTTAAATTCAACTTTGTAAACATACATTTACAATTTGCAAAGAGGGACACATTTTTCCAGCACGTTCTTAGTCTTAAGTCATAATATACCACCACTTTGTCAGTGATTTGTACATCAGATACTGACGCCAGAGGCCACCTTTCACAGCAGGATGATACATGCGCCAAGCAGTGATATGTGAGGAGTCGGGATGAAAACAGGTTGGATTTTTAACAATTACCTTGACTTAAATGACTTGATTGCCAGCATGCAACACAATGTCCTGCCTCGTCTCTTTGTGTGTCACACTGAGTAATCCACAGTGCCACAGTGCCAACAGGGGGTGGTGCACATAGATTTTAATAACAACTAGATACAAAACACCAAGATGGCGCATATTCCAATGGAGATGCACACCTAACACATACGCCCAAAAACTTTTTGAACTTCCGGGCTTATTTCCTCAATAGTAGCCTGTTGAATATGCGCAGTAGTGTTTTTCCAGCTGGCCCTGCCTGCGAGTTCTCACTTATTTATAGACTTTACATTGTGATGATGTCATAGATTTTTAAATCTATGAAAAATTTCCTTGGCTTGAGGAGAGTTTTACAAATATAAAACCACTATGGCGCAAAAATTCAGAATAGAAAGATTCATAATTTTCCTTGTTTGCAGTTGAAGGTGTTCTGTCACCAGTTTTACAGACGTCTCTTTGACAGTGGTCGTCGATGGGGAAAATGCGTTTTGGGCCTCCGGGGATTTTCTTGCTGCAATACCGTAAGTGGCCACTGGGAAAATTTTGCTGCAAAGCTGAGCAGCTTTCATGGGATCTGATGCTGTAGCACCCGCATCATCCCTTTTCCCTGTAGCGACAGATGCTTTAATACTAGATTTAGCGATTAGTGGTATATGACTGCATCATATCGTAAAAGCTCCTGTTTTTTTTGTTGTTGTTTTTTGTTACTAATAGCTATAAGTGTTAAATAAATGTAGTGGAGTAAAATGAGCTTGTGGAGTAGAAATATAAAGTAGCATAAAATGGAAGTACAAGTATGTCAAAATGGTACTTAAGTACTTGAGTAAATGTACTCAGTTATGTTCCACCACTGGTAGTACTAGTGGTCACAATGGCAAAGGTCGTGGTGATAGTATGCATCTTTTCAACCCACTCTCATTCTGAAATCATCAAACGCCACCGCCTGGTCAGTGATTCCTGTGTCAGAAACCGTCAAGAAAAGCCATCCTGACATGGCAGTACAATATGCGGCCAGGCGGTGTCAGTTTATGACACCACCAGACAGTGTCAGTCTGAAATCGTGCCACAAAACAACATAACTTAAGCAGAAGAGGGCAAGCAGGAGCGGAACTTTCACCCAGGAGCCCAGTGTTTGTGTCCCCTATGAATGTTGAGTCAAACCACAATGTTTTTGTGCTTAGCCTGACCAGGTGCTCTTGTTGCATATGGACATGTCGTGAATATGAGGTGCTTCACCAACACTGCAAGTTTAATGGGCAGAAACTGTACATTTCCTGTGAAAATGGAAGTCTATTATGAAAAGACAATGCATGGAATGAGCGTGAATTGATGTGGCGTCCCAAACCGTCAACAACAGACGCAGCTGGTATATCTAGCATGTGACGAGCTGGTAGTGAGAATATGTTGATCTGGACAGAATAGCATGCTAGCATCGGTTTCTCTTGATCTAAATCTAACAAAACATGAGCCATTTTAACCTGCAGTCTGCAAATAGAACACATCTATATTTACCAAACACAATAACGGAGAAACATGAGATAGGTTGTTCAAAAAATGTCTTCTGTGCTCACAATTAAAATAAGAAAGTCAAGAAATAGTATGAAAAGATGATGACAAAGACTCTCTGCATACAGTCTGACTCAAGTTCCACAGGGGTTACGTGATCCTTACTTCCTCTCTCGAGTTGAAGGGCCTCGTATGATTGATTACTTCCACCCCATCATTACCCACAACCTGTTCATTTCATGTTGCCCACATGCTGCATTTACATTTAAGGCTTTTAGGTCATTCACTTATCCAGTGCGATGTACAGTGAGTGCGTCAGCAACTGTTAATAGTGCAATGACCCCAGTGCATTTACTCTGGCGTAGGTAGCTTTAAATATCGCTCTGGATTTGAATGAAAGGAAAAAGAGAAATATATTCTGGGTGATACTGTCTGCCTTCAGTCTGTCTTCACACAGGCTTCAGCAGGACCTTTCTGTTTCACTGAGAATAAGCAGTAGGCAAAGGTCTGACAATCTGAGAAAAGATTCAGATCCTGAAAAGCTGACCTTTTGGAAATATAAGGTTCCCGCAGAACATGAGAAAAACTACGGTGTGTGGGATACCACACCTCACACTGTTTAGATAGGAAACAACCACTTACACAAAGGTTACAGCACATTTCACCCTCTTCTTATCAAACCTTTGATAATCCTTATCAAAAAATCACTATCAGCAGATAAGCTTTGTCAGTTGCAAACATCTGGGAACATAATTAAGATAACACCATAGTTTGATACATGACAAATCTAAGTTTGGCTCGATAAGATCCCCCTTCATGGTGATATATGATTCCACAAGCACTGGGCGGATCGAGAGGTTTGTGTGTTTGAGGCAAGCAGTGTGATTCCTTCCCAAAGACAGTTGGAGAGGGAAACACAGAGGGGATATGGAGACAGATGGGGACATAGACAGTGATCGGGGGCAGAGAGTGAGGGAAAGGGGGACGGAGGGTGGGAGAGAGAAAGACACAAACAAATGAGAGCTCTCCATTCTCTGTGTAGTACCTTTAAATCTCTCATCTCTCTCCTCCTGCATGCTGGTAAATTATTCAGAGCTGCTGATTTATCACTTCCAACAACAACACAGATATAATAGTTGTGTCTTAATGGGAGCCCCGCTGTACAGCAGCTTCTCCCGCAGTGGAGACTTTTAAAGCAGTGAGCTCTTAATGCAGTTCGGCCGAGGCAGAGCCACAGAAAGTGTTGACCCAGCCGCTTCTAAAACTAGAGACCATCTTGCGATCGTTTTTATGAGCACATCAGCCACAACGCCAATCCGCAACTTATAACATGTGTGAGCCAGGGATGTGAAGTGAAGGGCTAATGGCTCTTTCCCTTCTCCCTACCTTACTACTTCTGGTACCCTTGCTTGCATCTTTGAACCAAGTGGCACCCACTGGAGCTGAAACATAAATCCAATGCTTGTGTGCCAAAAACTACAGTTTCTTAAATGACCACTTGAAAGTAGCTCAAATCCTGGTCCACACTCTGGTTACATCTCGCCTGGATTACTGTAACTCCCTTCTCTTTGGTCTCCCCCACAAGGCCATCCATAAGCTCCAATTGGTCCAGAACTCTGCCGCCCGTATCATCACCAGAACTCCATCCATCAATCACATCACACCCATCCAGGGCATTATGTAGTTATGTCTGTAGGCTCGGTGACACAAAATTAAAATTGTAATGAAGTGATTATGGTATTGAAAAATGTGTTCGGTTATGCACTGTTGTGTTATTTTAAATTATAAACACAGTATTTTTCTCCTCACGTTCCTCAGTGCGTGCTGTTGTTATTTTATTTTGAAAATTGGCCGGATTCTCTCGTCTTTTCTGTGTCCGACTTCCTGTTTGGTCCAATCCGCTCTATCCAGCTTGACAGAAGCACTCGCGGCTCCCGTGAAAAATAGACCAGACGCCGAACTGAAGCGCTGCCTCTACTCCGCGGGTACTCTGCTCTGCTCAGCGGCCTGTGTGGACAGTCAGATAGGTTAACATGGGCGCTGACTGAGATGACCGAGAATATCCGGTTAACGTGACCCCTGCACCCATACTACAACAACTTCACTGGCTTCCGGTCAAATACCGCATGGACTTTAAAATTCTGCTCCACACTTTGACGGCCATCCATAACCTCGCTCCCCCATAGCTCTCTGACCTCCTCTACATCAACACTCCCTCCCAGACACTCAGGTCGGTCTCTTCCATCAGCCTCATTGTGCCCTCTGCCCGTCTGTCCACCATGGGGTCCAGAGCCCTCAGCCACTCTGCCCCCCGCCTCTGGAACTCCCTCCCTCCTGACATCAGGAACATTGACTCATTATCCATTTTCAAATCCTGCCTGATAAACCACCTTTTTAAACAGGCCTATTCCATCTAACTGCCATTGCTCTGCTGCAGATTTCACTTTTTTACTGTGTTGATGTTTGATGTCTTTTACCTCTTTGAAATTTAACTGTTACTTGTTCTGTAAGGTGACCTTGAGTAAGCGCCTTTAAATAAAATCTATTATTATTATTAAAAAAAACAAAAAAACAATCCCCACAGACTCCATGTTAAAACGCCCAACTTTACAGCAGAAATAAACGTGTTTACAGCCTGACACTAAAAACTATTTCAGTCTCTTTAGGTAATTTTCTCATGAATTAAAACTGTATGAGGACGAGTTTTTACATAACTCACCCATTTAAATTCCATTTAATTAATTTAATTTGATTAATTTTAATTAAATTAAATTAATTTAATTTAAATTAAATTAATTATCATTAGCATGATCACAGTTAACAATAAAGTGATCAAGGGATAACATTTTTCGATAGGTCAACCCAGAGGTCAGAGTCACCCTGATTCCCTCAATGAAAAGCCTATCGGATTTTTACATTAGTTTCTAGATTATTGCTGAAAATAAGCTCAGTAACATACAGAAGCTTATTGCATTCGTATTGCATTTGTGATGAGTAACAATGTCCAGCATGATGGAAAAAAACTGTTAGCTTAACGTTACCTGACAACTGAAATCATGCCCATACACGTTTGTCAGCTAACGTTGTTACAACCTGTTGCTAACCTAACCTGTTACATTGAGCAATAGGCCTACACTAGAAGGATGCAGTCGAAAACATAGCTAGATTATCATACCCTGTGTGTAACTAATTACGTGCCTTACCCTTATTGATCCCGTAGTTGAAACTGTCTAGGAGCAGGAGCACGGATGCAAAATACATCCATGAGCAGGAGTCACCATGGATGCAGGGGTCACTTGCAGGTGCCAGGTGGGAGCTTCTCGCTAGATTTTGAAATATCTCGTCTCCTCGTTCAGGGAAAAAAAAAACTACCACGAAAAACAGAAAAAATAAATACCACGAAAAACAGGGAAAAAATTGCTCAGGAAAACAGAAAAAATGCACACAAAAAAAAACAGAAAAATAAATTTAAAAAAAAACCAGAAAAATAAAATAAAAAAAAAACAGAAAAAATTACTCAGAAAATCAGGTCTTTTTTTATTATCGGATTGGATTTTTACATTAGATTCTAAATTATTGCCAAAAATAAGCTCAGTGACATACAGAAGCGTATTGCATTCACCTGACAAATAAAAAAAGCCCTGTTTTTCTGAGTAATATTTTCTGACAAATTAGTTAGCTGACAAATTTGTGATGAAAAAATAAAATAAATAAATACCATGAAAAACAGGGAAAAAATTGCTCAGGAAAACAAAAAAAATGCACCAAAAAAAAAAAAAAAAAAAAAAAAAAAAAAAAAACAGAAAAATAAATAAAATTAAAAAAAAAAAAAACAGAAAAAATTACTCAGAAAATCAGGTCTTTTTTTATTATCGGATCGGATCAGATTTTTACATTAGATTCTAGATTATTGCCGAAAATAAGCTCAGTGACATACGGAAGCGTATTGCATTCACTTGACAGAAGTCTTTTTTATTTGTCAAGTGAATGCAATACGCTTCCGTAGTGACAATCTATCGTTTATGATGTTTACATATTTTTACAGCAAGATAATCTTAATAAATTTACATCGTTTTAAAAGCTTATGTTAGCTTATAAATGGACGACAACGTGGTCGCACGTCCTAACATCACCACACAACAAAGCTGCAAAGTCATGATTGCCATAATGATGTTCTGTAGTCTCATTTCGCCACTTGTTAGCAACAGCCTTTTTTAAAACAAACAAAAGCTTAGAAATTCTCGAGTGGGGTATTTAGTGAAATATTTCATGTCGTAGAACAAAATGTCTCTTAAACATGTGTTAACCACAAACGTTATTTCAGACATCCAAATAAACCCATTGACTTTGAGACAAGGGAACAGTGGGTGCACTCTATAGCTGTACATGCACCATAACAAAGCTAAGCATTAAGGTTAGCTCCACCCTCTTGTCCAAATACAGTTACTTCTGGCTCCAAAAATCCAAGACGGTGAACTCGTAGCTTCAAAACAGGACAAATGGGTGTCCATTATTTTATACCGTTTAAGCTTCAAACATGGTTTCCATTGTCATGTCACCACACACATGTAAAATTGGTGACTGCATCCTGCGCGGTTGTGACACTGTCACATTGGCAACATCTGTCCACAGACAGAAAGACAGACAAAATACTCAAAATGGCTTCTGTGGTCGCTCCCACTACAGTAGATGTCTCCAGGACAACATTCGGTCATGATCACACACACAGACTCAAAAGGAGAGTTTATTAACAGCACTGCTGTCGTACCTGGTAATAGAGGCTAAAATTGCAAATGTCTGAAACTGAAAACTTGTCAGTATTTCTTGAATTCTTAACGCAGACTGCACATGGATGAAAGATGTCAAAGATGGACTCCCTCCACTGGCTGAAAACTGTGCACCCATGCCCTTCATATTTACATTAGCAGAAGTTCAACAGCCTACCCTCAAGTGTCAAGTTATCCAGCAAAGACCCTGATGCCTGACAGCAGAGCTGCCACTTCAGATTCGATCACTGGCTTATGAATACTAGCATTAGTGGTTTACCCCGGATGCTCCTGAGAGATTCCTGCTATTAAAATCAGGTTAAAAGCCGGTTTAATAGATCTATTTTGCCTCCTGATAGTTCAACATCAGGGCCTACTGGCCTCCAAAAAAGCTACAGTTTCAGCCTGTAACAGAACACTTGTGGGTGATATTGCATAGCAGTGGATTCTACCTCCAGGAAGTAACAACTGAATAACCTCAGCTTTAAAAATGTAAGATGGCTGGGGGATATTTTCCAGTTATTAAAGCAGCTACAAGGAGTTTTTAAGTGGTTATGCAACAGTTTCAACTTAATATCTATCTATATAACCTATATAAGCAAGCAAGACCATCAGTGAGAATATTGGGTAATTCTGTATAGGTTTTCCAGACAACTTTTTGCAGTGAGCAGTATGTTAGTCAGTTATAAGGCAGCAGGAGGAGCTTTATCTTTCGAGAATTTTATTTTTGACATTATATTTTGGAGTTATGTCTGAGGCTGAGGAAGATTAGCAAAGAGAAAGAATGCTAGAAGGGACAGCCACAGAGCACGAGCAAAAACTTGAGCTGGCAACCTCAGTCTTGATGTTAGTCACTGTGGACATCACTGTGATACAGCTGACTTATAACAGAGCGGTTTATGTTGCTACAGAGCTGTATCTTGTCTTATTGTTATTAACACATAACATTACTAGGTGTGAAGAAGTTCAAGTATCTCGGAGTCTTGTTCACAAGTGAGGGTAAAATGGAGATTGAGATCAATAGGTGGACTGGTGCAGTGTCAGCAGTGATGCAGGCACTGTGCCGGTTCAATTTACCGGTCCAGCTACATCCTAACCCTCACCTATGGTCATGAGCTTTGGGTAGTGACCAACAGAACGAGATCGCAGATACAAGCTGCAGCTCAACCTTAGGTAGGGTGAGGAGCTCAGACATCCGGAGGGAGCTCGGACGAGTGCTGCTGCTCCTTCATGTTGAAAGGGGCCAGTTGAAGCAGTTTGGGCACCTGATTTAGATGCTTCCCAGGCACATCCACCTGGTAAGAGGGGAGGGATTATACATCTCATCTAGCCTGGGAACGCCCCGGGATCCCCGAGGAGGAACGAGAAAGCGTCACCGGAGAGGGATGTCTGGAGTAATTTGTTCAGTACCTGCGGCTTCTGCAAGTGTATGAAAATGGATGAATGGGTGGATGGATGAAACATAACTAGGGAATGTTAATAACTAAACCTTTCTCACCAAAAGTACTCTGACAAAGCGACCAGTAGTTGTAGGCTTACATCTAACCTTGGTGAATGAACAGTACTGAAACAAAATTTGTTTCTCCATCATTATGTTACAATAATTCCTTTTCCATAGCTACAAATAGATTCATTTCCTCATCACTTGCAAACAACAACAAAAAATGGAATTAAAAACAAGCTGCATCTTTCTTCTCCTTCCAGAACAAATGCATGTGCTCGCCAGGTCGAAATCTTTACAATACAAAGTGGTGGTGTTCATGGGAAATGCATTATTCATTCTGGGAAAGACTACTGCTTTTGTCTTCAAATCAACACAAATTGCATGTTCCTTGTAGTTGTTTTTAATAATCATTGTGACGCTTCCTTCCAAAAAAGTCTGTGATCAAGATGATGAAGGTTTACAGTTCAAGGGTTTGATGGTTATATCAGCATGGCATGGTTATAAAACTATTGTCAGAGTGAAAGCTGTGCACATGTTTGCCTCAAGGCTGCCTTGGTTTCTACAGAGATGAACCTCAGTATGTCTTTTGTTAGTTTTTCATGCAAGATATATAAAAGCACAGTTGAGATCATGAGAGTTCCTTTTTTGTCAGAAAGGTAAAGGCAACGTTCTTGTTGTTTGCAGATGATATTGTCCTCGTCCTTGTCATATGTGCCTCGTCTTTTTCTCACCGTTTCTGTTTTCTATGAGTATGCTTTGCTTGCTGATATATACTTTCACTGCACATCTACAGCATTTCTGTTTGCTCTTTTTGTTACCTGACCAAGCCACCTGCTTGCTGTCAAGTCAAATCATCATGAAATAGCAAAATATATAAAAATAAAAATAAATATTATTTGTCCACACCCACTAGAATGTCTTTGAGAAAGGTTTTCTGATCTACAGAACAAGTACATCACTGTTCTGTCTTTAAAAACAGCTAAAAATCATTGTGAATCTCTTGTACAGTGTGACGGCACTGCAGTCAAGGTTTAGTTTAAGCATAAAACAAATTGGATAGGTTTAGGGACTCCGATTCATTCGGGTTAGTGGACCTTCATTGTCAGGGTTACAATAATAAACGTGCGTAAGGTTAGAAAATTACAAAGACAGATTACTGCCACATTAAAACAACAACAACAACAACAACAACAAAAATCACAATTTTAGGAGACAGAAAGTCACAGATTAAGACTGGAAACTTGGGCAACATGGAATAAAAAGCAACAAAGTAGAAGTTAACCCTGATGTGTGTTGATCACTGGGACAAAGCTCCTTATCCCTGCTGCCTCAGGATGCAAAACAGAACGGGAAACATCGTAGGTATGTGAATGAAAACACAGTGAACATGATAACGCACAGTGCGGCATCACCTAGATGTGCAATGTAGCCTGTAATATGGGGTTTCTTTGGTTGGCGCACTGGGGGAAGTGGAGCAGTGTGGATCACTGTGGATGAATAAAAAAAATAAAAACAATAGTTTTCAAGTGTTAACATGTTACATGTAATTATAAATGTAGTAATATCACCCAGAATCTTTTTGGTAATATATTATATTACTTCAGTTCTGCCAAAACATATATTGGTGTCACCACCATCACTATTTTAACTAGTGTTGCACGGTATACTGGTACCAACGGTAGACCACGGTACTTAAACACCACGGTACATATGATACCATAATGTTGGAGTACCATAGTACTACGGTACCTCACAGTACCACTACTGTGGGATAAGTTCAAAGTCCAATCGCAAGAGGGTGAGCGTCCATGCACCGCCATCCAATAAGTGCCACCTGACACTCAACATGCTGCTGCAGTGGTTTGTTTTCCAGTGACATGTCAGGTATTAGCTAAGCTATTGAGGATCTTTGAGCAGTGAAAGTTATTATTTATTTATTTTTACTTGTAGGCAGTGATTTGTTTATATATGCTACAGTGATTTGTTTTCCACAGAGCACTAAAAATAGTTTTGTGTGAGCAAAAGAGATCATTCAGGAGCACGCTGTGCGAGTACAGATTTCAACCAGCAGTAGAAACGAAAGGCGAATCCTGCTGGTTGTGGGTTGAACGGGGGTCACAGACAGGAATACGGCGGAGCACTATGGCCACCGCAAGATAGTGGCTTACCGGCGACCGAGAAGCCTGGCTCCAGGTCCAGTTATTTCCTCTTCATTGGTGTCATGACTGCCCAGTAGTACCTGAACAGCTGAGCCGTGGCGGCACACAGGTATGTGACGTGTCAGAGGAGAAACGAGCCGTTCACATTTCTCTCTTTGTGGCAGGTAACGGTCCACAAACCTCACCGCACTTTAGGGACTGTTCTTTACTTATGAAGGGACTGTTCTTTACTTGTCAGGGGAGGAGGGTGGCTGGTTGATTCTTATTTTATGTATTTATTTTATTTTGATCCCCCCTATGTTCATCACTTATTGATGCTGTTTTTGAAGTATGAATAAGTCAATAAGTAATTTATTCCATTGAAATATCATTGATGTATTATAGAAAAGTGATTTATCTTTTTATAAATGACAAAAGGCACATCTGCCTCATTTTCGCTGTGGTATCATGATACTACTCAGAACTGTGATACTTTCACTGGTATCGTACAGTGAGTCCCAATTTTGGTACCGTGACAACACTAATTTTAACACACTGAAGCTTTTCATGCCATGTTACCTGACCTTCTGGTCTTAATATGTGACTGTGACATAAACATGGTCGTGATTGAAAAACAAACAAACAACAAAACGAGGTTGACCTTTGGCTGGAAATGAAAATGTTTCAGATGTTTTCTTGTGTAAGAATTCAGTGTTTTTTTGTTGACCCATTAGACAACCCCCACCTCCTCCCTCTGCAGCCTTTGTTGATCTATAATAACGTTGCCTTCCTCTTTTTGGGGAACCCCAAGGTGCAGCAGGAATATGTTGATAGGGAGGCAGAGGCCCGGCTGCAAAGAAAAAAACAAACAAAAAAAACCAATTCAAAGTCAATAATAACATTCTGGTCCCATCTCTTTTTTTATCTGTACGACTTTAGTTTGGTCAGGTGGGTGGACAGTAACACCACTGCGGGGGTGGTCATTTTGACAAGAGGATTATCCATGAACCGGAGCCAACTTTTAAGCCTCTTTCCTTTTTCCTATCTGTGTTGTGTCCTAAAGAGATAATCACTTAATTAAATATTGATGATATTTCAAAACGGAAGCTGGCAATCGGACTTCTGGAAGGGCAGAATGATTAGGCCAGTGTTTACTGAGTCATAGCTGCTGCTTCGAAAGGAGATAGAGAGGTGAGCTGGGTGGACAGACAGACGGGCATAAAAAAAGAATAAGGGTGAGATAAAAGATGGAATAAAAAAGAAACAGAAAGAGGGATGAAGGTGCGATGGAGACGGGAAATGCCTATTCTGTGAAAAGCACCCAACTAGCTAGTTAAAGAGAAGAAAACACTGACAAAATCATATTTCAAAGCCACTGGCCGACTTATTTAGTGCTCTTAAAACCAAATGATTAATTCACAACTGTGTAGATATGAGTTCTGCTTTGTATCATATCCTATCATACATTTTTCATAAAGCAGCAATACCACGACGGGACGATTGGCTTTCCCCCCGTGGACACATGGGAGCCCTTTGGTCCATTAAAGTGTGTGTGTGCTACCGTGTGTCTATGTATTGGAAAGGGATATTTGCTTTTAGGAAGGAAATCCAAGGAGAAAGGGAGGTGCATGGTGCAGAATAAGTAAAACACACACACACACAAACGGCAGAGGATGACTTACACATACACAGCACAAACACACACACACACACACACACACACACACACACATATACACAGAATAAGTCCATTTCCATCTGGTGGTGTTTACTTTAGAAAGTGAGAGCGTCTGCTGCTGCAAGAGCTGAGGCAGAAGGAGGGAGGAATAAACGACAGAGGGATAGTGATAACAGAGGGATGAAGCAACAGACTGATGGAAAAGTGAATATTCCTCTGGTAGAAATCTTTAGATTACACGCCTGGTTAGATTTCATCGCCCCCATAGGTATTTTGCTGTGTGAGTCTGTCTGTGTGTGTCTCCCTATCTCTGTGTGCATGTACTCAAGTGATTTCACTACAAGACAGCAACTACTTGGGGACATAAAAAACGCTTTGTAAATAATATATGTGGTGTTTATTGCATGTTGGTAATACATATGGTGTTTAGATCACCTGCTAGTAACATCAAGGTACCACATAATCTGTCTGTCTGCACACTGGGAGACAAATTCCCTGGAGTATGTTTCACGGGAGGTCTTCATCCTCTCTGCATTCACAAACCATGCGCCCATTTCAGACAGGAAAAATGAGATACAACCACACTCATCTGTCCTGAATATGATCTGATTAATGCACTAAATGGAAGATTATAAAACGTAACATCACCGTGAGTATACACACAAAGTAACTACACCAAGTTCACAAAACTACAAAATCTAATTTGCGAGGGGTGAAATTGCATTCAAAATATCTCATCTCTGAATTAATCTTTACCCATCTACAGGTTCACTGAGTGCACACGCTTGTTTTCACCAACACCCTGTTACACATTTATCCATATTTATAGTGTATCTGGCAGCTACAGTGTTTCACTGTTAGCAAATGAGCATCTGAAGGTTAACCGCCTTGTTCAGGGGAACCTGTTTCTCATGCACTGTACCTGCCAAATTTCTCCAGGTTCTGATATTTTACCACAAAAGTCTGGATGTGTATCGCTGCATGGAGTTTGACCCTGATGATGCTTTTGCCTTCAACATACTTTTTTCAGTTAATTTTACTTTTTAATACTTAACATTGGCAGCAGACTTAAATGTGTGGGCAGGCATTTAATTTCCATGAGTTGGCCTAATGTAAACCAAATAGGTGGTGCCAGTGCACAAGTGTATTGACCAGGCTGATTGTACAATCATAATTATAACTGTGTGTGTGTGTGTGTGTGTGTGTGTGTGTGTGTGTGTGCATCAGTTGGATTCTGAGCTCACATTAGAAACATCACCAAACTGTCTTTTTATCAACTTAGAAATATTGCCAAGGTCAGACAGTTTCTCTCTCAGGCTGATACAGACAAACTTATTCATGCCTGTTTTACCTCTGAACTTGACAACTGTAATGCTCTCTTGTTTGGTCTGCCCCCCCAAAAAAACAAAAAACTGCTGGCCACCTAAGACTTGTCCAGAATGCAGCAGCTAGAATTCGAAAAAAGACCAGACAGAGAGCACATATAACCCCAGATCTGGTACTAAAAGGTGGAGCTGTGAACACTGCAGCCCGTTTATTTGTCAATAGCAGACGGTCACTCTGCTCAGGGCTGAGTTGTGGCTGGTTTTGTGTAACCTCTGTTCATATCATGGAAAGTTTTACATATATTAGTAAACTATAACTGTAAAACAAAGGATGTTTTGCTGCCTCTCGCATCATTGGGCCACAGGGCCGACTGCCATCAACTTTTAAGGTGGAACATTTACTTGTACATGAGTTGTTGACATGAATCCATCAGCACATCTTAAATTTCAATATGACAACTTTGACCATTTGATTAGTTTCCATTGTCTCTCTTGGATGACAGGCACTTTTAGTAATGAGTGGGTCTTTATATTCTAATCCTCACTTGGCGGAGCGTTGTTCCTGTGGGCTACAGCAACACTAAACCCCTGAGCTTGCCTGAGAAGGACGAAATGCACAAAGCTGCTATTTTTAAATATCCCATGGAGAGAGAGACTCTCACTGCAGCCTGTTCTATGTTGTCCTGAAAATGTGGGCGTGCAGCCTCGTTCTGTGGACGATAAACCAGGTGCAGACTTCCATCTGTGTCACTGTTGATGAGGAAATACAGCGAGTGCTGGACGGAGCAGTGAGTGACAACAACCCCGCCCACATTTAAAGGTGCGCACACACCAAACCGACATCAAAGAACTAGCGGTGACGAAAGCCAACTGTTGGGTCGTCTACGTCGCCTCACGTCGCCCTGTGTCAGTTGCATTTGAACACACTACACGGACTACATCCGACGGCCAAGTAGCACGTGCGTTCTGCGCCTGCGTGAGAGAGAGCGGAGTGAGAGAGTGGTACATCCTGTCAGCCGAGGGGTTTCCTATCTGTGCAGCCGAGCACCACAGCACCTCCACGGACTATTACATCCAGACGGTCCCGGAGTTTCCTCCGCAGGCTCCACTTCACTCAGCTGCCCGATAAACCCGCTGCTTCTTCCCACTTTAACCTGAATAACAAACCAGGGCTTGGTGCTCCGGTTGGATCCAAACGGAGAGCCGGGGCTAGCTCAGAGACTAGTGGAGACTAACTGGCTGTGCTTCCCTCCGGTCATGCTGTGGCTAACGCTCTGCTAGCCGGAAGAAGCAGCGGGTCTGTGGGGCAGCTGAGTGAAGTGGAGCCTGAGGAGGAAGCACCGGTTAGCCCCGGTTTCACTACAGGCAGATTCACTCGCTACGTGGGTGAGGAAATAAAACCTGAACAGCCAATCGGAGTGACCTCTCTCACCGACAAGCTCCGCCGCTGATTCAACATGGTCAATCAGCCGGAAAGCCGCTGACGCCAAAGTGCCAATGGTGCAGGACACACCGCAAAAACTAGGGCGACAGATGCTCACCGACGGCCCGACTTTAGTCGACGGCCGACCGTCGGCTTGGTGTGTCAGGGCCTTGAAAGGACTGCCTGTGGTGGAAACACTAAACAGAGCGAGGGTCTAGGTACCATGTCTGAAGGGTTACTGCTGGTTCCAAAGGGACTGGTCTGAAAGTGTTTGGTGGAAACGGGGCTCAGTGGGGGTCAGAGACCCACAGTACCCATCCATGCTGCCGGATGTGTCTCTGTGGCAGCTGCATCAAACATTTTATAGGCTTTGCCCTCAGTATAAAGGATGGAAATCCATATTGCGGGCAGATATGCTGCTGAGTCAAGTACAAATAAACAGAGCACTGATAAGCCTGACATTTATTATCTTTTCACTAAAATGATAAAATATACACACACACTATTTCTATTGAGGTTTTGACACAGTGAATAGGCAGGTTTTATCAACTGTCTGCTGAATCGCCTGCATTCACTGCAACTGCCAAATGACCATTCAGGAATGATGGTTTCAACGGGAATGACTGCACTTTTCATTCCGCCTCTTTGTGCCCGAGGCGAGTTTTTACCCCTGCATAGCCTGCTGTGTTATCCCCATCGACAGTGATACATTCCTCAAGGTGCCAGGTAATGATCTTACATTCCTGCATTTACATTTCACATTCTCAGCCGACATTGTTGAATTACAATAAGTGCAGACATTTGTATAAGTCAGCTTTGTCACTGTATGCCCCCATGGTGAGAATATAGCTCCCATGCTCCCAGAGTCTGGGGTTCAGTTGCTCCCGTGATCAAACAAGATGCATTCTGTGAGGCACGCTGGATTTAAGTGCCAACCAAATGGTCTGTATCTCGCTGTCATTTTCTGTAGCCTTGTAATAAAGATGTTCCAGGGACTACAATACACTGCTGAAAAAGCTGAAAAGAATAGCATTAAGAATAGGAGCAGGCACTGCGATAAGTCAGCATTTTTATCTCCCGGTTGTAACAAATAGCTTTGAAAGAAAATAGTGCAATTCGTAACAATAGGGATGTGATAAGAACAAGGTATAAGATTACAGAGGCCAACAAGACGAACAAGAAACTGGATCAAAAGGTTGTTCCTTCAAAGATAAGAGAAGCTAATTGTAAAGTCACATAGCAGGTGATGGAATTTAACCAATGCATAATGCAGAAACACTCCGTGCTATAGCATCGGTTCAGCGCTAATGATGAGACCTGATTTTGATAGAGGAATACACACACACACACACACACACACACACACACACACACTCACTCCACCCCACCCCCAAGACAGCGCTATGAGCAAAACACTGGATAAAAGCTTGCTTTTATGAAGATAAGGGAAGTAGCTGAGAGCAAAGCAAGATAAAAGGCTCTGGGAGATAACAGCTGTGTAATATGTGTGACTGTTTCTTAATGGAAGTGATGACTCATCAGGGTTGGGGAGCGAGGGATTACATGTAACAGGATTATATGAATCGGAGTATGAAAAAAAACCCCACTGTGTTACAGTTACTGAAATAAGCACAGCAATCAGATTAGAATTATTTGTTGTGACCTTTGTTTGATACTGTTTAGTGGAAATAATGAGTCATCAGGGTTGGGGGAGCAGCAGATTATATGTGACGGGATTTTAAATAATCTCTGACAAAAACAGCCAAAAAGACACAGGGTGACTGACGTGCTTTGATGTGCACAAACCCATGTTACGATTCTGTGGCGGGCTGACTGCAGAGGTGCTTAATTACAGTAGCTAATGTATATTAAATAGTGGTTTAAGTGCTAATGACTGAGATAATTTAGCAAGTACACCCACAGGGTTCATTAATCTTTTATTTGAACTTTTTTGTGGTTTTTGTGCTTTAAATTGGCTCACATCTCTTCAAGTGGATCTCTATCTCCTGTGCTGAGAAAACCATTAAATTGAAAACTTAATAAAATGTAATATTATTAACTTTTGATAATTCTGCACCGCTGTGAATGTTTAATATTCCTGTGTGTGTGTGTGTGTGTGTGTGTGTGTACTTCAGGTTCTGTATTATCACACAGTCCTCTACACAGTAAAGATTGACACTAAGTTCTTCAGCGCTCCGCTAACTTGAATGCAGATGATATAATTCAATCCTGCAGCTCTTCTCGACTTTAGAAATGTTATCAGACCGAATGGATAAAATCCTGATAGCGGAACAACTTACTTCGTGGGAGTTGTGACATTCAGAATAAGTAAAATAAAGTTTCCACTGATTTACCACCCCAATATCACTCTGAAACCGTCAGACACTTGGTCAGTGACTTCTAGCATCAGACATCGATGAAAAAAGTCCCCCTTTCACGTCAGCATGATATGCGACTGGTCAACGTGATTGTTTCACAGCTCCTGGCAGCGTCAGGGGGAAACATGGCAGGACAAAAAGGTGGCAGAAGTTTGGCTAGAGCGGTCAGGAGAGGTGGTGGATAGGTCCAACAACCACCGACTTTCACACGGGACGCCAGTGTTCTCTTCCCACGAGATTGTAAAGCCAAATCCTGTTCCTTTATTCTAAATCCAACCATGTGCTTTTGTTGTTGAAGGGAAAAAAAAATCATCATACTGATGTAGCGGGTTTATTTTGAAAGAGACTGTATGTAAACTGTACATTACTGTATAAACGTTAGAGTATTCTGACAACAGACAATGCATGTAACAGACTTAAGTTGACACGATGTCCGAGAACTTCAACAACCGATGCACCCAGGGTACCTTGCCGAGTGAGTGAATGTGTTGGATGAAGTTGCACACCCGGTGTTTCAACTGGTTTCTGCCGTTAGTCTGACAGTACTGGATGAACAATTTGAGTGTGAAGACTGCAAGGAGAGGAAAAGGTAGCGAGACTGGATGAAACTTTAGACAGTTGATCACTGACAGTACAGACATTTCATACACCAGACGTGTGTAGCACGGATTTGCTGATGTGCAGCTAATTTATGCCATGTAATACGTCATGGGCTCATGCTAATGACATTAGCTTCTTCTGTTTGGGGGGACATTGTAGCAAAACTGAATTGTTTTGTCTGTGAGCCTCTTGAGTTATGACAGAACCAAATTTTGTACTTGTGTTGTTGCCACTAAGCCATGTTTTATGAGTGTCTATGAGTGTGTTAAGCCTAGTTCACATTACACAATTTTCACCCTGATTTTGTGTCGCGGAGGCTATTGTAATGTTTTGAGTGTTCATACCTGGTGACGTGTTTCTGTCAGCGGGAGTCGTTACGACCTGTGTGTGCACACCACAAGATTTCTCCACCAAGCCCTCGCCGACAGAGCCCCAGATAACGCAGTGACATCACCAAACTTGGAGACGACACATCGTAAAGGCATGGATATTCTTTATTATCCTGGGTCCAAACACAACGCGCTCCCCGTGATCCTGTGGACGCCGCCATTGTTGTTGTTGCTTGCCGGCCAGCTTGTCAGTGTTGCCAGATCTTGGGAGAGAAACAAGCAACCAGGGCTATGGAAACAAGCCCAAAAGAAGCGACTATCATGCGTTTAAATAACTTATTAGACGGATATATATAGAGAAAGGCGACGTTTAGAGAGCAAGCCCAAATAAGCAACTCCACTTAGAAACAAAGTCGCAGCTAATAAGCGGACCTGGCAACCCTGCGGCTTGTCCTCCTCACATTTCTTCCGTCCTCCTGCGTGCTGACGTGGGACGTATCCTGCCTCTC
This sequence comes from Epinephelus lanceolatus, assembly GCF_041903045.1. NCBI lineage: Eukaryota > Metazoa > Chordata > Actinopteri > Perciformes > Serranidae > Epinephelus > Epinephelus lanceolatus. The sequence goes on from NC_135750.1 coordinate 4,144,748, forward strand.
ATTGGCTGATGCTCTTTGTCAGTCGTGTCACACTTCTCCAGTTTTCTAGCATGCCAGATATCCAGTCCCAGTCACAGACGAGGGGGCGACTTGCTCGTAGGCTTGTTCACACATGAGGACTCGTCGTGGCAGACTATCTGCTGACTCCGACCCAAGGTGGCTCTCAAGATCCTCTGTGACGTCAAAATCACGGTGAAAATCATGTAGTGAGAACTAGGCTTAAGTTGAATCAACCAAACTTGTACCTCACAGAAACCCAACACAGTTGATGAAAACCCCTCCACTAACTAGTATTTTGGAGATACTATAACACATACTGACACCAGGAAAGGCAGGCTGCAAAACATGCAAGGACAGTGGAAGAGCAATGGGTCTTTTTTTCAAAGACAATGTTAAAAAATGTTCTTTTGCATCATTTAATTAAGCAAAGGATGCTGAGAAATGCTTCAACTAAGTTTTGAGTTGTGTTTTCTAAATTTTGACATTAAGATTATCAGAAGATTTTAATTTTTCAGTTCCAAAAACATTGGTTATCGGTCTCTTTGCTGACTAATAATCAGTATCAGAATCAGCCCTGGGGAAAAAATAGAAAAAATCATATTAGAAAACGCGTCACACCAATCTGCGTCTGTGGACTCTAAGCTCAGTGGCCTGAGACCAACACTGCAAACAGCATTATTGACATTATGCGAGTTCTCCATACACTCTCACACTGCAGAGGAGCCATGGAAATAATCTTGAAAAAGCTGTTGACAGCCTCTGTGATGGTGCTAGTTATCATGCAAGTGGTCCATGAAAGTAGCGATCCGACTGACTGCATCTATCTGGCAGCAAACAGATCGAAAGACGAAACAATAACATAAGAACGACGAGAACGAAACCAAACATAGAAAGAGAGAGGGAACGAGAGAGGGGGAAAAAGAGAATGATAATATTGGTACTGCAGTATTGGACTTCACTTAATCCCCATCATGTGTTAATGTCACTGTGATGGTGTTGTGCACTGCAATTACCTCCCACTCATACATCGTACAGACAGACAGGGACAAGAGCAGATGCTGCTGCTATGAAGACAGATCACTGAGGCCTCAGCATGTCCTCCCTGAGCTGGGATGCTGGGGCGGACAGAATATGACTATGTGTCTTTGGATGCATGTCTTTTTCTTGAGTGTGTGTCTTCTTGCGTTTGTGAATGTGTGTTTACGTGCGTGCATCTTTGCAGCTACTTGGGAGCGTGTTGGTGGCTTTGCTTGCCTGCACGGCGGTATGTCCTTGTATTAATAAGTTGAACTCAACGTATATGGACTAGAAATGTGTGTGTGTGTGTGTGTGTGTGTGTGTGTGTGTGTCCTATTGATCAGCCAGACTGCACCCGAGGCTCCGGATGGATGACCCTCCATTAGGCTGTCTGTCTCCCAGGAAAGAACACCTCTGCCTGGGGAGAATATGATGCTCTGGCCCTGAGGTGCTGCAGGCTCGGAGGTCTGGGTTTTACTCCACTGCTTTACCTCCAATCCAAAGAGAAGATTTTAGAAAATCCCCTCGCTGACAGCATACAAATTGAATTACACCAAAAACCTGGATAAGGAAAATAGTCTGGTAAAAAAAAAAAATGCCTGAAGATGTTGGAACTGAATCGAAGCAACAGTAGTTTATCCAAAAACAAGCATCCAAGCAGAACCATCCTGCAGAATCAGATGACAATGTTTAACAGCATTTACTTTGAATTTTGTTATTCTGTTCCTACATTATTGAGCAACCCAGTGCACAGCAGCTAATGATGCTACATAAGGTTAAAATGTAGTTTAGCATTGTTTTTATCACTAGCACCAAGAGGAAAACAAACCACAGTGCATGAGCAGAACGTTCTTCTGTGGTGTTTGACATATGGCATATCACCACCTACTGGCCTGGCATGCTAATTGCAGCAGGGATATCGTTTTCAAAACTGGAATTATTTTTAATACGGGATAAATAAAAATCTGTTTTATTTGTATCAGTATCCGTGTAAACAAGGCCTTAAGGCGGCGAAAATCTGATACGATGGGCTGGAGGGGTGTTGGATTGGAGCAGCAACCACTAACTTTCACCTGGGAGGCCAGTGCTCACTTCCCGTAAGAAATAAAGCCAAACTATGTTCTTTTTTCCAAAACCCAACCATGTGTGAGAGGGTTAGGGTTACCTTGCACATCGTATCTGTACTTGGAAAGTCCATGACAGCACAGAAAACACTCTGTTATGGTAAAGAAAAGATCTCACTAATTCACGACTGTTTTTGTTGTTGGTCCCTAACAGTGATCTGCAGCTCGGCAGGCGACACAACGAGGTGTCGCGTCATCCATCACCCTGTCCATCTCCCAAAGACAAAGTCAGCTTCTACACTGCGTCACTTTACAGACATCAATATGATAAGTAAGAAATGTGCAAATATAATGTATTTGTGTTTCTGGCATCTGGGCTGTATCAACACCAGACAAGCAAGTATGGTTTTCATATGGTTTGGGTTCATCAACTAAAACTACTTGAAATAAGACAACACTGTTAGTCTGAAATGATAATAAAGAATATATGTGAACTCCAGTCTTTGGCATCAAAGATGAGCATGTTACACGTCCCGTCAACACCCTGACCTTCAAACCGCGAGGGATGAAACACACCAGCTGTGTTTCGCCGTAAGAACCATGTAATTGAACACATACAGAATACACTGCACATATAAAGAGGAAGTACAGTAACCAGGAGGTGTTTATCTGAGGCACTGAAATTACACAGTTACTGTTTATCTTGTCACTGCACCGTGAGGTAGGGCGATAAATTCATGTGAAGCCCTCAGGCCAAAAACTGACAAAGCATGCAGGTCTCACCTTAGCCCAGGTGAGGCATGCCTGGTGTTAGGACTGGGCGATATAACAACTATGTACGATACATCACTATTTTTATCCACTCAGGAATGCCTGCGAGCCATGATGGCATCACTCTGCTGCATGTCTGTATTGAAAAGAATGAATTTGAGGGTGATAAAAAACAAGGCATGTGTACGACCCCTCACTCCCCTGACACAGATTTTAAATTGATCCAAACTACAGTGAATTTAGGCCGACTGGATACTTTTATACTCATGCTAGTTTAGCGTCCTGTGCTGCAAACCTTTAAACCTCTGCAGCTCCAGTGCTGTGTGCAAAAAGTTAACGTACAGACCTGCTGTTTATTTTAGATACGTTTTCATTTACGTGTTGTGCACGCTGTATATTTTCAAACAGCGAAAAAAATCCCTGTCTTTGCATTTTATTTTAATCACAATCTGTTTTTTCTAAAAGTGCTCGTGACATCTCAGATGTAGCTTTGACTTGCAAGAGGGGATGACATGCAGCAAGGGGGCCGTGGACTGGACTGAACCTGCAGCTGCTGCAGCAAGGACACTGCCTTGTACATGGACGACTGGGCACCCCTGAGATATGATTTTTTCTCCATATGACGCAGCCCTACCTGGTGTCACTTCCCCCCAGCTGTGTGATAAATCTGGGCTCATAGGTGCGAGGTGTTAATTGGTGTATTTACTGTCCATCACCGCCTCTATGACAGAATGTCATCTCTCTTGTGCTTTGCTTTCTTTCTTCATCTCATCTCCTTTATTTTGGCGTGTTCTCCTCACAGACTGGAAAAAAAACCCCTCCCTTTTTGATATTCAGCAACCAATCAAAATGAGTAATCATCAGCATTTGACTGCAACAACAGGAGCCATTTATGGACTATGACCCAAAGAAAACAAAAGAGTGGTGTATCCTGATGAGGCGAGTCCCTGCCTACGCGTAACGCTGCGTGTGTTTTCATTTTCTGGTGTAAATATGATGAACAGCACCATTATTTCAACACAAACAAAACCAACCACTCGGTTACTTGGTTATTTAAAATTCCAAGCAGCTCAATATCCAATGTAGTGTATATAGGCTACTGTATTATCCATTTTGTCGATGCAAATTACAGTCTGAAAAAGGGCTTATGATGCATGAGGCTTCATTTCCATCCAGCTTCTGCGGGAGTCCAGCTGGGTGCCTCAGCAAAACTCCTTGCATGTGTAGCCGCCGTCGCTTCTGGCACTTTTTCCACTCTTTCCATTTCACACTCTTTTGCTCTGTTGCAGAATCCACCCGTGTCTTTTTAATTTGTTTAAACACATACGAGGCCCCGTCGTGTCTTCTCATCTCGCCTCCATATTTTCTCTCATCCTTCACTCACTGCTGTCTGCAGTCTCCCTCCCCAGCCCTCCCACCCCCATTCTGTCACCCCGTTCTCACCCCTTTCAGCAGCTCCGTCGTTATGTAACTCTCCACCTTTCTTACTATAATTATCAAATATTAATTTCACTTATTATTTATACTTTTTTCCTCAACATTTTAAGTTGTTTTTCATTAACCTTTTACAAACAGACCTACAGCAGGCGGCTGCAGGAGATGGTTGTTTGCATGATTTAGTTTAAATAGATGTCAGATAAGAACCATGACTGCTGGAGTATTGATTCTTTTTGCAGCAGAAAGCTAAGACTTCTGTCCTCCCCATCATCAGCTCATTACCTTATGTTACCTCAACTTACATGCCGAGCAAATGAGGTATTTCACCGGCATTAATCCAGAGTTTCCCAGTGATGGCTGTGGGAGATCGTTGTTTGCATGATCCTGTATGTACATATATCAATCTGAAATTAAAACCATAATAGCTGGAGCGTTCATTATTTTTGCAGCCGAAAGTTAAGACGTGTGTCTTCCCCATCATCAAGTTGTTATGTTACATCACTCTACCTTACAGCATTGCATATATTGTATTTTGCCATATTTACACCATTAATTCCCCGAGTAGTTCCCCATAAGATCGTTGTTTGCATAATTACCTCCGCCAAGGAGGTTATGTTTTCGCCGGCGTTTGTTTGTTTGTTTGTTTGTTTGTTTGTTTGTCTGCAAAATAACTCAAAAAGTTCTGAACGGATTTTGATGAAATTTTCAGGAAAGGTTGATAATGGGACAAGCAACAGATGATACAATTTTGGTGGTGATCATTGAAGCAAAGTGGATAAAATAATAAAATGGCGGGGAAATCCGAGCTGCTTGGTGGAGGTCTGCGCTCTCCGAGTGCTTTTCTAGTTCTGCACATATATTCATTCACCTGAAATTAAAGCCAAAATAGTAAGAGCATTAATTCTTTTTTGCAGCAGAAAGCTTAAGTTTCCATCTCCTATATCATCACATTGTACACTCGTAAAGACATCACTGCACTATGTCATGTGTTGTGCAAAATGAACGCCTCTTCACTCTGCTAATAAAAATGAGTATATCTCAAATACTAAATAATGGACATTGTTCAAATAACCTTTGGAATGTGAAGAAATATGTTCTTTATGTTACTACATTAAATACTTTTGGGTAATTATCGATTGTTGTTTGTTTTTTTGATTTGTAAAATCCGATAAAAAACATCAGATTTTCATGCTATGTATCTTTATGTCATGCTTTCATTGTCTGTACCTTGTGTAGAGATGTACCGATACCACTTTTTCCTTTCCGATACTGATTCCAATCCCTGAACCTTCGGTATCTGCCGATATCGAGTACCGATCCGATACCAGTGCGTAAAATAAAAATGGATGGGACATGAATTGTTGTATGTCTCAACTCCTAAAACTCTAAAATATTAAGAAATAAATACATAATAGTAGAATGAATGTCATAAAACTTTTTTTAATTATTATTATCCAGTGTTGACACAGATCAAAACACAGGTTAAAGTGCAGCCACACAATTTGGTAAAAAAGACATTTTAAGGGCTACAGTAGAATGCTTTTAAAGTCCGTTTCCGTTTTGTTTGCCTGTAGCGTGCATATGTGTAATGACGTGAGGCATTACGTGGTATCGGATTGGTCATAGGCTGTACTCGCCGATACCCGATACTGCATTTTAGGCAGTATTAGAGGCATTTCCGACACTGGTATCGGTATCAGTACAACTCTAACCTTGTATCAAACTCAAAAACATAGCTCACATGGGACATACCAGTACAATCAATTATTAATAGGAGGTCAAATAATTCAGGCAACTGCAGAGGGCCACAACATTTGTGACTCGCCCACCACATTCATGACAATCCATATATCAACATTCTCCATGTTTTGTAAAAAAGGAAGATCTTTTCCAGAGGTAGAGTTATGGGTAACTCTTAAATCCAATTAATGAAGTTTGGTTTACCAGTCTTTTTCCAAGAGAGTGAGATAACATATATATTTTTTTAAAAAATGACATATTATCAATACTTTTATCAATTATTATAGTTTGTTGACTTACATAACCATTTAGGTTGGGTACTACAGATTTTAGGGATATGAAGCATTTGAAGATGGCAGACTGGACCATTTCTATTGCACCATTCAAAGGGTTAAGTTGATTGTAACTCTAATTAAATGTAGAAATTAACATTCTAGAAATGTTCTAGGAACTGCCTGTATCTTTGTGGAAGGCTCACTACTTTCACATTTTCTTTTCCTTCTTCTCAGCCATCGCCCTCCTCTGATTTTAGCACCCTGTCTTGTACTTTCCTGGGAAATAAAATCGACATGTGAGCTGAGAAAAATGTCATACACAGGCTGTGATACACAGGAAGCCCTGGAGATTGTCTGAATACACGCCCTGTTCTTTGGTTATGTTCTCTCACATTTCAGCCCTGACTGAGTGTACAAGTGATTCTTTTTTCTGCAAAAGCAATAAGGAAATAAGCGTTCATAAATTAATTTATTGACACAAACTGCCGAAACATACCTGTCAGAGAGAATGTTTTACGCAGCTGACCTTTCTCATTAAAATGGTTTCTCATTAAGCTGCTTTATTGCTAGTAAAGACACTGTGCAGAAAATGTGTCACACATTTTAAGCCATAAAAGAAGGTTAAATTGCCAAAAGCAACGGAGTATTCTGTCTTTGATATGCAACATTATTTTAGGCAGTAGAGCTGGGGGAATATCGGAAACAATTTTGAGGCTCATTCTCTTTTCAGAGTGCTACAGCTGTAAAAAAGACAACATTTGCAAGCTGTGGAGACAGGTAATGCTGGCTTGACTAAAGTAGGTTGCAGGAACAAAAGTAGGCTTCCAATTAGTAGTCGATCACATACTGCAACGCGCAGACAGCACAGCAACTGAGTTTAGATAATGACCTAGGCTAAGGTATGTGACACCTCCGAGATGAAATCTGTGACCTGAACAGTCAAAAACAAAGAAAAGCAACAAGGTGAGCTTTTCTACACTCACCTATAACCGAACTAAGCATGCACACACCTGCTGATATACATACAGCTCATGGCCATGTCTTCTCATGTCACGTCTTCAGGCCGCGGCTGACAGTAACGTTACACCTGGCATGTTGTTTGTTTGTGAAAATCTTGACATTGATTTGGGGACGATGACATGGCTGGATGCTGGCCAGGCCTGTTGTTAAACATGCTGTCAAATTATATTTACTTTTTGTCAAGTGTAAGCAATGTCAGTGACTTTGAATCTTGCTAGCATAATGTTAGCTTTCTGGCTAATAGCTAGGCTAAAGGCTATCAAAGGGTATCTCCCATTGCTAGCTCGTATCTAAGGTTCCTCTTATATTTTCTGGAGTAGTGAATTAACCTTTCCATAGCGTAAGAACCTTATGAGTGGCAATGATTTTTCTCGGTATTAGTTAAGCCCTCAGGTGTTACCACGGAAACTGAGTTACAGCTTGTGAAAAACTTCAGATTTTAACTGCAAAAATCATAAAAATATGACAGAATATTATTAGTTTTTGCTTCCTCTGTAAGTGTCTACAGTATTAGCAGGATATTGCCTTTTGAGGTGTCCATTATCACTTTTCCACAGCCTTCAAAAAAAAGGAATAATGGACTCCTCCTTTCCCTTACACCTAGAGGCCTTTTAGCCTTTCCCTCAGGCTAATAATTTTTATGTCTGGATGTCTTCCTCCAGCAAGCTTGCTGAAAATGCTGACTAATTCTAGAAAGCTAGCAATGCTAATGAGTGCAAGCTAGCGAGCTAATAAAGCTAGCAAGCTGTTGAAACTACTATAGCTACTATAATAGGCTACTGCCATATGTATGTACTACACTGCAAATTATTTCCAGGACATTACAATGTGTAACTGCAATATCTCACAATTAATTACATGATTCTCATCTACAGGCTTTTACTGTGATATTTAACCAAATTCATATTTTTATTGAGAAATTCATGCAGCTAAATGTAGTGATTTCAAAGAAGTATGCTGCTAAATCACAGTAATATATGGAGTTTAAGTGAGATTACAGTGAAACACAGAAATTCTACAGGAGCTAACTGCTAAATCACAGTAATCAAATGTTTGTAAACTGTGAAGTTACAGTTAAATTCAGTAATTTAAAGGAATGTATTGTTATATCACAGTAATGTAATGGGCGTAAACTGTGACATTAGAATTAAATACAACAATTTTACAGGAGCATACTGCTAAATCACAGTAATATGCAGGCATAACTATTGTGAGATCACAATATACAGCTGTCATCTCAAAACAATTCTGTTAAAATGACAGTAATTTACTGTAAATGTATAGTCACATATTTTACATGTACTAGAACATCTACCTAAATAATATTTTACTTAAAAGGAGATTTTGTTTAGTTTGGTTTGTTTTCCCCCTCAAACCCAGCTGAATGACTTTCCCCACAAATCCTCCATCATCTTATGTAGCTCAAAGCTTTTTATGTACAATTGAATTTAAATACATAGATCACTAAAAATATGTATATTTAAAAAAAAAAAAAAGAAATAGATCTATTTACCCAGAAACGGTTCTGGAGGAATAATCTCTATAACAATCCAGATAAAATGTCACAATTCACTGATGCATCACCATTCAATACGTGTGTTGAGAGTAAATTAAGCACGACTTAATGGTTAGGAGAGGAATTAATGGTGGGGGAGGGATCTTACCCCGGGGGTCATCTTTCCTCCATCTTACCTATAAGACGATCAAAGCAGCGGAAAACAGATTAAGAGTCAATTATGGTGACATATCAGAGTGGAACTGGGAGCATTATCCATCCCTGGATGAAGCAATGGCAACAGGAGAGGAGTACCCAGACACGAGGGGTGACATCACAAAAGGTATGCAGACCTAGCTTGAATGTTTTGGCTTGACACGTTGTGACTGATATAACACAATCAGGAAGCAAATGTGGGTGTCTGCGCCGCCATCTGCACCTGTTGAGACTCAAAGCCAACCCCAGAATTGTTTTCTAACTACAACAGTGTCAGCCACATTTTGAAAGGTCTCAGTTTTACAGGTTCCAAAACCCCAGAGCTGTATGCATGCTGGGTGTAAATGTAGCAGTAGTTTATAGTTTGAAATGAATGAATGAATGAATGAATGAATGAAGGTATTAGTTAGTGGATGTAGCCAACTTCTTACATTGTCAAAGCAGACATTCCTCCTCTTTTCATGGGTAATATTACCTCCTCTGGCAAAACATGATGCTCATGCACCATTACAGCATTTGATGAAAGTATTTTGTACAATACGAATAAAGAAGAAAGAAAGAAAGAAAGAAAGAAAGAAAGCTCCACTGGCATTCATATTAAACACAGACCCACTGCACTAAAATGACCCAAATTGTATGAAATTGTTCAGACCTGATGTGATTTAAATTGTAACCACCTCTAGAGAAAATGCAGCTCTCCTGAAAGTCAACAGTGCTCATTAGCCTCGTGCAGCCACGTCTGTTTTTCTTCCACTCTTTCAGTAATGTCTCTGCTGGTGTGAAGAGAGAGAGGGAGAGCAGGGTGCCTTTTTTTCCACCCATGTGGTTCTCAGGACACTAAAGATTCATGAATCATACATACTGCACATTAAGGGTCAAAAGCATGTCAAAGTATACTACAAATGTGTGTGTGGGAGAGTGTGGGAGCAGGAAAACAGACACATGGTGGTAATGACAGAAGAGCTGACCCCTGTGGAGATAGAGGGCGAGGGGCGTGAGGAAGGAGGGGAGTGTGAGATTATTACAATATGTATGACATGAGTGAGCAGAGGGAGAAAAGGAAAATGTGACATGTGGGAAGCAAAATGCAACAACAGTTCACTTGACACTCGTGGTATCGAGCCGTGAATGGTTTTATGGGTCAAGACCTCAATGTCAAAGGGACTACTTCTTTGGTTGTCCACAGTGAGAACTGCGGATAATCTCGAGTCACCAGGACGATGTTTCTGTAAAGACAGATGGGCTCTTCCATCATCATCTTTAAATCCTGGAGAAGAAGCAAAAATATGTTTACCTCCAAAATACCAAGTCTTTATCTGATATGGGTCACGTGACTTTATGTTTCACGTCCAAATGTTGCATCGGAATCAATGCTAGTTTGTAGCTTATTGTGCTTCAATAGTACGTTCTCATCCCAAGTCGTCAAATAAATATGACGTGCTAGGTACCCTTCTACGTCCGTTTTGAACATTCATGGATGCCATGTCCAACACATTCTCATTCCGACCTCGTCACATGTCCACGTTTGGTCATGGACTTTCCACGTCCACATATGACGTCCAAGGTACCCTGGGTGTGTTGAAGTTCTGGGACGCCGTGTCAACTTCAGCCTGTTACATGCATTTTGTGTTTTCAAAATACACTTCTGTTTTCACAGGAAATGTACAGTTTGATACAGTCTCTTTCAAAATAAAAGCACCACATGGATACATCACCGCAAAGTGACATTTCTTTCCTTCAATAATAAACACGTGGTGAGATTTAGCTAACACACACACGGTTGGGTTTAGAAAAAAAAGAACAGGGTTTGGCTTTACAATCATACGGTGAGCAAATACCGGCCTCCTAGGTGAAAGTTGATGGTTGTTGGACCCATGCACCACCCCTTCCGCTCGCCCTACTTGGACTTCTTCTGCCTTAACTTTTGTTGTTGTCCTGCTGCGTTGTGTGACCGGCCACATATTATTCTGATGTGAAAGGAAAGCTTTTTCATCTGTGTCTGACACCGGATGTCATTGACCAAGTGCCAGATTTTGACGATCAGGTTGGACCAGGCTGATCTCATTCACTGTTCGTACTATACCTATGTAAGAGTTAGGGTTATGTAATGTAAGCACAGGACCCAGGGGACCAGGGTTCATGTCTCACATGAAACCTAAAGTCATGTACATATCAATAAGTATGTAATATGACGACTCCCAAACCAATATTATTTTCTAAACCTAACCTAAAGCCTAGTTCACATTACACGATTTTCACCCTGATTTTGCGTTGCGGAGACTATTGTAATGTTTTGAGTGTTCATACCTGGCAACGTGTGTTCCTGTCATTGGGAGTCTCGCCAACTGCGTTACGACCTGTGTGTACACACCACAAGATTTCTCCACCAAGCCCTCGCCGACAGAGCCCCAGATAACGCGGTGACGTCACCAAACTTGGAGACGACACATTGTAAAGGCATGGATATTCTTTATTATCCTGGGTCCAAACACAACGCGCTCCCCGTGAACCTGTGGACACCGCCATTGTTGATGTTGCTTGCTGGCTTGTCAGTGTTGCCAGATCTTGGGAGAGAAACAAGCAACAAAGACTATGGAAACCCGACTACCAATATTTGTAAGTGACTTTACAAAAAAACAAGCCCAAAGTCGGGGCTAATAAGCAGACCTGGCAACCCTGCGGCTTGTCCTCCTCACATTTCTTCCGTCCTCCTGCATGCTGACGTGGGACGTATCCGGCCTCTCATTGGCTGATGCTCTTTGTCAGTCGTGTCAGACTTCTCCAGTTTTCTAGCATGCCAGATATCCAGTCCCAGTCACAGACGAGGGGGCGACTTGCTCGTAGGCTTGTTCACACGTGAGGACTCGTCGTGGCAGACTATCTGCTGACTCACCCCCGACCCAAGGTGGCTCTCAAGATCCTCTGCGACGTCAAAATCATGTAATGTGAACTAGGCTTAAGGCAGCAGGGGCGCTGATTCGTGAGATATCATACAAACCATATGCATCACTTTAGTAAGATATCACACCTGACCTGACAAAGCCCACAGCATGAAAATAATAATCAATTCATTGGAAAGCAACAGTGTGCATCACTGTCTTTATTTATATTTTTACCTTTGCAATAATGCTGTTTTATCTTTTCCCACTATTGATTACTTCTGCCATGACCTGCAAAGATTGTTCGACACAGTAAAGGCACTGGAAGCAGAGTTGAAATTCATCTCTCGTATAAAGTTTCAGCTCTCATAAAACAAGGCTGCTTGGTGCACTAAACCTGCCCAAGTCTGGCTGAGGTGGTTGGAAAAATGCAATTTGTCTTTGCAATGCCCTGTTTGATATGACCCGCGTCTGAGTAAATTTTACCTCCCAACAACCAATTTTGTGCCATGTCTGCCTGCATGTCTATCCATCTGTCTGCCTGTCACGGTGCATCTCGTTCCCGTCTCTTGAAGTGCAACGACCCCCCGAGCCGAGGTATCCTTCCCCGTTCTGAGCGTTTCTGATGTTTGATAAATAGTCCCGGCTGAGTGGCACAGAGCTTGTTGGAGGCAGTTACGTGACATCACTTTTTTTTTTTTAAGGGGACGTCAAACAGAACTTAATCTCTCTCTTGCCTCTCTTCTTCTTTGCACACATTTAATATTTAACAGTTCATGTGCAATCAGGCTTTTTCTCTTTCTTCCCTGTGGCAGAAACAGTGGCAGTTTTTACTGAGAAAAACCTCACTGTTATTTTATTTACTCAGTCCCTCCTCCTCTACATCCTGCTCCTTTTTGCATGTTGGTGAATCCATTATTGACAGTACAGCTTTTCTATGAGTGTTCACGGCCTGTCAGAGATACTCAGGTGCAATGGGAGAGGATATGGACCTAATGGCATCGGTACAAGCAAAAAAAAAACAGAGAAGCCTCTACCCTTTAAAAGAAGAACAGCACACTGTGAGGAAACGTACGAAGAAAGAGAAGGAATTTAAGGGAGAAATAAAGAGAGAAGAAGGGACAGAAGTAAAAGACACCAAACACCAAGAAGTGACATCAATAGAAGAAAGACAAAGACAAAAGTCAGGGAGGAGTGGGGGAGAGGACAGGAGAGCGCGAGGCAGTCCCGGCGGTGCTAACATGTTGAGGCTTAGCCGGGGCGCACACACACTCTCACAAACACACACACAAAGCTGTTCTTCCTAACGAGTGAAAACCCTCTGAGCAGAAAAACTGTGATGTCTCTGGTGGCAGGTTGCAAAAAGCTTTCTCTTCGCCTCTGCCTCTCCCTCCCCCTCCCCTGTTGCCTTCCTAACTCCTTAACCCCTTTCTCTCTGCTGCACTACACAACATGTGCTTCCATCCATCCTTCCATCCATCCATAATCTTATGCGCATCTCCATCCTGCCATCTAATCAGCCTTTGCATCCATTTAGCCCTCCTCCTTCCATCTAAATATCCATTAGTGTTGTCAAAATAACTGGGATGCTGATGCTTTTTCACCGCTGTTGGGCGAGATTGAATTCAATATTGGATTTTATAAACATTCGAGGCTTCCACCAAGTGTGTTCTGCAAGCTGAAATTTCATTTGAGAATCACTCTTGGGGGGCTAAATTAGACAAGTGGAGAGTAGTGGGAAGAAACATAGGTGAAGAGAAGAGGGAGAGGAAGCAAGAGGAGGAAAAACATTTGAAACAGAGAGACCTAGCAGAGTATAAAGCTGTCCCAACTCCATACATGCTAACCCATGACAGGCACTTTCATATTAGATACGATTAATTTTGCACCACTCAGCTTTCACACTGATAATATTGTTCCATACTGAAGTACACTGGTGTCATTATGTATGTCAGTGGTTAGTGGGTCATGGTCCAAAAGTGTGTCGCCGGTCCATTCTGATTGGACCACAAGCGACTTGTCAATGTGTCAAACACACTTTACTTTGAAGGACAGGTCATTTCTGTCAGAGCTTTTATTTTGAAGTGCTATTTTCTGGACAGCTACATGACAGATACAGCAAGCTAGCTCGATGACATGGCCAAATGCAAATATGATGCTGAATATGTTAAACTGTGTGGACCTTGAACTAATAACAAAGGAGGAATCTGGACGCTGTGGCTGGACCAATTGGGAACCACTGATCTACGTGACAATTGTTTATGTTGTGCCCATACAATGAAGTCAACCTTTCTATTATGCCTACCATTAAGTACACTTTGAAGGACAGGAATCATCACAACAACATTAAGTTAGCAAAGTGAAGCTTGCAGCTGTAAGTTTGTTTCCATTTTCCACAAAACATGGAAAAAAAAGGTCTGCTCCGGGGTTTTTTTGGACCTAATTGTATTGTGGAGTTTTGCACAGCGGCGACTGGATCATTGCTCTCAAACCACAAAAAAATGTGATGGCACAACAGTCTCCTTCAGTACATTATTCTATGCTTTCTTTTGATTTTCACATTGGCTAGTCATCCTGTTTAATTTGTCTTCTGATTAAATCAGAACCGTTGAAACAAGTTGTAGGAAGCCTCTGCAAGTAATTGGTTGCTGGCAGACACTCTGTGCTGCAATAAAATGGTTAATCAGCAGTGCCGTGCACTGTAGAGCCGATGTGCTGCTGGCTCTGCCGGCCTGAATAAAATATCATGTCTATAGCCTTACTGTTGTGTACAGCCTTTATAGACTGAGCTAAGTAGTGATGCGCGGGTCGACCCGTAACCCGCGGGACCCGCAAATGGACCTGCGGGTCGGGCAGCAGTGATCGTCTGTTAAATCAGTCTGTAAATGATATTTTGACATTATTGGCTATTACTGTCATGGCATCCGAAGGTACTGATGCGTTGAGCAGGTGACAGTCCGCGGTCGTTTTCAAAACACACTTGTGTCACGCACTCCAAAAAAAACTTGTTGAAACTTTAAACAATAATATATTGTACAAAACGGGGGAAACAAACGTTGACAAAAACGGTTCCATAATTCATATTAAATTCAAAAGATAACGAAAAAACAGCTACAAGTTAGAGGGAATAGTGATAAAGTGGTAAAACTTGGCATTGATCCACAGCCTCAGACAGATGCGCTCAAGCCTGCCGTGCGCACAAGCTCCATTGGTAGGCGATATTATATTTTCACATTTTTAACAATGCAATTTAAAAGTTTTGTTTTTTATTGATAACCTACATTTACCAACAACAAAAAGACTACATTTAGCACCAAAAAATATGTGAACAAGGGGAAAAAAAGTAAATAAAAAAACAAAGATCGAATACCAAATTTTCATAACGAATACCTACCCATAGAAACGAATATTCGAATATCCGGGTACAGCCCTAGCATCGAGCTAACAGACTAAGTTAATTGCCACATGATGTATGTATTTATGCAACGAGCAGAAACTGTACATTTCCTGTGAAAACAAAAGTGTAATTTCAAAGATGCAATGCATGTAACAAACTTGAATTGACGTGCCTTCCCAGAACGTCGAAAATGGAAGCAGGAGGGTGCCTAGCGCATCATATTTTGATGTTAAGGTCTGCTGGCAAAGCAGTAGTGTGACAGTAAGTATGTTGTGTGACACTGGGACATATGTAAGTGTACAACAGTTGGAGACACTTGAACTGGATCCCAGTGATCCTTAACTAGTACATGACTGGTGTCAGGAGCCATCAAAACCTCTTTAGAAAAATTACACAGTACACACACAAACTACACTGGTCAACAGGCATGTGGCACAGATAGACCCCAGGCGGTGCTCAAGCTCCTGCCCTTTTGCCCTCTGAACAGATAAGTGCCCTCACCATTTTACATTTAAGTTTTTAAATATGACTCATGGCATCTGTTCTCAATTAAAAGTGTGTTGTATATCCGATAACTGCATTTGAGTCGAGCCCCTGCCCCTCCGTCTTTAACATCCTCTCTCACAGTCACCACAGTTAATGAACACAAATCGAGCTCCCTGCACAGCAGCCTCACGTCTCCCTGACCTGCCTTCTTTAGCAGCCAGGTAACGATAGTGAATGCCATCTCAATACAGCCAGCCTGATTTAGGCAATAACCCACCATTAAGCTTTTCAACGGGTAAGCTAGCCTGGCACAAAACCACAACGTCTCCCTCCAACTCTCTGGCAGATTCGGGTTCAACAGCTGCTCATGACAAGTGGAGACAGACGCTGAATTGCTTTCCCGCTTCTGCATGTGTTTTTAAACAGAAAGTCAACTTGAAATATAGTTTACATCTTCTATACCCCAGCTTTTATAATTAATTTAAATAATTCTGACATGTGTTTTGGTGCTGCACGAACATGCCGTATGCAGAGTGCAGAGGAGCATGAAGCTGCAGCGGCTGCACGATTAGGTTCTCGAGGATTATTTAGTTAAAGCTTATTTTGAAGATAATTTTAAGAACCAGTATATGACTATTTAAAAAGGGAAGAGGAGGAGAAGAAAATGAGGAGGGGAGTGTAAAGGAAAGCAGTGGAGAATTAAGTGAGGAGAGGAGGGCAGAACGTACTTTAAGCCTGATTGTTGTAATTGAACATAGGCTGACTTGAAGGGAGAAATTTTCCCTGCTCATTCCTGTGCACAAATATACTGCATGTATCTTGGCCTCAAGAGCTCTTCTGATGCTGGAGGATACATACAAACCTCCCGGTCGCAGGAGGGCACGCTTTGCAAGAGAACAAAAAAAATTCCTAATGCCCAGATGCAGAATTTTCTCCACTTGAGCACCTGTTCCTCAAAATGTCTGTGCACCGACTGCCAGTCAAATATGGTCACAGTGGTGCTGTACGGTATGTTTTCCAAAGTTGTGTAGCTATTAACAGAGTACTGCTGCTGTATTTGGTCTCAGTTCTATCTATTCCAATGATCCCTTAAGCCATCCACCCCCAAACTTCTCTTTCCACAAAAGACAAAAAATATATCACTATGCTGTTATTGCGAATGTTGTCTCTTCGTCTCGTTCTTATACATCACTCTGAGAGTGGCTCCACAGACACAGTACCCGCTCTGCTCATCCATCAGCCCATCCATCTGTCTCCTCCCTTCCTCATTCTCACCTCCCCGTGTCCTCAGTGACACTTGAAAAAAACGACACAGCTGACAAATCCCCTGACGAAGTGAGAAAGAAAATAGTGACCGCCTGGAATAAAGTGGAAGTCTTAGCAGGCTAACCCACTCAGAATCTACCTATCTAATAAAAACTCTCATGTGTCTAATAATATATGATGTACCCTCACTGTTTTGAGGCAGTGTGTCCTGCAGGGCTGGATGGTGACACACGCCTGAACTGAGAAAATAAATAAATAAAATAAGGTGCAAAGGAAAGTGATACAAGACTGCAGAAAATAACCAAAAGTCATCACCCCCTGACTTTGGATTGAAACTTGCACGCGTGCCTCTATTTCAATTTTTAAGGTGGTGTGAATTTATTTTTAGGGAGCATATGCTTCTAAAATGTAGAGGCCTGTCTCATGCCAGGACTTCTCACTTAAGTGCATTTCAGAGTTTCTGTGCATGCACGGACCTCCACGGGCCCCACAGGGAGGTTAAAAGCATCTGGGTCTGCTGAGTAACCCACAGTGCAGTCAGTGTTTGGCTTTGTCCACCCTGCTGCTGTTCAGACAATACAGACAGGAGAACTTAGGGCCACAATGGATGGTTGAAACTTCTCGGTTCAAAGGGAGAAACGTCTGGGACAGTCACGTGTGCAGACAGTTTAGTTCCTAGCTCTTCTATCATCATGTATGGAGTATGGATTGATGCCTATTGGAGTCTCACCGTGAATAAATTACCAAGTCCAAATTCAAAACAAACTTTTCTCCAATCTAATTAAAAGCGCCAACACTAACGACACACTGTCACACTTATCTGTGCACACCTGACACAGGTGAGGCAGGCAGGTGAGTTTTACAAGCTTTTCTTTTTTATTTATTTATTATTTATGACTGGAAATAAAATGAATGCAAATAAATTCACTTTATAATCTTAGATTTCTTTTTTCATATCAGTGCTGCACTGCTCCAACATTGTGGTCTTGAAATCATGACTTAGAGGTAGGAAACTACTTCAAATGCTTATTCTTCTTGTTGTTATTTTCTTATTATCCCTGGTGGATGCAACAGCTTTTCAGGAGTTCCTCTGTAGTTGCTTTCTCTGATTCATCCAGGTCCTGCATGTGTGAAACTATTGTTCCCCCTGATCGTAAGACATATGACTGGTCACAAATGTTCAGATGAACTGTTTACTATAAAAATAAGACTTTGTAACATTTGAACATGTCCTCCAATAACATGACATCATCAGTCATCCTATTGCTCTCTCTCCTCCTCTCTCCTTTTCCTTCTTGCATGCCCTTCTTTGTCTCAGCCTCTGTCAGTCGGCTCTCTGGCTCTGTCAGTGATTCAAAACCAGAATTTCAAATTACATTTTTCACTCAATAAAACCATAATATATAAAATTAATATCAACAATAAAAATAACAGACCCGAATTAAAACGTTTCTTGTTTTGGCACATTAGAACATGAACATGTCCTGCAGATAACACGTGACATCAGTATGTCTCTGTCTCCTCTCTTCCTTTTTCATACTGTCCTCTGTCTCTCAGCTCGTCTCTCAGCCCTTGTTGTGTCTATTTCTCCGGTGTCCACTGCAAATTCACTAAATATATACAGTCTGTGGACATGACACGTGAGAGACACGTCAGGAAGTGCAGTGTAGCCAATCAGAGGCAGAGTAGGGCGGGACTTGCCAAGAAAAGCCAGTAGCAAAAGCAGCAAGAGGAATAAACCTAAGAATTAGTATGTGATGTCATACGAAGTGCTTCCCTTGTTGACATGCCTCAGTGTGGCGCTGGCGTCAGTCACATGACTTGTCCTCAGTTTTATTGTCCTTACTTTTATCCAGACCTCTGCAGAAAAAAGTCTGCTGCACGTCAGAACTTCTCCTGGCAAAAAAGAGCTTGTAACAATTAATCAACTTGATGCTACCGCCCAACACTGCCTGAAACACACATTAAACACACATTTAACATGACTAAACAGAGACGCTTTCAAACACAAGTACACACATCAACTTCATTAAAGCTCACAAGGTTCACAGACATATCACTTGTCTCTTGCTCCACAAATACAACATGCTAATGTTATTAGCACAAGCCTATGGCATTTTACACTGTATAAATTAGCCTAGTGGCAACAGCAACAGCAACATTTAACAAAGGTAACATTACAAAATTTGGCTCCATTACAACTCACAAGGTTCACTGACAAATTAACCGTTTTATATTAGACATGTTTTTCCCATTAATACAACATGCATATATTAGCATACACCTATGGCATTTTACAGTGCATAAATTAGCATAGCAGCTAGCAAAGTTTTTCTCTACTCATATGAAGCCAGGATAAATTGCACACTAGAAGCACTGCAGTTAACGTCTTTGGCAATGCGGCTGCCTGCTGACATCAGTCTGATTAGCTGCACCTGTATGCGTTGCTCAAATTCAAAGTCGCACCATAATAATGCGGTTAACAAAAAATTATGCGTTATGTGCATACCTTAAACGCATTGCAATTAAGGTGTCAACGCTGACAGCCCTAAAGTAAACATAATGCATGAAGCTTATAACATTAAATGGCTCATAATAAACGGTGGCTACAGTGAAAGATGACAATAAACTGTGTATTTCAATAAGTTTTTAAACACACCGAGGAACAAACAGATGTCTCCGCCTGAGGCTTTTATCAATGACATGTCAGCTCTTGTGCTGAAAGCTTGACCCTGAAACATTATTTGTAATGTGTTTACAAAACAGGCGCAGAGAGGCGACACATCCACTCTGAAGTGTAGCTGAGAGCTTCAGTGTCCCACAGCTGATTACATTTTCAGCAATAAAGCCGTTCACTTAGGAGACTTCAATCACTCTATACATAAAGGTTTTTAATGTCACAACAGCAATCGTGTGTTTATGATGAGGTGTACATAATACGTTTTTTATTTGGAAAAAATAGAATAAAATTGAAAACCTGCTGCAGGCTGTCAGTCACAGCTCTGCTGCAGGGATCTGCATTGCCAAACTTTTTTGTTTGTTTGTTTGTTTTCTTTTCCTAACTTTATCTAGTTTTGGTGACATCGGTCAACTTAATTCACTGGTTATTGATCGTGTTATCTGTACTGCATACATCTGTTATAATGCTTCTGGACTTCAAATAATTATCAGGGAAGATTATCTGATGTAATATATTATAGACCTTATCCAAATGCTTTATTATTTATGTCTTCAGACTCCTCGAACAGGAGTTACAGAAAGGATGTCCATCCCAAAGGAATCTGATCTGATAGAACAGATCACTTGTTCACTCACACGTCACTGTATGTACATAATGTATTTTTACACTTAAGAGCTCTTTTCTGTAGTTTTGTGGACATAACTGTAGTAATCTTATACTTGTCTGTGAGCATTGCAGGTGACCTACACTTGTTTGATCCCATTCAGACTATACGTGACTCAGAATTATGTTAGTTGAATCAGATTCAGCTGTTTCATGTGAATATTTGAAGATTTGTATTTAAAGTTTTACGTATTATTACGTATCTGCGAGCTGTAAATTCACCACTTCCAAGCAGAAGACAGCAGATAATGTTATCTCAAATCCTTATAGTGGAAAGTTTCTCCTCCTCTGTGCCGCTGTATCACGTCTGCAGCTTTCTGTACTAAAAATCAGCGTGAAAGTCAAGAGCGCTCACTTCGGAGAAATCTGGCGGCCAAAACGTCCCCAGGAGTACAATGCACAGCAATCTTAATCGACTGAGGGGTCTTTGACTGACAATTCAAATCTCCGACTTTTAAGGGGCATTCCTTGAATGCATCAGGTGTGGATATTGATCTGCTAATGGTTAGCTTTCCTGAGGAACGTCAGGCTTTTCTCATGCACTGTTTGTTTTTGCCTGAGTGTTCTGAACTCCTCAAGTTGAAAAAAACTTCAACTCAGAGCAGAAAAGAGCCCCATGTCATCTCTGCTTTTTCTCCATTGTCTAATTAGATGATTTGAGAGGCGGGCCTTCTGTGGTGGTCATGAGAACAAGTTTACAGTCGGTAAGCAATGGAGGAGAAACTGGTGGTAGTGGTTGCTGGATACTCAGAGCGATACGGCCTGATGATAGACAGCAGGTTGTCAAACTGCCCCTAAGTCATCCTAAAATATGCCTGTAAACGTCCAGGATGGAGGAGAAGCTCCTGGACCAACTGGTGGTACTCCCCATGATGCAGCCTCTTTTTTAGGGTCTCATGTACCCACACAGATCTCTGTTTATCTGCTGACAGCCTCTCACCCTCAACCAGAGCTACACACAGTACCCTCTGCCTCAATATGTCAGCAACTACACACTGATTACTGCAGGAGAAATACAATAAATAAATAAATGGTAGAAGTTTAGGGTAAGGAGGTGACGGGGTAGTTTCCTGGCAACAATAAAATAAGGCGCAGCAAGTGTTTTTTTGGCATTCAAATTTATTTTCTTATTTTAAAAAAAGGTAGTGCGGTGTGATTGAGGCTTAAGTCTGCTAAAGAAAGCAGGTTGGGGTGGTGGATGGTCAAACACACACAGGACTTACCCTGAGAAGACTGGTATTTGGGATCTTGTGAAACAAAGTGAACTTGGAGTTATTTAAAGGTACGTCGTCACCATGTTTCTTTTCCCAAACCTAACCTATGTAACTTTACATTAAAGCCACTACAAGGAACTTTTAACTGGATATGCAAAGTATCTTGTTTCTGCTGATGTCTGTGCGTGACCTACAACAGCAAATGAGACCATCAGTGTGAAAATAAGCTATTTCTATATAGTGTATATCCATACCTTTAGGAAACTGTGTCCGGGTCCGCCCCAGGTCGCTTCCAGGACGAAACGATTTACGGCACTCAGACGGCACACGTCATCTTACCTAGCTGCTTACATTTAGTGACTCTTATAAATAGTCGCTATTCCTCCTCCTTGACCCGACGTCCGCGGGGAGTTAAAATAGCAGCAATCATCGGGTAAAAGTTCTGTGAAAGCACTGGACTCACCAACAGTCAGCCACGTCTCAGTCACACAGAGAAAATCCAATCCTCGGGAAGTCAGGAAATCCTTCAGAATAAACGTTTTGTTCGCTAGCGATCTAGCATTTACCAGCCCAATCCTGGCAGGAGCCGGCGGGTCCACGGCGTTAGCTGTCCGGGGAGCCACACACAGAGGCCGCAGGTTGCGCAGATTCACCCCACGCCAGCGGGGACGAGGAGAGCAGGGGCCGCGGGGCTGGAACACCTCATCCAGGCCGACGACAGGTACCAGCCAGACATCGACAGGGTCCAGCGAGTGCCAAGAAATAAAGAGGCGAGGCACCGCTCCATACTCAGTCCAAGAAGCCGTGGAAGTGCTCTCCAAACAGGCCTTCAGCCTTACCAGCCGACCGCTGCGTTTACCCCGGTCGCGGTGGCGCTTACGCCGGAGAGGTGGAGCTGAGGCGCGGCAGAGGTGAGCTGGGATCCCCGATAGGAGCGGGGGCAAAGTTTTCCCGTCTTGTTGTTTCATTCATCCCCAAAACAAACACATGCGCGAGCCAGGTAAGCGTCTTTACGACAATACGCGCTAGAGCTCATGGGAAATGTAGGCTTCATTCTGGCAAAACACTACCGCTTTTGTCCACAGGGTCGCCAAAATCAACTCAAAATGAAAGTTCCTTGTAGGGGCTTTAAGCATTTTATGTGACAACAATATTCACGGGATGCTGATTCATTAGATACAGTATCATATGAACCGTTGTATGAGGCCACATTGGGAACTTTAACCAACCATTGATGCATACTGTTTTCCCCTTGTGTTAGTTTTACGAGTTGATAATGCATCGTCACACACGTATGTCTTCTTGCATGGTGCATTACCTTATAACTTCTCACAAAACCTGAAAACATCTGTAACATGTTCAACAAATAGATTAACTGTAGAGGAACTGTGAAACAGTCCAGTCTCTGGAAGACAACTTGTGCTGCTTGAGGAGATCAGTGAATTCTGACACATACAGTGTGCATCCAACGGTGTTAAAATTTGGCGTGTGTTATATTTCGCTCTTACTTCTTCACACATTTGTAGCTGAGCCGAAATTGTGCATACAATGCCTCAGTAGCATATATATATATATATATATATATATATATATATATATATATATATATATATATATATATATATATATATATATATATATATATATGTACACTAAGGGCCTGTTATTAGAGTGATGCATACTGTACTAGTTAAGTATTACAACACACAAAAGCATCCTCAATGAATCACGGTGTCCTTTGGCCCTATCTACTGAATGCTAACATAATGGACCTGAGTGATAAACCACTTCCATTTTCTCTCTGAGCTTGTTTAGTGAAGTCTGTGAGAAAAGAGAGGACGGAGCGACAGCGAGGAGAGAAGAAAGAGAGACTGTGATTGAGTGAGTGAAGACGAGAGAGGAGAGGCAGAGAATAGGGGATCAGGAGAGGTGAGACACTGAGGAAAAGCATGTTTATATTGCTGAAAGGAGAATGGTTATTAGATACAAATTATTCATGTGGTGCTTACGCCAATCCACATCTCATGAGAAGGGTCCATTTGTACCTTGAAGACAACATCAGGACAGAAACAAAGAAAAGGAGGACGGAGTGAGGAGCTTGCTGAGCAGAGTTAGATCATGGAAAATCTGTATATTATGAAAGTTAACATTAAATGTCAACAATGTTATTGTTGCTGAAATGAAGTGAAATGAAGAAGACAAATGAATACAAAGTGCAACTAATGTGATCATATCATGGCTGTTGGAACAAACTACCACCATGGTGATATAAGTTGTACTAATAGTCTTTTTAAAGAACCATAAAAAGATCAGAAGTCT
Source organism: Epinephelus lanceolatus (assembly GCF_041903045.1). Classification (NCBI taxonomy): domain Eukaryota; kingdom Metazoa; phylum Chordata; class Actinopteri; order Perciformes; family Serranidae; genus Epinephelus; species Epinephelus lanceolatus. The sequence continues at coordinate 4,168,687 of NC_135750.1, forward strand.
GCTACAGAGACATAAAAATCACATTTTGAGCTCCTGACTAAAGGAAACCTATGCCATGTCTTTGCTAAGTGGTTAAGTGTCTGTCTATGATCAAGTAATAAAAGCCTGCCTATAGCAATGCACCATCTATCAGCACACTTCATTCTTTCCCATCTGAGTTGCCTTCCATCGAAACATTAGCAGCATACTGGAAGGGTCCTGAAATTATTACTCATAAAAAATTTTTTTAGCATTACAAAATCAAGCAGGGCTGTAAAATGTGGGTATTTCACTCAGTGTGCAAATGTGAAATTGTATTTGGGCACAGCGGTGCAGGTAACACCTGGATTGGCAAAATAGCCGGATTAGCTGAGCTCCCAATGAGTTCTGTCTTATCTTATCTCATTTTCAAGTTATAGCTGCAGGTTTTGAACATTAATTAGGCTGCCACTCAAAACTATTTCTCTTCTCTCACCCTGCAGATTTCAGCTGGATCTTTTCACTTATGGTTATTTATAACTTTGGCTGCCTCAAAAGTTGGATGCTAGACCTAAATGGATTCAATACGATTGGACAAAGTGCTGTGAAACCACAACCCTAACTGCAAAAGAATTAACAGCATCTGTGCTGTTTGAAAAGGGATGCATTAACGAGCCACAATGCAGTCATGTCTTCTGTCAGGTCCCAAGTACATCCTATAGTTTGGAATTATCCAGTCAACCTGATTGCAAGAGAAAAAATGTATTTTACATTGTACACTGGTGCAAACCATGTATACATTACATTTGTGTGTCATTATGAGGCGGACACACTGACACCTTAGGTTTCAACAACGTGTCGTCACACATCAACATTTGGTCATGGACTTTCCAAGTCGACATATGACGTCCAAGGCACATTGGGTGTGTTTGTCTTTGACAATCTGGGACGCCGAGTCAACTTCAGCCTGTTACATGCATTGTCTGTTTTCTAATACACTTCCGTTTTCACAGGAAATGTGCAGTTTACATACAGTCTCTTTCAAAATAAAAGCACTACGTCCGTACAACACCGTGAGCTGATGTATTAATCCTTCAACAACAAACGCACGGGTTGAGTTTTCCAAACACAGGAACATGGTTGTGTTTAGGAAAAAAGAACAGGGTTTGGCTTTATCTTAATCTTACGGGAAGCAAACACCTGCCTCCTGGGTGAAAGTCAGTGGATGTTGCACCCTTCCACCACCCCTCCTACCCACCCTACTCAGACATTTGCTACCTTAACTTTTGTTGTTGTCCCTTTGCGTTTCCCATCACGTGACTTTATTTTTCACGTCCAAATGTTGCATCGGAATCAATGCTAGTTTGTAACTTATCGTGCCTCAAAACTACGTTCTCATGCAGAGTCGTCAAATACCGCTGCTTAGCCAGTGGACCTACGTGTCTAAATATAATGTGCTAGGTACCATCCTGCATCTGTTTTAGACATTCAGCGACATGCCTTCCCAAAACATACAGTATTCTCACTCTGACCACATCACATACTGATGTTTGGTCATGGAAACATCATCAAACTTTCCATGTCAAGATATGACGTCCAAGGTACCCTGGGTTGGTTTGTTGTTGGCGTTCTGGGACGCCGTGTCAACTTGCTGATACATGCATTGTCTGTTTTCAAAATACACTTCTGTTTTCACAGGAAATGTTCATGTTTGCATACAGTCTATTTCAAAATAAAATCCCTACACTGGTATGACAGTGCAAATTGATGTTTCTTTCCTTCAATAACAAAAGTATATGGGTTTGGCTTTATAATCTCATGGGAAGCGAACACTGACCTCCAGGGGGAAAGCTGATAGTTGTTGGACCCATCCAGCTGTCTTCCAGTTGTCGTCTAGCTGTGTTTCGCCCTGACGCCACCAGGCACCGTTAAACAATAACAGTGTCAGGCCACGTACAATGCTGACGTAAAAGGATGGCTTTTTTGTCTGTGTCTGACACTGAAAGTCACTGCATAAGTGCCAGTATTTAACGACTTCAGAGTGAGACTGGGTTGTAGGTTTTGGCTTTCAATACACAGTCTTGGAAACGCAGCAATGTTTTATTAAAAACCAATTGCTTTTTGTAGCACTATCCCGGCTATGGATCACATTGACAGGTTGCTCAAAAACACCCACATTTGGTGACTAAAAAGCCACTGAAAAACAGCAATGACTCGCTAAACACAACCACGTTTGGTGTGTATTGGTCTGGAACAATGGTCTGCAGTGCTCTGCAGCTTCATAGGCGTCTTGACGAGGGTGTCATGTCATACACCACCACCACACCTACAGATGACAAAGTCAGCTCACAACTTGATGGACATCACTTTAGAAATGCTGATATGATACTTTATTTAACCTACAAATGTAATGTATTTCTGGTTTGCAAAAACATACCATGCCAACAGTTATTTCTGGCCACTGGGCTGCTTTGGTAATTTCTCACTTAAATCCCTTGTCCACCTTAATTGTGTCTGTACTACTAAATTAAATGTTAGTATGGAGATACACAAGCCAGTGATCACCACTGTGTAGTGATGATTGTGCCCGTTGCTCTATATCCCAACCTCTTTTTTTGTTGATGAAATGTTCCTGAGAAATTGATGAGCTCTAAAAGTAAAAAAAAAATCTCCATTCCCACTTAAACAAGGCCTTATCAGAGTTGTCTAATAAAAGTTTTATTTAGCATGATCTCAACCTTTCCCTCACATTAACCACCCTGTTTCTAAAGGAGAGTCAAGCTGCTGCAGTACCCATGATGTCATGTGACCACAGTTGAGGGCTGGAAGGCAGATTTTATCACCTGAGAGATTAGCCTCATCAATAACCTCCCCCAGTAATCTATCAGCGTTGAAAGTGCATCAACCCCCCGTCTTACCCTCACTCATGACCAAGACATCAAGATATCCAGATTTCATTTGGGGGAGTGACTCACTCAACACAAAGCAGGCAATCCAGTGTTTCCAGGAGAGACTGTGGCGTTAACCCTACAGGGTCTGATCCCTATTCTGGTTACTTAGCTGGCAAACCACAACCCAGTAGGAAGGAGGTTGTGGTCTGATAAAGGTAGCAGGACTACATCAGGCATACAGTCAGGCTTTTGGTGGAAGCTAATCTTTTTAAACCTTTAAATCTTTATTTCAGAAATAGTAAAAGCTGTAGGTGAGTTTTTACTGAGCGCGAGGTGCTGGGAGAGAAGGAGAGGCACATGCTAGCTCGACTGACAGATGTGAAACCGAAACCATGTTAACGTCCAAGAAATAGAGAGGTGGAGCGATGGATAGACAGAGACGGATGGGAGACCTAAGTTAAGCTGGCGCTGAAGGGCAAATGCAGCAGGCAGCTGATCAATGCGAGATGACTAATAAAGACTCACATCGTACATGTGTGTTTGTGTGCTTCTGTCTGTTTGTGTTACCACACACAATGAGCGAGGTCTCATATATGTGAGATTGAGAGGTGACGCGTGTGTGTACGTGTTTGTGTGTGTGCACGTGTGTGTAATGTAACCTGAGAGATCCATGCAGCTCTCATTAATAAAGAGCGAATAGTTTCTTCGGATATCACAAACTCAGTGAGGGACACACACACACACACACACACACGTGGTTCCCTCTACACACACTCAGCATACAAATCTACATATGCGCATGATAGTGGTGCATGCATGCACACACACACACACACACACACACACACGGAGGAGGCGAAAGAAGTGCTCCAGTGGTCCTTCCAGCTTCAGAGTCAGTTGAATAATTCAACACAATTAATGGTGGCTCAGGCCCCATCTCTCTCTCTCTCTTTCATTTTTTTTCTGTGTATTCATCTCCCCTCTTTTGTTTTCAACCACTCTCTCCTCCAGTCGCCCTTTCTTCCTCCTTCTCTAACTCTCTTTGTCAAGGGCAAGGATTTCTTGTACGTCACCACTGCAGGATGAGTTTTATATTTCAACCCAAGTTCCAGGAAAGAATGCTGGCTTTGTACGTATCTGCGGTCCACAGATACGTTACATTTGCATAATATTAGGCAGCAGAAACTCTACATTTCAGCAGCACTGTGGTTAACATGTAGTTATGCTCAGGCACAAAGAGCAGAGATGCAAATGTAAGATACTCGTGGTTTGCAGAAATGAACTGTGTCAACATTTCCGTCTGGCAACTGGGATGTATAGTCCTCGAAGCATCAACAGCAGTCTGACTTATGTATACAATTTTTGATACTTAACATTTATACGAAACAGAGAAAGACTGTGCAGAGGCTCAAACTTTTTCCAAACATAAATCAAGTACGGCGGCATTTCTCACAAGCCGCCGCTACTCTTTTCTGTCCTGTCCATATCAGGTTCTCTCAGCAGTTCATAATGGCCCTAAATAAACTGCATCAGCCAGGAGCACTGTGGGCACCACTTGATTCTCACCTGGTCTTGTTCTTGCCTGCCTGCTTTTCCAACTTGGTCTCACTCTGAAGTTGCCAATACCAGCGCTTCGTCAGCGACTTCCGCTGTCAGACACTGACGAAAAAAGCTGTCCTTTAACGACAGCGTGATACATGGCCAGTTGCTGTTATTGTCGAACGGCGCCTGGCAGCATCGGGGGGAATGGCGGTGGGAGAACAACATCAGTCAAGGTGGCGAAAGTCCAGGTAGGGTGGGTGGTAGGTGTGGTGGACGGGTCCAACAAACATGGACTTTTACTTGGGAGACTGGTGTTTGCTTCCTGTAAGACTGCAAACCCAAACCCTCTTTTTTCTATACCAAACCACATGCATTTGTTGTTGAACGATGTCAACATGCCATGTTGTACCAATGTAGTTTGCGTTTGAAAGAGACTGTTTGCAAACCGTACATTTCCTGTGAAAACAGAAGTGTATTTTGAAAACAGACAGAGCATGTAACAGGCTGAAATTGACACGGCATCCCAGAACATCAACAACCAACACACCCAGGGTACCTTGCACATTGTATCCGGACATTGAAAGTCCATGACCAAATGTCGGTATGTGATGAGGTCGCAGTGAGAATATGTTGGCTTTTCTCTGTCAGTAGATGTCGTCAGGTCCGAACTCTTATCCACAAGTGAAATTTGGAACAATTTGGACTAGAAACCACACCGTTCAACAAAAAATCGTCTATGTAAGTCTGCATCACATTACATAACAAGAATGTTAGCCTGGCTTCAAACCGGCAACATAAAGAGAACACAAACTGAGTCAGAAGATGACGCAACAGAGCTTTAAATGTCAAAACCTATGTTACTAAATGCAGAGCTAATGTTCGTGCCACTCCAAGCGGGAAGAGCGTGTTGATGTAACTTCAGCATCAGTAAAGCTACCTGTGGCTACGCTAGTGATGAGAGGACAGGTTCTTGTGTGTGTGTTTGTGACACCTGCCATGAGCAAAATGAGTCATGAAATGACTCTTTTGGTTCACCAACCCCCCGACACACATGTCGACGTGTAAATAAGTTGAATCATGGCACTTACTTTTTCCCATTTCAAACACTGACTGTCAGGAAAGGTGTGGGAAATGTAGAGCAAAGCTAACAAAATCAAGATGACTGTGTGCCAAAGGTGTCACCACAGTTGAAAAGAATATCTTGTACTTTCCATCACATTTTATGCAGTGCTAACAGGGTCGTAGCAACAATTACCAATGCAGATTTATGCATCTCTAATAATTCCATTGGTGCCATTAGGCTCTGGCAAAGAAAATCCTTGAGCTCTGTCAGTGTCAGCATTCAGCAGAAACCTTGGACCTATAAAGCGAAACCTTTTTCTTCTCTGAGTGGTGTGATTGATGCCAAGGTCTATTTTTCTTTAAATGTTCTTCAATGGCTTGACTTGGATCAGGGGTCAGGAATTGCATTTTGTACAGGTGAGAGTAAAGGCCAGCTGTCAGGCTAAAATCCAAAATTGGAGATACAAGTGAACTGTGGATAACACTGGCATTGGATCTGTGTGTATTCCTTTTGACTCACCTTCATCTTCTATCTCTTCCTCCCTCTCGCTCTGTCTCTATATCTATGGTGGCCCTGAAAGGTCGAACTTTGCCAGACTGTAGCGGCTGGCTGACTGGCTGAAGCGTAATCAAGCGTGCCAGACTATTTCCCCAAACTGAGACACACACACACACACACACACACACACACACACACACACACACAGGCCCAGCTAAGCTATTTCCTAGTGTTGACACTTTGTCATTTGTTACACAGACATCTCCTCTCCTTCACCGGCCCGGCTGGACCATGGCCAGAGTTTGTTTTCTTGTGTCTGCTGGCTAAATAGCAAAGGAGACTGGGGATAGTGTGGGAGACAGAGGTGGATAGAGGGGGAAGAGAGGTAGAGATACAGGGCTAGATAAAGTATTATGTTTAGCAGTCTCTCCAGGATAACGTTATGCCTGTTTGTGATTTGAACAGAGTGAAAACTGCTGAAGTTGCAGCAAAGATGCACAAAAATCTGTCACCTTTTTTGCAACTGTTAAAAGAACTTACTGTCAATACTCTTGTGTCATAAGTTCAGTAGTTGGGCAGGAAATTGAATGTGAATCTGTATAATTTTTCCTGAGGTATCCTTAGGGCTTTCTGCTTTATTATAATGTGTTGAAAACAAATAAGTCCCCACACCAAGCAGCCCCCATTTAGAATAATTTTAATGCAGAGTGATGTTTTGAGCCCACGGCTCTTTCTCAGACTTCTGATAAAATAAAAGAACGTTGCCATCTTAAGTCCCCACAGTGCCTGAGCAAGTCATGTGACATGCCACACCTGTTGCCCATAGTCACAAAAAGATAAACCAAGGAAAAATATATATATATATGTATAGATAGATAGATAGATGTAGCTGTATACCCCAATATGGTACGAGAGCTACTTTTGAAAAACATATAAGGAGAAAATACCAGCATGTACACATTTTATATCTCACACACACATATTACAAGTTACGTGGCTGTCATACATTCATCTAAAAAGCACATCCTGATATGTCCCAGCTGCTGCTCACCAGCAGCAGAATGCATGACAATGTGAGCATACATATTGTAGCAAGCTGGGGTTTCTTGCTAACAAGAAGGCAACAGAGAGATGAACTCTGAACTGACCTATGGCTAATCCCCGCCCTCAAACACGATGAGCCAATCACAGTGCGTATAGCCATTCCCATACACTGGGACATTCTCTGCCTGGACGTCCATTGAAATGCATTACAGAAAGCCAGTTTTGTTCGGTTTTATGAGCTTTTTCTGAGATTTGAAGTTTAAAAATGGTCAAACGGTGTGCATGGGGTACATGCAACTCTGACACAAGGTATCCTGAGAGGCTGGGCGACCAGGTGTATTTTTTACACTTTAAACCACATCTCAACCGAGAAAAGTGTCTCCTTTGGATAAAGTTGTGTGGTAACGTTAGACCACAACATCAACTCAACGTGAATAAGATTAACAATGATGTCTACATCTGTTCTAAGGTAAGTCAACATTGTGTTTGAGGCAACATATTGTCACTTTGCTGGAAAGAAATATAAAGTTATCTTTAACATCTCTAGCTAACGTTAGCTAAAGTTAGCCTAACGTTAGCTCCTAGCTGCATTGTTCATCATGTCACCTTGTTTGCTGGGAGTTCATTAGCCTATTTTGTTCTAGTTTTGTACTTTGGTGATCGTACATCATTGTTAGCTGTTGTCCAAAGGGCTCTAGTTAAGCTAACGTTAACTTCTGGAGCTTAGCTTCATTAACTTATCTGTAATGGCAGAGATAACAAAGGTTGGCAAACGTTATGCTGAATGATTCAGTGTAAATACTGTAGCACCAAACTAACGGAGAGACACTCTTGGTAAAGATGGTAAAAAGGCCGTTATCCTTTTCTCATATTCTGAGCCAAAAACCTTAACTTCAGTGGCACTTTAACTTGCTGTCTTTGATGGTGATGGCAACCAGATGCGGTTCACAAGCGTACACTGTGACCTGTAAATTTTGGCTTGCAATTTAAGCTTTTCATCGACCTTCTCAACAATAAAATGATGAATATATCCCTCCAATGCGTAGTTTAGGCCGTTTTGGTTACTTCTCAATGACATCTGATCGTTATGTCCCCAAAAATCACCCATTGCCTCCTGTGAAATGCCGTGTACTGTGACACCTGCCATAGCGCCACTCACTGAATGTTGATAGTTTGTCGACTGAGTGTAGGGGGGGGCGTGGCTTAGCCATAGGTCAATTAGGAAGTGCTCTTTAACCATGCCACACCTTCCCACTTGACTTTCATATATCCACACAGGCAGGAGGTCACCAACCATGTGCACAACTTAACACATTCTGCAGTATGTCTCAACATTAACCGTAACCCACTACAGCCACCTTGAAATGCATCAACATCAGTCACTGCGCAATAGGCAACATGAGTGATTCAGAACACATCCAAGCACAGTTTCCCTCGGTCCATGGCCCCAAACAGATTGTCTCACAGCATGCTGAGAAACTCCAACCATTCAGCCCCCAGCACACCACAGTATTATGTGGGGAAAAAAAACACATAGAGTCATGTTCCCTCAATAGTTAGTATGACCGCAAGGACTCAAAGAAATACTATCTATTAGAGGCACCTCAGTCTATCATATGACCCTAAAAAGAGTTTTAGTGGCTATGTTTCACTGGTTTGAAAAACATGAAAAGACAATGTTAGCCACACCAGCCATGTTAATGTGAGCAACATGACAGACATGACAATATAAAATGACAAAATTACAAAAATGGTCTAATGTCAGATTCCACATTGAGGCCTTTAGGGACCAAAGTGCCCAATGTACGTATCCAGAACAGTTCACGTTTAAGGAACATGGTACTTATATCTCCCCATCTGCATATATGTTTGATTACTTCAATTCCTACAAATCGGACAGAGGGAATGTTGTGTTTCATCTAGAGATGTACCGATACCACTTTTTCCTTCCTGATACCGATTCCGATCCCTGAACCTTAGGTATCTGCCGATACTGAGTACTGATCCGATACCAGTGCGTAAAATAAAAATGGATATGATATGAATTGTTGTATGTCTCAACTCCTAAAACTCTATGTAAAATATTAAGAAATAAATACATAATAGTAGAATGAATGTCATAAAAAATTTTTTTATTATTATTATCCAGTGTTGACACAGATCAAGACACAGGTTAAAGTGCAGCCACACAATTTGGTAAAAAAGACATTTTAAAGGCTACAGTAGAATGCTTTTTAAACTCCGCTCTGTTTACGTTTCGTTTGCCTGTAGCGTGCGTATGCGTAATGACGTGAGGCATTACGTGGTATCAGATTGGTCATAGGCTGTACTCGCCGATACCCGATACTGCATTTTAGGCAGTATCGGAGGTACAACTCTAGTTTCATCTGAGAGAAGCGCACAGTCACAGAGCTCGATGTTACAAAGTTGGGGATAGTACTAAAGGCTGAGTGGCCTCATCAATATAAGCCAGGCCACACGGGCAATTAAGCATGTATATGACATGAGCAGTAGCACATGAAATTATACTCTTGATGTTGTATCTTTACCCCGTGTGGGGATGGGTGTGGACTTCTTTGTTTTGTACTTTGCCAGATGATTCTTTAGTCCAGCACCCACTCCATCGGACACTCGGGTAGGCCTGTCTTTTGTACTCTTTTATCATAATGAGTTACCAACAAGGGCGGCACGGTGGTGTGGTGGTTAGCACTGTCGCCTCACAGCAAGAGGGTTCCCGGTTCGATCCTGGGTGTGGGAGCTCTTCTGTGCGGAGTTTGCATGTTCTCCCCGTGTCAGCGTGGGTTCTCTCCGAGCACTCAGGCTTCCTCCCACAGTCCAAAGACATGCAGATTGGGGACTAGGTTAATTGGTGACTCTAAATTGTCCATAGGCGTGAATGTGAGTGTGAATGGTTGTCTGTCTCTATGTGTCAGCCCTGCGATAGTCTGGTGACCTGTCCAGGGTGTACCCTGCCTCTCAACCAGTGTCAGCTGGGATAGGCTCCAGCCCCCCCGCGACCCTCAAGAGGATGAAGCGGTTAGAAGATGGATGGATGGAGTTACCAACAAGCTCAGTTCATGGTATTACGTACATTGGAAACTGATCAGTTTAGGGGATGATTTAATGACAAGGTACAAATGCTGCATTCCATTTACCTTGGAAGTCAAGTTAACGGTGTTCCATTGCAAGTCAGAAAACTTGAACTGGAACCATTTCTAGCCAGGATAGCCGTTGTTAGCAACACCAGTTGATAGCAATGCAAAAAAATAAAAAGAAAGAAACACTGTGGCAGCATTTCCACAGACAGTACTGTGTGTATAACAGTTTTAGTGAAACACAAATAGGACCATGCTGGTAAACAGTATATTTAATAGTATATCTCTCGACTGTTGGAGCAGTCATCTTGAACTGAGTCAAAAATCTGACTTCAGGGGGTGTTCCTACTGGGAACTTGTAAATTCTGACTTCCCAGTGCAAATGGAACACACCAATAGTCTGGGGGAAGTCTTGTTCATCCCGGAAGACCGCTAGTGGGGATTTAAGCTTCCTGACTTTGGCTCAAAAAAGTGTCTCAGAATTACTTTATTTTCTCTCCTTGTATGACTTTTTGTACTTTTCTTTGTTAACAGAATGGAGAAGGGATAGATGAATGGAGGTAGAGAATTCAGCAAAAAAAAAAAAAAGTCTTGATCTGACAAATTCAAGCAGGGAAGGAAAACTAGTGATACATACAGCAGTAGTCAAATAAGATACATAGGTTGTTGAGCATTGCCTTGATTGCCGCCACACCAGCTCCTGCTATCAACCAAAAGATAAAATGGATGCGGGGGAAGAAGGGAAGATGGGAGTTAAGGAGATAAAGTGGAATTTAGAAGGAAAAGAAGGAAGGAGAGAGAGATGAGTGGACAAGTGATGCACGGAGAGAGGGCTGGAAAAGGCTCGGCTGAGAGATGGAGATGGGGGGGAGGTGGATGGAGTGAGGTGCAGATGAAGTAAATGAGGGAGGGAAAGGATAGAGGACTGTATGGCAGAGAGAGACACAGTCCATCATGCACCCTGTCTCGCTGTGAAAAGAGGAAGGACAAAGTTTAACCAAGATTTATCGCCTGTGCCTCGGCACGAGATATAGATCATTATGGAGGACACATATAGACTTGCATGCACCTGAGCTGGGGTCAGTCCACTTTCTTTTTAGAACATCCAACCACTGGAGCCAGTCCTGCTGAAACTGGGAGGGACAGTTGTGGATGTCAATCATAGTTTCAATCATGATTGGCAGACATAATACAGCTCAACCAAAATACTGTTTATCATTTAAGTCTGGATTTCCCATATTGTTTCGCAAAATTGCACTATGTTCTACCTTATATATTATTCTATTTATTCATATATTTATTCCCGTTTCTTGTATTTCTGTACATTTGTTTGCATGCCTAGTTTTTAAGTTTTTAAATTTTTAAATTTAAAATTTAAATTTGGAATTTCTCAATTGTGGGATCAAGAAAGGTGTATCTTATCTTATCTTCCACAGCTTTATTTAAACTTAATATGATAAGAGTTCATTCTGTTTTTAATCAGAAAAAACAACCTGTTTTCATTCCTAATACAATACTGACACCCCTCAGGGTCTCAAAGCAATGGCAAGGGCACCCCTGAGCGCAGTGGTTCCCAACTGGTGGGTCAGAGGTCCATTCTGAGTGGACTGCAAGTGACTCGAGAACGTGTCAAGTTTGTAAAAAACACACACTTTATTTTGAAGTACAGAGAATTTCTGGCACAGAGCTTTTATTTTGAAGTGCCATTTCCTGCTGTAGACTGAGTGACTTAACAGAGACAGCAAAGTAGCTTGACGACATTGCCAAACGCGAGTATGACTGTGAAGATATTAAACTGTGTGAACCTGGAACTAATGACAAAGGAGAAATCTGGACCAGGTGAGAACCACTGCCTTAGAGTTTGTATGTGACGCACAGCTGAAACACATTGTAACACATGGTCAATGGTCAGAAGCAATCTGGAAGGCAACGCAGCGCACCTTGTCCTCATTGCCTCTGTTCTACCTGCTTCATACAGGTCGGTAAACTGTTATAAACCACAACTACCTGTGTTAAAATGTCAGGCTTTATTAACATGACTGTTTGCTGGAAGAATGGAGTGTTTGTGGCGACTTTTACATGCAAAAAAAGCCGTGAAAACAGTTAGTGTACAGGAGTTTTGGGGGTGACGCCATTTTGTGCCACAAGCATGGCTGGGAGGTCTTACGTGGGCACCTGCGCATCGTGAATATATAAAAATATATTGTTTGTAATGAATATGCACTTTACTTAAAGCCGCTACAAGGAACTTTTAACTGGATATGCAAAAGTCTCTGGTTTCTGCTGATGTCTGTGCGTGACCTACAACAGCAAATGAGACCATTGGTGTGAAGATAAGCTATTTCTATATAGTGTATATCCATACCTTTAGGAAACTGTCTCCGGGTCCGCCCCAGGTCGCTTCCAGGACGAAACAATTTACAGCACTCAGACGGCACACGTCATCTTACCTAGCTGCTTACATTTAGTGACTCTTATAAATAGTCGCTATTCCTCCTCCTCGACCCGACGTCCGCGGGGAGTTAAAATAGCAGCAATCATCGGGTAAAAGTTCTGTGAAAGCACTGGACTCACCAACAGTCAGCCACGTCTCAGTCACACAGAGAAAATCCAATCCTCGGGAAGTCAGGAAATCCTTCAGAATAAACGTTTTGTTCGCTAGCGATCTAGCATTTACCAGCCCAATCCTGGCAGGAGCTGGCGGGTCCACGGCGTTAGCTTCTCCGGGGAGCCACACACAGAGGCCGCAGGTTGCGCAGATTCACCCCACGCCAGCGGGGACGAGGAGAGCAGGGGCCGCGGGGCTGGAGCACCTCATCCAGGCCGACGACAGGTACCAGCCAGACATCGACAGGGTCCAGCGAGTGCCAAGAAATAAAGAGGCGAGGCACCGCTCCATATTCAGTCCAAGAAGCCGTGGAAGTGCTCACCAAACAGGCCTTCAGCCTTACCAGCCGACCGCTATGTTTACCCCGGCGGCGGTGGTGCTTACGCCGGAGAGGTGGAGCTGGGGTGTGGCAGAGGTGAGCTGGGCAAAGTTTTCCCGTCTTGTTGTTTCATTCATCCCCAAAACAAACACATGCACGAGCCAGGTAAGCGCCTTTACGACAATACGCACTAGAGCTCATGGGAAATGTAGGCTTCATTCTGGCAAAACACTACCGCTTTTGTCCACAGGGTCGCCAAAATCAACTCAAAATGAAAGTTCTACCTGCTTCATACAGGTTTACATATTTGTTACCGTGGCACTCATTAGTGAGACCCGTAGCACATACGTTTGTTACATAACAGTAACATAACATGCTGTAAATACATCTTGTGAGCAATGTCAGTGCACAACACCCCTACGTAAGTTACGTAAAAATTCAGACTTGGGTTTCACACAGGACTTGGATAAGAGTCCGGTTTTGTTTGGCTCATCCATCCCTCTTCCTCTTGTCCTATACAGACTTTATTGCTCCTTATACTATGTTAGCATCAAGTCGTGTCATGGATAGGTTTAAATTGGAGCTAGAAAGCCTGGTGCGATTTATAAAAATGTGAAAGGGTGCATTTGCCATCAATAGTGTTGATATTTGACAACCTGGGGATGAGAAAGGGCTGAATAACCTTTATTGGAGATCTTGTTTTAAATATTTAATTACTACCAAATATAAAGGTCTTTAAATTCATGTTCTTTTTTTTGGATCATTACTTTTCATCCTCAAATGTATATTTCAAAGCCTAACTTCAAAAAGGGAGGAAAACTTCATCAGGAATCTCACAACACGAACAAAACAGAGTGAAGAACAGGTTCAGAGTGAGAACAACACAAATTGTCTGCAGAACAAGTTTCAAAGTCTTCACTGAAGCATTTTGTTTTACTTCTTCGTCTGCCGACATGGAACAAGCCATGTGGAGGAAAGCTACGACTGGCCAAAAGATGGCACAGACTGCACAACAGGCTGCGAGAAGGACTAGATTTGACACAATCCACTCTGACAGGTATTTGGATGAAGACCTCCAACAGTCAGCCAACTCATCAGAGATGTGATGGCAGCTAAAGGAAGCAGTTCATGTTCACACCATCATTTACTGTTGGCAAATTTAAATAAAACACGCTGTTTAATATTCATTAGAGCAATTTAGAAGTGGTACAATATTAATAAAAACATCAACAGGACTTCGGCAATACATAAATAATTATTACAAAGTAAAAACCCATTAAATTTACAGTATTTGCTGAAATTTAGGCTTTTGCTTGGAATGGATGCTGGATACTGCCAATTTCAAGGGCAACATTAAACAATAACACCTTTTAGGATTCAAGTTTGGGTCCAAGTGTTACAAGAATTTAGAAATATACTGTTTAACAGTTTGACAACATATCCCAAGTTAAACCAAACTCCTGCAAATGCCCAAGGTAACCAGTTCAGGAGAGCACTTTGGATTCATGAAAGAGGCTGGAGGGTACAAACAAAGCCTCGCCGGATTCCTCAATACTTTGTATGATTTTGAAGCAGGTGTTTTTAACCTTCGTTTACCCACCCAATAGATATTCAAAATAATTTTTGCTCTACATAAACCATGGCATATTTCTGCCATGTTTTCAGGGTTGGTCACAAGGGGGATAAACAAGTCTGTGCAGTCATAATTTGTCTTAATATCCCCGGAGAACTTGAAGGTACTGTGACATTATGGGCCAGTAACTATTTCAGGACACTTACATCTGGAAGGACAGAGGAGGTACTGTGTGTGTGTGTGTATGTGTGTGTGTGTGTGTGTGTGTGTATAAACAGTGGCTTTCTTGTGTCTAAGTAAGTGAAAAATCTAATTATGGCACTTCCTAGATGCACACTGGAAGGTAATGTGAGACTGACCTTATTCCCATGGTGGACTTTTTAAACTGTGTCACATGGGATTAAAATGCTCAAGCTACAGACACTGAAAAATGGGTGTTGGAATCAAGCCAACAAGCTCACGTATATGTAAGTAAACTGCTACTTTTCAGTAAAGCTTAAGGAGTCACAGAACAACACTGCATCATCATACCAAACCGTTCTCATTACCAGGTCATCAGATACAAACACTCAACAGTCGCAGTTTGGTTTAGGTAACAAAACTACTTGGTGAGGGTTGGTCTTGGTGAAAATAAGTATGTGATGGGACATAAACACGTCCAGCCCATTCTGCTCCCCACTCATCAAGTACTGCTGCTGTGTCAGTGATGTAGGCTTCAAATACCAACGCACAGAGGCCCCTTTCAGAGCGATATGATACGCACTGAGTGGTGGCAGTTTGTAATGCCATCAGCCACTACTGAATATAAAGAGCGAGAAAGTCCGTATGGGAAGGGTGGGAGGGGAGGTGGATGGGTCAGACAAACTCCAGACTTTCAACCAAGAGTGCGCTCTTCATTTAAACCTAAACCTTACCAATTTTTGTGGAAGAAATAAACCAAAAAACTAAGTGTTCTATCTATACATCAAGTGTATTCTGAAACAAACATTAAATTACATAGCAGGTCTGAACGTTGAGTACTGAACGGAGGGTACCCTGTGTGTCAAGTTTAGATGTGTGGGTCCACTGAGACTGCTCCACTAGAGAGAGGGTGAGGAGCTCGGACATCCGGAGGGAGCTTGGAGTAGAGCCGCTGCTCCCTCGCATCGAAAGGGGTCAACTGAGGTGGTTTGGGCATCTGATCAGGATCCTCTTGGATGCCTCCAGTTGGAGGTGTTGTGGGCACATCCCACTGGCAGGAGGCCCCGGGGCAGACCCAGAACATGATGGAGGGATTACATATCTCGTCTGGTCTGGGAATGCCTCAGGATTGCCCAGTAGGAGCTGGGAAGCATTGCAGGGGAAAGGGATGTCTGCGGTGCTTTGCTAAGCCTGCTGCCCCTGCGACCTGGCCCCAGATAAGCAGATGAAAATGGATGGAGTTCAGATGAGAACATGCTGACACGTCATGTGAGTGACATAAGAACGTCACATACCTATATAAGTTACATAATGCTACGTTAGAATAACAGTGACTTTTGGTTTCACACGGGACATGAACAACAGTTTCCCGGGTGAAAGTCCATGTTTGTAAGACCCGCCCATCCTATGTTGAGTTTCTCGCTCTTTATACCACGTCAGTTGCTCTGAGTATCAAGTACTGGGTTTACATTGGAGTCAGTTAAAAGCCTAGTGCATCTCATGGACATGCCAAAGGGTACCGTTGGTGTTGGTATCACACGCTGAGGGGGCATGACAAAGTGCTGGTATACGCCAAACTGGGAATGAGAACAGGCTCATCATACCCTGCTGTGGCAACACAAACCTTCTCAATTAGGGTTTTGCCTATTTTGGCATTAAATCACTGTTTTCTGACATTTTAGTATTCAAATAGATCAGTACTTTTTTTAAGCCACCATGCTGGCATTAGCTGCTGATGGTCTGTCCATCTGTCTGTCCCATTCTTGTGAACGCGTTATCTCCAAAACACCTTGGGGGAATTTCTTCAGATCTGACACAAACGTCCACTTGGATGGATGAATAAACTGATTAGATTTGGTGGTCAAAGGTCAAAAGTAAGTGTAGTGTCGCTCACCAGATCTTTCTCAAGAAAAGAAAGGTCTGGCTGTGTCGACTCTCACTTTAAGATTGGAGAAAAAAAAAACCCAGCTTTTTTTATTTCTTTCAACCAGTCACAATCGTTCTGGGCGGTGCCACAGCAACGGTGCGCTTGCAAAAATATTGCCGGGGGGAAACAGGTTTTGGTGTAACACGCCCACAAAAATACCACCTACAGGACGCGAACCATGGCAGAAAAATTACTACATCCCCGCTAGACCAAACACCGCAAAAGTTAGTA
This sequence comes from Epinephelus lanceolatus, assembly GCF_041903045.1. Taxonomy (NCBI): domain Eukaryota; kingdom Metazoa; phylum Chordata; class Actinopteri; order Perciformes; family Serranidae; genus Epinephelus; species Epinephelus lanceolatus. Next base: position 4,185,616 of record NC_135750.1, read on the forward strand.
AAGGACGTGTTGAAAACTGCTACACAACCGGAGGTGGTAGGGCGGGACTTCAGCAGGTGGCTCGTTCCGCCCAATGACAGACTGATCTATGCAGCGACCTTGACTAACTCAATGACTCTTATGCTAATTATGACAAAACTTCACACAAATATCAAATAGGATAAAATGATGAAGTGATGACATTTTATATCCAAAAGGTCAAAGTTCAGCCTCCCTTTGACATCATAATATTCTGCATAAAACACTTTTTTTTCTGGCCATTACTCAACGTCGTAACGTCAATACGATTGTATAGATCTTCTGTGCTTTTGGGGGACAGTGGGTGCGGAGCGTCCATGTTGTCACAGACGTGAATGTAAACTGTAAATGCAACTTGACTGCTGTGCAGAGACATACAACCGCAAGATGGTAATTGTAGTTTTTAAATGTTTTTCTCCATCAATATGTGCTGGTCTTTATATTGTGTGAAGATAGTTCAGGTACATCCTTAACCATGCCTCATGTCTTGAATTAAAGTTAGTTTTATGCAAATGACACACAATGAAGAGCATGCATTTATAAACCATTTGTAAATAGGGCCTAGGTAATCCTCTCAACTGCTGTCAGCTACTGTCTGATGTTGTTTAGCTCTTTGCTAAAATCATTGCTAAGCCACAGCTTACCGGCCTGCGAAACCAAATAAGTTGTTCATCACTATCCAATTAGATGAAGTTGAAAATATGCTGTATGTTCTTCATGAAGATTCTGAATGTATATATTCTAAGTAATGAGCTGCATATGTGTGTTTTCTGGGAACAAAACGGTGTGGGACTATTTTTAGAACTCAGCAACAACTGCTCCCTAATTAGTTTGTCTAAGTTGTCCCACCTACATGATGTGGCACATTTACATAAACTGCAATGTTTCTCGGTTTCTACTTGTGGTCCCTTGTGTTGCCTCTGTGTCAAGACTCAACATACTGTGAAGCTAAAGGGTAAACAGTGTAAGCAATGCTATAGCTTTGCAGTGATTTTTTTTCCAGTGACAGAGAAAGTGAGACCGAGCAGCATCGCAGCAGCAGCGAGTGACTGGCAATTTCATTTGGATGAGGACCAGTGAATTAAAGAGTGAAAGCCATTGTCGATGGGTTCAGTATGTTAAGGATTGTACATCAGACTCCATTATCATTATGGTGATTCACAACAGATGGCTGTGGAGAAACAGAAAACGGGAGGCAGAGCAGCAAGAGATGCAGAGTGAATGAGGAAGTATGGACGCTAGACAGAAAGAGAGAAAGGAAGAGGGGTGGAGGGAAATGGAGGTAGTGTGTGTGAGAGAAAGAGGATGTCTAGACGGCGGAGAGTGTGTGTGTGTGTGTGTGTTGCTCTGTGGGAGGGTTTCTGATTGTAATGACTGCAGTAAGGTTACAGGTCTAATTAGTGGAGGGGCTGCACAATCAGGCACCATTACTGTACAAATACTTTGGATAAAGTCAGCGAGGTTAAGAAGTTCTCTGTGTCTGACTTTAACTGCATCGGAGTCTGGCTTTCATTACGTCTCATTATTTGTTGCTATGACTGCATATATAAAATGAGGCAGCAACCTGCCATATGCTCTGGGTAGGGTTTTGTTTCCTTTAAGATGTTTACATGACCCTTGATACTCTGCGTTTGAACATTGCTGTGGATAAACTCATTAACAGTTCTCTCAGATTTCTTCCAATATGTGTGAAAATGATGACCCAAACTGTAATCTGAGCAACGTTCACAACTTAACATGCTGAAATGTTACAGAACTGTTTGTGTAGGCAGCAGGAACTGTGTGCAGAGTTTGTTGATTTCATGACACAGCAACATTTTTATTAAAGTAAAAAATCTTGTCGAAAGGTTTTGCATCATGTTGTAAATCATTTTTTGGTGAAAGCTACCCGTCAAGCTGTATTCCTCATGAGAAGTACTACTGAAAATAGCTGTGTGATGTCTTCCACCGCCCCTGAGGGAGCTTTTTAACATTTGAAACAAGAGTAGGTTTAAAACCTAGTATACTAGTCCATAGCCATTGAGTGCACAGTTGCCCACGTACAGTTTTACATGGTGTGTGTTTGGGACACAGGTCATAGGAAATTGTAGATTAAATAGTCAATTGAACCCATTAAGAAGAGCAATGTATTCAGACAGAGTGTTTGTGAATTTGATAGTACGAGTGCTTTATTGAAAGTACAGTAGTACCATTGCCAATAGTGGGATAGTTATTGGGCTAAAACTGTACATTAGTAGTTGAGGCAGCACGTTGAAAGGCAGATAGTTAAAGTGTTTATATGTTGTATTGACTTAAAAGTGGGGCGCACTGGTAGTTCACATGGGAAAGGTGTGGCTAGCCCGTGTTGCAGCAGTGGGGGTTAGAATCCAGCCTTTGCTCTTTGCTGCATGTCTTCCTTGCTCTCTCTCCCATCCTTTCTGTCATGCTTCACTGTCCTGTCAAATATAGGCAAAAAGTTTCATGCAGATTGCTCAAACTTCCTAGGAAGAGATTGATTTTAAGTGTTTTTCAAAAAAAATCAAAATGGCGGAAAATCTATATAACCGGAAGTTATGGGTTCTTGAGGCAAATGTGTTCCTCATGAGGAGAGGCATCTCTGTGCAAAGTTTCATGTCTCTACGGCATACGGAGCATGAGATATGCCTGTTCAAAGTTTGACATTTCAATCAGTTGCTATAGCGCCCCCCTTTGGCCAACTGATGTAATATTGCGGTCATGGACTTTTGCAGGACTTTCACTTAGAGTGCTGGTCCCGGTGTTATGATGCAGCCCAAAACTTCATGAAAATACATGTTAAACTGAAGGACACAGTCACACAGCAAAAGGGAACTAGTTCCTCTGTAGCCGTATTCACCGATCATTTAATACAACCCTCCCCTCTTCAGCTCTGGTCAGGGGCATACATCCCTGCATGATTGGTGGAGGCTGTGTAGCCATCAGGCACCATTAGGGTCTAGTTCCACTGATAGATCAGCGAGATCAGATCAGACATCCTGTCTCACTCCCAACTCTTCAAATAGTGGCTCAGTGGATCTCAGATCAAACAGATGTGGGAATTTCACCTGGGAGCCCGCAGTTCCTGTGTGAAACCAGAAGGCAATGGAGTTATTTTAATAACAACAGTGTGCTAGTACGTGTAGCATGCTATGCCAATGACATATGATACGTGAGGTATGTCATAATTTTTTTTTTCTAAACTTAGCCACATGTTTTTGTTGCCTGTACGTAAGGAAATGAACCTAAAAACAAATGTTACCTATGTTGTAAGTGTATTTAGAAAGAGATGCATTTAACAAGCAGAAGCTGCACACTACCTGTGAAAACAGAAGTGTGTAATGTAACAAGCAAAATTAACACAATGTCCCTGATTGTCCAAAACAGATGCAGGAGGGTCATCCAGCACATCATAGTTTGACGTGTTGGGCCACTGAAAAAGTGGCGGTATTTCACGAGTTGGGATGAGAACGTGTTAGATCAGAAATGCTTCTATGAGTAGAGGACGCGTTTATTTTTTTTCCAACCCACTGTCGCTGCCGGTAACAACATAAAGCCCGTTTCCACTGAAGAAGTTCCTGGTACTATTTGGGGGGCAGGAACTACTACAGGAATGTCCTCTCGCTCAGCCCTCTCAACCGCCGTGTCTCCACTGAGAGAGCGGAGTAGGAGGAAGGTTCCTGTGAAGTTACCGGGCTCTGAATGTGATGTAATCATTGCGCGACCATTTTGACCGGGGTGATGTAGTGGCGTAGGGATGCTGTTAGCTGTTAGCTGTTAGCCCTTAGCGGTGTCTGTAATAACTCACTAGACTCACAAAGTGGCCCGTGAAAATTTTTTTTTTTTTTTTCCAGCAGATGTCTTAGTTACAACATGATTGAGCTAACTGGAGTAGTTTCATGTCGTATCCGACAACGGGAGGCTTTTAACAGATGACGTCCTGATGTTAGCTTTGCTGCTGCTGTTAGCTGTCCCTGTCAGCTGATGCTTTCTAGACATCATGATTTCCCAAAACTGAATAAATACCACACATAGCAACACAAAACTGCTTTGCTAGCTCAATCATGTTGTAACTAAGATATCCGCTGGAAAAAATATGTTTTTCACAGACCGGTTATTGAGTTTGTTTACATGGCGGTGGAAGCTATGAACGAGCTAACCCTCGTCTGCTGAGTTTTAAAAATGCCGGCTATTTTGTTGCTTTCTGTTGACGTCACATGCCACCTTGAGTATATCCAATCAGCACCAAGTAATCCCCAAGCCCCAGCCAGGAGTCTCTTGGGCCGTTCTGAGTACCTACTCCGAGGCAGGGACGTGTTTAGCCCCTGTAAAAGTTCCGGAACTCTGTCCTTCGGGGGTGGTTCCTGCGGTGGAGACACGCACCAACGGCCCTGGCCCCATAAATTTACCCTGAAGATCCTGCGGTGGAGACAGGCACCAATGGCCCCGCCCCGTAAATTTACCCCAAAGATCCTGCGGTGGAAACGGGCCTATAATATAAGGGGCTGGAAAGTCCCTATAGGATGGACAGGAGGGGTGGTGGATGGGTCCAACCAAGGAGCACGGTGTTCACTTCCTGTACGAATGCAGAGCCAAACCATTATGTTTTTTTCTAAACCTGACCACGTGCTTCTGTTGCACAAGGAAACAGAGTGAAGTATATGTGTTTTACCAACGTTGTAAGTTTTGAAAACTGTCCTCTGGAAACAGAAGTCTATTTTGAAAAGACTGCATGCATTTAACAACAAACGCAGGAGGACATATCTATATGTAGACATGAACGGTACTGACAAAGTGGCGATATTTGACGAGTTCGGATGAGAACGTGTTGTAGATACATGAAGTAATCAGAGGGGCTTCAAAACCCAAGGTCCTGCCTCTAATGGGAGGAATGAGAGCGAGTAGAGTTCCTCAATGTTTTTGGCAAAGATGGTGTTTAAAGCCACTGATGAACTCAAGCTGTGCCGTGTCACAGGGTACCCCGCTACAAGACATTTCTATGAGCCAGCACCCAACTTCCTGCGTGCCAGAGCAGACGGCTGGCAGCCAGTCACTGGGCCTGATGTCTGGCAGCCAGCTTTCGTGATGCAGAAGTGGTTTTAACTAAAGTGGGTTTTTAAAATAATAGGACAACTTGTTGCTAAGGACAGAAAAGCCTAGTACCTCCATGTACTGCAAAAAATAACAGTGCCAAGTATCACAGAGCCAAAAGAACTTTCACAGATTATCAGTTTATAAATAGAAGTCTCCATGTAAACCCAACCTCATGTCTGTATTACTCCCTTCCTTTTCTTCTACTCTTTTTTTTCCTGACTTTGTGTAAAGAAGGCTGTCTGAAAAAAATCTCAATCACAGGCTTTCAGGGCAGACTGGGAGCACCAAGTAATTCCTGCCAAACGAGACAGCCACAGCTGCACATCCCTGGCCTGATTTCCCTTCTGCACAGGTGAACTAAATTTTGACCGAGGTTGTGACTGGTGACGGTAATCATACATCATTTCGTGGATATGGACTGTTTTCAGGGAAGCTTGAACGAGGTCAGGAGGTCACTGGAGGGAGGTTTAATGAATGCCAAATTATCCTCTCTGCCACCGCCGCCCTCAGGGAGGCTGCACACACACACACACACACACCAATGATAACTGTGTCTGTTCTTCATTGTCCTCTCTGCTCTCTGCCCTGTGGGTGCAAACCTTGTGCATATGGTGGTGTTCCTGTTGTGTTTCCACTTAGGAAGGCTTTGTGTGCATGTGCGTATGGTTCTGGTTAGGGAGGAGTCCTGCATGGGTTATTCAGGGCAAGCACAAGGGCTGCTCTGATTTATGAAGAAATGCATTTTAGCAGTCAGCACGCCCAGGTCCCTGCTCCTGCCTGACACCCAGCACACAATGCACCTGATGCCAGTCCCTATAGGTGGCATCAAATGAAATCAAACCCCATGGCCCAAGGCCCCAGCTGACGCTCACTGGCAAGCCACCCCCGCCCCCCCCCACCAGGTCTGGCTCCCCTGTATCCCCATACTGGGCGAGGTACTCTTTTCCCTAATGTGCCCTTTCATCAAGGTCTTCTTGAACCACTCTTACTCTGGCCCCTCCCCCTGGGACCACTTTGCCTTGGGAGACCATAACAGAGGCTGTTAGCCCCAGACAACACAGCTCCCAGGATCACGGGGGCACACAAACTCCTCCACCACGTTAAGGTGGCGATTCTTGGAGGAGATAAGGTAAGAATCTCGGACATCAGAGGGGGCTCGGAGTAGAGCCGCTGCTCGTTCACGTCAAAAGGGGTCGGTTGAGGTGGCTCGGGAATCTGATTGGGATGCATCCTTGGTGCCTCCCGTTAGAGATGTTCCGGGCATGTCCAACTAATAGGAGGCCCCAGGGCAGACCCAGAACACCCTGGAGGGATAACATTTCTCGTCTGGCCAAAACGTTGATGGTGAGAGTAGCATCTGGAATACTTTGCTCAGTCTGCTGCCCCTGCGACCCGGCTTTGGATAAGCGGTTGAAAATGGATGGATGCATTTTAGCAGGTTGGCTGGAGTAAAGAAATACTAAAATACAAAACCATTTCATGTAATATCTTACAGCTGAGAGAGCTGCAAGGATGCAGGGCAGGTAGAGTCCTGGAAGTTTACTTACAAAGTATGAAATGTCTAAAAAATATTGGAGAAATATCCCCATTACATTCTATAAAACAGACCATAAATAACAACAGATTTGTAGCTCATAATGAAAAGTAAAACCTATGGTATTAATATTTGGATGTTAAGAAGCAACTGCATCATGATAAATCCTCAAACTACAATTCCCTTTCAGTTTGATTTACTGCGGCCGTAACCTGTCACACACCATTTAATGACACTTAACTGAGAATGAATGTGTTCTTACCAACACACCAGAGTTCCTGTTTACATTCTGAATTGATTATGAATGAAAGTGATTGACTCCGGGGATGGCTGGAGCTAGCGTGACTTGATCCAATACAAGGATTTGCTGATGATGTAATATGATGTCTGTGGGGTGGAAGGAATGAAACATTGCCCCGGCTGGCTCAGCATATTTCATTATTCACTTCTTATTTCATCATTTTATGTTTCAGCAGATTTCAGCAGCAGCAGTAGAATAACCATCTCTGCCTCAACAGAACGTTATAAAATGTTTCCCTTTGTTTCCCTGTCAGCGGAGGTCCTGTGGGCCAGCATACATTTACATTTATTCCTCACTACGCTTTCTGTGTGGGTTAAAACACTGAACTGGAATTTATATGGTCGTATAAATATTTAAGAATATCTATAGATTTATTTTCAAAAATGTTGCTGGTGTTAAACGTGTTGATGATCTGCCATAACTCAGCTGGGAGGTATGTTTCATTTGAACACTAAGTATCATGAATTAATCACATTATACAGAAGTCAGGCACACTCTGTTTACACACTAGACTTGCTGACTCACTGCCATGAACCATTTTACTTTACCTCATAACTGTGTCTTTACTTCTATTCTTATACTAGTTGTGTGTGATCCCTGCGGAGATCAGTGAGAGCTTCTCTTATTTTATCTTAAATATTATGTCACCAAATCAACCTCAAAAACAGAAATGCAAAAAGATTCATTCATATAATGCTAATTTCCAATCATTTCAGTCTTACATAGAGCTTTAAGACGTAGCTCATAAACTTTATGGTCAGTAATATCAGATAAATGATAAATAAATGTTTCTGGGAAGTGGCATATATGAGGATATATAATGGGTATTTATCAGTTATGGCAGCTTTGATGATTTATGTTGATCACAGGCTAAATGTATGAATTTGTTCAGTTTGATTCAGGGATGCACAGATTGTTAAATTCTGGGCTGATACCGATGTATTAACGAGAGACAAATCTTCATTATGAAAATAACTTGTCATTACTCTTTTGATGAATTTATTCATGCAAATTTATAAAACAACCTTTAAAATAACCTTTTATGTGAAACACATCTTTAAAAATAACTGCTTCAAAAGCTTTTTACTGGATATAATATGTCCTAATTTAACACGTTCTCACTCTGACATAGCCACATATTGACATTTGGTCATGGACTTTCCATGTCTTCTAAAAACTCTTGTACTCCACCCCCATTTTGTAGCAAAAACCTAAAATGACATACCCAAATTAAAATGACTGTAGCTTCTGAACCACTCTGACTACATACATGCATGAGGTCTTGCCAGAAAGAAAACTCTCTGAAGTTTATTGTGAAAGTGTCAGAAACACTGTAGGTGATACAGAGACAGAGTAATGGGCCTCTGAAGTCAGTAACAATTTGAAGATTTTGTCTAAAATAAAATAAAAAGTGTTTTTCAGGATGAATAACTGTCTGTGGCTTCATCTGAGCAGGTAAATGACACTGTGGGGCTGTAGACACACTATCAATGAACACTTGTTTCAAATTTGAAGAAGACTGCTCAAAGTATGACCATTCTACATTGTTTTTTCCATGAAAAGATCCAGGCGGAGCTCCAAAAGACAAGTCGGTCACTCTGCTTCAAAACAGTACTATCAGTGATCAAACAACACTCAGCCAGCTTCAAACATTGTACCTTATTGAAATCAGGTGTGATTATGAAGGCTGATGTTGTTTATGACACAGAAACACCATAAAATATCACCAAATAAAGCCATATGAAACGTTAAAGTTATGATCCCACTTTCTAGACGGTATATCTCAGCTAGAAATAGTGGTAGGAGTGAGACTCTTACCTTTTATAAAACAGCTAAGTCCCTGCTAACGGCTCCACGTAAGATCGTGAGTAATCCTTTAACTTTTCCCGTCAAAAAACGGCATGACATGACTTGTCACCACTCATCGCGATTTTGGACTTTGTGCGTTTAGGCTGCTCTGGTGTGGTATTTTATTTTTGAAAAGTCGAGAGCTTCCTGAAATCGGCAATACCAAACATCACATGGTTTGATGACGTAGTGCGCCTGGGAGATACCATTTAACAGAGGAGGGGGGGAGCGAGGATGTTGGCGTCCACTATGAAGTGACTTTTTTTTTTTTCTTCCTTCAGCAACATAAGCACATGGTTATGGTTATGTTGGGTTTACACAAAAAGAACAGGGTTTGGCTTTACAGTCTTCCAGGAAGCACACACCGGCCTCCTGGGTGAACGTCAGTGGTTGTTGGACCCACCCACCCTACTTCTGCCATCTTAACTTTGGTTGTTGTCCCGCTGCATTTCCCCGACTCCAAAGGACGGCTTGTTTTCATCCGAGTGTGACACTGGAAGTCACTAACCAAGCGCTGGATTTCGACAACTTTGAGGTGAGACTGGGTTGCCCAGTTCCCTCTCTAATATCTATTTTATATTGCTGTGACAACATCAATACATTTCTCCTTTAAACAACTGTATTTATTTGTCTCTCATGCAACGTGCAACCATCAGCTGTTAGGTCCAGCGACCAGCTGCTAACAGCTAACAGCTAACGTAAACTAGCTCTTCTTCTGCATATGTCAACATGGATTTGTTGCTCACAATGTATCAGGGAAAACAAAGAGTGGGTCCCCTGACGTATCAATAGTAAGTTTACTATCCCCTTTCTTCCCGAAGGCATCTCGGCGAAGTTCTCTGTTCATCTCAAACACATTTTCTAATCTCCCCAGGATGACGGGACACCATTTGGAAATGTGCTTTTTACTCCACACAAAACTGATGTGACACAACAGATAAACATCGGCCACTGCTATTGGATAATGTCTTATTTGCAGAAAGGCTGATGGCAGTCAACGAGACAAATATTGGCTGATACCGATGTTCAGCATCCCTACTCAAAGTGCTAATTTAATAATATGAAAAACAACTGATAAATGTCAACCAATCCCATTGAGGAAGAACATTAAATCCAAAACTGAATAAAACTATGATGTTAAAAAGCCAGATATTGAAAAAAGGGTATGTGATGCCTTTTTGGCCAAAGAGAAGAGCTAACATGGTTAATCATTTAGGAATACCTTGGTACATTTTAACAGGCAAAGTTGCATCATCTGCAGTATTGATTCACCTGCTTCCACTCCTGCTGAGAGAAACGCTGTCCATAATATAAAAACACAGCCAACCCACCCAGGGAATGGCTCAGCTCACCACTGCATCAGGACAGGAAAATAAACACCATAACACAATGAATAGGAGTTCTTGTGACCTTTTTAAAAAATCTATTTAATTTCCTTTCTGCCGCGCTGCTTTGCAGTTTTATATTTCATCTTGTCAGCGGAGCTTTATGGGACATTTCCATTAAGATGTCTTGACATTTGGTGTCAGTAGAAGCTAATCGCTGCACAGCATTAAAAAAGTTTCCACAGGCTGTTAGCAAAGCCCTCGCAGTCAGACAGGTAATTAGATAAGCAGGCAACTTTGCGAGAACAGTGTGAACAGGTGTTGTTGTGTCCCGGGCACAGATGTAAGCGGTTAATGACATTCAGATATCAGATGTGCTCTGTGAGATGTGCAGTGTTGCACGCTGTGTGGAATCCACAGCCTCTTATTTCAGGATACTGCAACAGTGGAAATCCACCCCGGTCTCTCTGGAGGGTTAATTTAAGTTTAAATGCCACGATTATGTACGTGTTTGAGGAGAGACATGATGACGGATTCTCAGCTGAGAGGGAGAAGCAGGCATTGTACATGACAACATACCTCCTGTAGAAAAGGACACAGGGTCACAGTACACTTTTCATGAGGGAACCATGTCTCCATGAATGTTTTTAAAGCAAAGGTCAAACATATTTTCAGTGTTTGTCATTTATTGCCACTTCCTGAAAACAAACCAGAAGTGAAAGTAAACTGAGCCCCTGCCTGTGTGCATGGTGAGATATAAATTGCATTATCCTATAATCGGTTTATTCAGTGTACCTGCTGTGTAAAGCACAAGGGTACACTGATTGTTTTTTGTCATACCTATTAATGTCAATGCTGCTGAGTTAGCATTCACACTGTTGTTATCTTTGCTTTTTATGAGTGTAATCGCTCGCTATCATAATTGTTGTGACTTCTTTTGTAAGTTTTTCAGTCACCTACATCTGCAAACTCTCAGCTGCAATAACCATTGAAATGTTAAAATATTAAAACGGCGGTTCATGATATTTTGTGGTCGAATTCAACTTTTTTTCTACCTTTCGCACTTTCTGAAAATATTGAGCTTTTTCCGCTGGGATGGGAGAAATCCTTACATCCTCTTCAACCTGCTCCACTTTAAAATTCTATTACTTCAGTTTACTTTCAGCTACAGAAAACCTTGAAATGTCAGAATGTTAACATGGGAAGTTATGACATTTCAACAAATTCTCACTGCGACCTCTTCACATACCGACGTTTGGTCATGGACTTTCCATACTGAGATATGACGTCCAAGGTACCCTGGGTGTGTTGGTTGTTGACGTTCTGGGACGCCGGGTCAACTTCAGCCTGTTACATGAATTGTCTGTTTTCAAAATACACTTCTGTTTTCACAGGAAATGTACAGTCTCTATACAGTCTTTTCCATAATCAAAGCACTACGTCGGTACAACACCATGGATTGACTTTTTTTTTTGATTGACAGCTGGGTGCTGTTAAAGGACAGCTTTTTTGTCTGTGTCTGGTGCTGGCAGTCACTGACCAAGTGTTTGATGTTGACGACTTTGGAGTGAGACTGAATCACATACTTTTGTTTGAATTCAACTTTTTTTAACCCCTTCCTTTTTTTAAAGCAGCTGTGCAGAACTTTACATTTTCGTTGATTATATCGCCCCCTTTGGACAAAGCGGTATGACACCCACAGCCTGGTGTCGTAAAATCTCGACTGCAACCGACAATTACCGCATGCATTTGTTTTGGGGAGTGAGAGGAAAATCATAAATGTTCTGGTGTAGCTCTGAATTTCTTATAAACTGAGGACAACTGCCTGCTGTATATTTGTGTTCATGGTCACAGTCACAGATCATTTTGTGGCGTTTGTTGTAACGTTACTAGACAAAAGCGGTTCACATCAGCTAACGTTACATTTAGCTTGCTTATAACTTCCATGTCGTCATATATTGAAGTGAAACAATGTCTAACAAGTTGTGATATATTCTCTAAATAAAAACAAAAACTACGTACCTGTCGATTAGGAAAAGGACCAACTCGGGATCAGTTTTAAAACCTTTCAAATCTCTCAGCTCTCTCCACTTGGTGAATGCCCGACCGAGGTTTACACACGTTTGGGCTCGAGCCCTGTCACTGTCCCGTTTATCCTTCTTCTGTTCTTTTTCTTTTACATGGTGTTCCTTCTTTATCCACCATGACATCGAAAGTACAACCAAGTCCTAATAGATACATCTGGCAAAACTGTTATGTGTTCAGCAATGCCCGTTGTGTACCGCTTACTTGGAGAACACTCTCTGTAAACACGGCTCTTCTTCTTCTCTCAATTTATTGGCGGATCGCAAACAACTTCCAGGTGCATACCACCACCTACTGTACAAGAGACTACTCCCTACTACATGTCGTTTAGCCTGTTTCTTAAATTCTACTCGTAAACACGGCTCCTTCTTCTTCTGTGGTTTAATGGCTGCTGGCCACTGCGGGTGTGCAGACTTACTTCCGCCTCCGGCTGCCATATTCTGGTTTGCTGACTTCCGCTGTGTCCGACCCGAGCCAGGCTACACTAAATAGCCATATAGAGAAAGGCTTTTTTGTCTCTGTTGGGTTCAAATAAATATGCGGATCTTCAAGGGGGGGTGATACGAACTAGGGACAGTTTTTATGGTAAAAAGTTTTGCACAGCTGCTTTAAAAAATATTATAGTCTTTTTCTCTTCTTGTTTCACTTGGATGGGCGAAGTCTTTACTTCTGTGGTTTTATTATGTAAAACTATTGTTTGTTTTTTATATATATTAAGAAATAAGTGAATCTAGGCACGTCAGCACAAGTGTTTTAATGTACGATATCTACATGTGTGCATGTTGTATGATGCAGCAGCTCTGAGGCAAAAATTAATCTAACTATCTAACTAATCTTACTCCACTTTAAAGTTCTACTACTTCACCTACAGACTTTATTTGAACTTTAAACAGGTCATATGACTTTAAACTATTACATTTTAATTCAGCTTTTTAATAATCTCAACCGTTTATAATTATAACAGTTTACATGAATGCTATTTCCAGTCATTTTCTGAGTTTATAAGGTGTGTGCACTCTGAGTGTTACATGACCTGTAACATGTCCTGTGAGTCCCTTCTGCTGCTCTGCTTTTTCAAATTTTGATGATTACAGCTCTCGTTACTCCCACAACTTTTAATTCTCATACACAATTTATACATCAGAATGTAGACATTTTTCCAACTTCCACAAAATGTTACGACTCCTGTTTTAAATTCAAAATCTCAGTGAGCTTCCTCCTATCTTGCTTTCTCTCCAACTTGTCCCCTCTCCTTGTCACCTTCCCTCCTCTCCTCTCTTTGTCACTCTGTCTTCTCTTTTTTTAAACTATTTAATTTCAAACCCTTTACACTTTTCACTTCAACTGACCCTTCAGTCTCTTTTACCTGACACAGTAAAAAGACCTAAATGCTCTTATGAAATCATTCACCACAGCATGACTGTGCTTCCAGTGAGCAGTTCACCACCAGCTCTTATGGTAAAACCTCATGACTCAACCGCTGGGGCTCAGATTTGAGCCAAATACTCGACTCCTCACATCACTTTCACGTGTGATGACGGGGTTGGATAAATATTGAACTATATTTAACTTAAAAGGCAGAAAACTGAAAAGTGCCATCAAATCGAGTGGAAAGTGAACTTTATTCAGCGCCACAACAGAGTCTGATTTTAATTCAAAGATCACATTTGTTGATGCATTTAGGCAATGTCACTCGTTCTGCTGAGCTGAATGGATGCCTGTCTGCCACAGTCAGGTTCTACCTTGAATTAAGATATGAGTCAGATTCAGCCTTGTTGAGCCTTTGGCTGTTAAGTTTAACACTGGCAGATACGTGATGAACAGCATTGCAATAAAGTGGTTAAATATCTTCTTGGATGGCCAGTTTATTGTCACCTCTTGTGCAGAATATAACTTTGGTGCTTTAGTTTGATGCTGCACTTAAATCAAGTCAAGTTTAAATATTCTTATCTCCCTCTGCCAAACAAACTACTGATATCACCTGGAGCTGGTCGAGGAACAGATACTGTATTTAAAATGAAAGTCAAATGTGATGGATGTTAGTTGGTTCTCAAACTGATATCCAACAGTTCACCATCAGTACTTTAAGTCTAAATAGCGAGTTTGCAATCATATGACGAAAATCAGACGGAGCGTAGGAGGTGATAAATCCATATACTGTCCGAACTAGAAATACAGGAACGTGACTACATGAAAGAGTTGGATGAACCTGTACGCAGCAGGTATCATCAGGAAATTGAAACTGATGTTGGATGTGATCCATACAAAACAAAGAGGAGAACTACCGCCTCGAATTTGTGTGACTCTGCACACCAGTCACATTTCTCTTACAGTTTAGATCCATGTCTGTGAAAACATGGACCCTTCAACACATCTTCCCCCTCAACAGCACAGGAGATCTGTATCAGCACAGTTTCAAGATGGACACCCAAAATTAGAGTCACCCATTCAGGATCTGATCAAATGTCTCCCCTTCTGTTCCTGAGTTATGACGCTGAAGAATGACCAGAAAAGTGTTTTTGCAGAACATGATGATGTCATAGTGAAGTTGATTTTTGACCTTTTGGATATAAAATGTCATTGCTTCATCATTTTGGTGTTTGAATTCTTAAAGGGATAGTGCACCCAAAAATGAAAATTCAGCCATTATCTACTCACCCATATGCCGACGGAGGCCCTGGTGAAGTTTTAGAGTCCTCACATCCCTTGCGGAGATCGGCCAGGGGAGCGACTAGCACACCTAATGGCAGACGGCGCCCCAGACAAACATCCAAGGACAAAGTATCTCCATACTGCTCATCCGTAGTGATCCAAGTGTGCTGCAGCCCCGACATAAAAAGTTGTTTAGAAAAACGTCATATGAAGTTTTTAGCCTCACTGTAGCCTGTAGCTCTGACTGCTTCTCTGTGCTCCGCGCTCACGTGTGCGCACTCAGGATGATCGGTGATGCACGGTCTCTGAAGAGCAGCAGTCTCGTCAGTACTGATGTCCAGATTCTCAAGTGCAGGCATCGCCAATTCCCAGTCTGAGCAGCAAAGACTTTCCTCATCTGTTGGCATTGCTTTGCATTTGAAACAACTACACCACCAGGTTTCCAGTGCTCGACTCTGGTATTCTGCGGCTGGCTGAGGCTCACGAGCTGCGGCGGCTGCTTCGTCCAGTAGCCTGAGTTCCGCGTCCATATACTCGGGCTCAAACAAATACGGCTCAACAAAGAAATGCTGTTCCTCCTCAGTTTCAAAGTCTTCAGACATGTTGGGCTGTCCTTTGCTAAAAGACCGTAGTGCAAACTATCTTTTCTTATAGCTCTGTGGTTACTGTTGTCTCCCCCTGCGGTGCACGTGTCACGTGATGTAAACACGGGTAAGCAAAGCTCATGCTTTCGCTGGTCTCGTGCAAGCGCGCACACGTGAGCGCAGAGCACAGAGAAGCAGTCAGAGTTACAGGCTACAGTGAGGCTAAAAACAGAGTTCAAATGATGTTTTTCGAAACAATTTTTTATGTCGCTGCAGCACACTTGGATCACTATGGATGAGCAGTATGGAGATACTTTGTGGATTCAATTTTGTGTTCTTGGACATTAGTCTGGGGCGCCGTCTGCCATTAGGTGTGCTATCCGCTCCCCCCGCCGATCTCCGCAAGGGATGTGAGGACTCTAAAACTTCACCAGAGCCTCCATTGGCATATGGGTGAGTAGATAATGGCTGAATTTTCATTTTGGGTGCACTATCCCTTTAAGGTATGGCCACAAACATGTTTTGTGAGGTCACAGTGATATTGACCTTTGACCGCCAAATTTGAATCAGTTTATTCTTGAGTCCAGGTGGATGTTTATGGCAAATTTGAGGAAACTCCCTCACGGTCTTCTTGAGTTATTGCATTTATGAGAATGAGATGGATGTAAGGTCACAGTGACCCTGACCTTTGATCACCCAAATCTAATCACTTAATTGTTGAGTCCAAATAAATGTTTGTGCCAAATTTGAAAACAAAAACAAGGTCACAGTGACCTTGACCTTTGACTGTATGAGTTCATCACTGTGTACAAGTGGATGTTGGTGCCAAAATTAAAGAAACTTCCTCAAGGCATGAGGTATCACATTCACAAGAATGGGATAGATGAACAGACAACCTGAACACATAATGCCTTCAGCCATGGTTGTCACCAGTGCAGAAACATGAAAATTGTTTTTTCCCACAACTTGACTGATGTTCCCAGTATGCCCACGATCATCTTTCCAAATTACCTCGTCCCCCCGACCTCCTAATTTTACCAACGTTACACAGCGAGCAGAAGAAATTGTTCAAGAGTCTGGTGGACTGTCTTGTTTTTGGTCGGGTGTGTGAATGTGCTTGAGTATAACATTTATATTTCAGCTCTGTACATGGATGCACTGCTGTCAGGCTAACATTACGAGGTAACGTTAGCTAACTTTACCTACTATTTTCTACCGACTAGATCAAACATTCCCAATAGTCTGGTTAAAGATCTGGGGCTGGTTGCACAAAACACCTTTGTTAGTTTGTTCCTTCAGCATGACACTTACAACTTAAATGAAATACCTCACCAATTACTGACTGGAAAGATCCCACTGCATATAACCACAGAGCAATCATTAATTGTAAAAAGACTGGACGACCGCAGCTTTGGAAAGTTGAGTGATCAAAAACCAGACAGTCACAATCATAAACTGACTTCTGGTCAAATGCATAGCACAAAATCATTTGCTCATCATTAAGCGTGTCCATCGGGTTCTTCTGATCAAACCAACAGTTTAAAAAACTTGAAGCAATTCCTTAAGTACAGGACCAAGATACTGAGGAAAACTTAAATTGTTCATTAAATATTTTATGGAAACCTTAAGGAGAAGACTTCATGATGTTTTGTGTAACCAATTTTACCTTAAGGAAACCTGTATTTGGACTTTAAGGAAAATCTTAGCTTCAAGTGCTTTATGCAACTGGCCCCTGGGTCGGTTCTGACGATGTGGAGAAGATGTAGCAGCAGACTGTGATTGCATCCAACTCAAGACATGTTTCACACAACGCTTTAATGTTTGACATTAGCTGAATTCGCTCCTCCAGACTGAAGATGGTGTTTTTGATTCACATCTGCCGCTGTCTCTCAGGGACTTCCATCCCACTATTTTGGGACTTAAGATAGCCTTTGTTTTCTTCTCCTAATCTGATTGATTGGAACAGCAATAAAAAGCACAAATCAAAGGCATTTGTGGAGTATTGGTAGTTTTTGCCTCCAGCTGCTCTCCATCTGGACAGCACGATGATGTATGACGTTATTTGCAAA
The DNA here is from genome assembly GCF_041903045.1 of Epinephelus lanceolatus. Classification (NCBI taxonomy): domain Eukaryota; kingdom Metazoa; phylum Chordata; class Actinopteri; order Perciformes; family Serranidae; genus Epinephelus; species Epinephelus lanceolatus. The sequence goes on from NC_135750.1 coordinate 4,203,120, forward strand.
GAAGCTGTGCTACAGTTTTTCTGTTTTAGTTTCATTGTATTCGCTGAAAAGACTAAAAACCTTGCAAATTAGCGACTTTAATAGAGATAGCTGGCATTTTGCGTAGCTGCCATGTTTGGACGAGCTTAATCACCAGAGAAGAAGATGAGTTTTGTCCTCATTGGCTAGTAATTGGAGTACTAAGGATCATAATTGTCACACGTTTACCAGCAGCTATTCTGGTAGTCTCAGTTAATTAGGCCTAAAGAAGAGATAATGAAAAGCTCGGACAGTACACAGAGTGGATAACAGCAGTTACAAATTCACTTTTAATTAACTTTTGTTTTTGTGATGAACCCGGCAACGTAATCAGGCCACCTCTTGCCCAATGCGTGCTGGGAATCGCAAACATGAGCAAGGTAATCAGTTTAGAGATGCGTGAGCGAATAAATAATGTTTTTAGTCACTGTGTCAATCATTATGACGACACTGTAGCTGCAGTACAGTCTGAGACGTGTTCTGAAGGACGAGGAAGAATTGAAAATATCGCTGAGTGCTCAAAAACGGAGAACAGCTGGAGTGTGGCTCTCTTGTTTACTTATAGGTGAAAACCGATTGCCTGAGCTTTCAGTCGGCGGGCTGACAGCGTGCTGCAATCAAATGTGTTAAATGCACTCACAGGCTACAGAACATGCAGTTACACCGACTGTACCTGTAAACACTCCTGTAAAGTAGCAAAACAAAAGAAACCTCTGCAGCACTTAAGTTTTATGAGCTAAAATACTGCCTTGTGAATATATGTGATTATAACAGTGCTACTTAGCCAGTTGATTGATGTGCAGAGACCACCTCTCTCTTACAACACACACCCCCACCACACACACACACGGACAGCAAGAGGGGAGGGCTGTCTGTTTCAGTCTGTCCTCCTCCGCAGCCACCGTGTCCCTTTGTGTCATATTTCTGGGTTTCCAATGCGAACAGGCAGCCTGCGGGCAAACAGTGGCTCGGACTGAACATACCTGCTCTTGCTACCAGCTATTTAACATGACAGCGGGCTGCAGAGAAGGAAAGGTCAAACATGTAAGTGTGTGCCTGAAAAGCTGGGAATATATGTGTGTGTGAGATAAAAGCACAGGATAAATAACCTGTGTAAGCGTGTGTGTGTGTGTGTGTGTGTGTGTGTGTGTGCAAGGGGGAAAATACTCCGGTTTATGAGAGGATGGCGAGGTGTGTGTGTGTGTGTGCATAGATGGGTGTTTGGCTGTAAACATCTTGAGGCAATCTACATTCAACTTTTTGTATTGCCAGTATCATTAAAATGTGTGTGTGTGTGTGTGTGTTCGAGGTCTTCAAAGCAGCTTGATTTTCCAGTTAATGACTGTTCACTTCAAAGCCACACACTCACACACAGACACACACGCTGTCTTATATGTCCCCATCTGTGTTTCATCTCTTGTGCCTCTAAAAGCCACCACTCACATTTCTGGTGAACTCTCCAGCTGCGTGTGTGTTTGTATTCATATGTGCCTTTATGCATGTGTTCATGCATATTGGACGAATGAGTTTGTGTGTGTGTGTGAGTGAGTGTGACAGAGACAGAGCGAGACGGAGCAAGACAGCTGCAGATGTTGTAGGACTGCTGAATCCACAATTTAAGCGCACACAGACAGACACAGACACAAACACACACCCACACACACACACACAATACAACTGAAATGATTAGTCATTCGAAGGGATGAAACAGATGTATGTGACTGGTGAGCAGTGTTTCAGTCCTTTAATGAAAGAATATACATCATGTATCTTTGGTCACATTTACTCATTCCATTTATGTTCGTTTTAAACCACAAAAACTAAAAACATAACGACCTTTTATTGTTGTTTTTTTTTTCTCTGTGAAATTTTAGTCTTTGTGTTTTGGGGAAATAAGTGTTACCATCTTTGTTGTGTTCAGTGGTGGAAGAAGCACTCAGATATTTGACTTAACCTTCTCAGAACCAAATAATGTTTGTTATGTCGATTGAAAAAAAGTCCTGACTAAAAGCTTAAAATCTTCCATATGATTTTTTTGACGTGGATAAGTATAACATTTCATATTCACTTTAAACACCGTTTAAATACAAATTATGTACTTTAACAAAATGACTCAAAGACTGAAACATGCCTTGCGCTTCCTCCTTGCCTAACAGTCGGCCATGCATATTGAAATAAGGAGGTGTGGCTCCACAGCAGTCCACTTGAGATGATGTGGAACACTGTGATTGGTTGATAAACATCCCGTCAAATAAGTGTGTGCATTTGGGTGGAGTCTGTTAACAGTAATCATAAATCTAGACATCCAAGAAAATTTGTGTCCATTGAAACAGACCGAGGATCTGAACGGCTTACGTAAAAGTAACAATACCACAGCGTATAAATACTTTGTTACAGGTATGAGTCACACATTAAAACTTAACTTGGATAAAAATATTTGCATCAAAATGTTCAATCACCAAAAGTAAAACTACTCATTATGCAGACTGACCCATTTCAGAATTTTATTTATGTATTTATTTGGACTATAACTATCGAGGCATCAATGTGTTCATCACTTCAGTCTGTTCTTGTAGACTGTTTGTACTGTTAGTTTTTTTCCTGTAAGTAATGCACCAAAATTTGTTTATATCCCACCTATCCCCTGTCCCAAGGCGTCCCCCAGGGTTCTGTGCTTGGTCCTCTCCTTTTCATCCTTTACATCCTCCCGCTTGGTAACATCATCTGCCGATATGGCCTCCATTTCCACTGCTATGCCGACGACGTCCAGATCTACATCACCACCAAATCCATCACTACAGCAATCTGCTCCACACTTGCCTCACTGAAATAAAATCCTGGATGCAAACTAACTTTCTACAACTCAACTGTGACAAATCAGACATGATCCTAATCAGCCCCAGTTCCCTTACTAAAACCATCCATAATTTCAGCCTTAATGTTACAAATTCTACACTTTCTCCATCTCCACATCTACGCAACCTTGGAGTCACTTTCGACAGCAACCTTTAATTTGAACTGCACGTTAATCATATCACCAAAACGCTTTCTTCCATCTAAAAAACATAGCTGGGCTCTGCCCCTCACTCACCTTCTCCACTGCAGAAACTCTGATTCACGCATTCATAACATCCAGACTCGACTACTGCAATAGCATTCTGTATGGTTCATCTTCTAAAGTCCTCAACAAACTACAGTACATCCAGAACTCTGCTGCCCGTCTCCTCACCCAGTCCCACTCCCACGACCATATCAGGCCTGTCCTCCAGAACCTCCACTGGTTCCCAGTTCCTCAATGCAGTTCAAAGTCATTCACCTCACCTTCAAAGCCCTCCATAACCAGGCCCCATCTTACTTCACTGACCTGTTGCACCATCACACCCCCTCCCGCAGTCTCTGCTCCTCTGATGCAAATCTCCCCTCTCTACCACACAGGACCAAGCACAAAACCTGGGGGGACAAAGCCTTCTCCACTGCTGCCCCCTCCCTCTGGAACTCTCTCCCCCAACTGTATAGACTTTAACTCCTTCAAATCTTTGGTCAAAACCCACCTGTTCAGGCTTGCATTCAATCCCGATTCCTTCTCTTAACTGTGGTTTACTGCTTTTATGTTGTTTTTAGTGTCTTTGAGTGTTTTGAAAAGCGCTACACAAATAAAATGTAGTATTATTATTATTAATTACGAGGCAACCCACATGTTTTGGAAGGCTGTGATCATATGACGAATGCAGTGGTGGGAAGAAAGAAGAAAACAGTATCCTACGGCAGCAGATTGGGGCAATGGATGGGTCAGAAAACACGGGACTTTCCCCGGGAGACCGGTGTTCAGAACCGTGTGAACTCTGAGTCATTTTGAGGTATATCATCACCATTTCTTTTCCTACACCAACTAACTTTAACTGCCTAAACCTAACCTCCATAACTTTACGATGAGTACGTAACATCATTTGTGGGGATTTGTAGGACATCATATGAACCGCTGTGAAGACATGCTGATTAGTTGGAGCTCACTCATCTCTGACTGCTTCCCACTGGAACATAATTTGGAGATCGGCTTTGAGATCCTCTAAATGTGTGAGATTTAGCATTATACTATATAAGAGTCTGTGCAGAGCATATACTACTCCTGTTAGATTATCCAAGATGGATGACAAACATCATGATATATGCTGACACAACTGTCACAACAGAGGATCTTTATTCCACCTGCTCTGGGACCGTCCAGCTGTTAAAACACTGGTTAGAAGCGATATCTCTTATGTCACAGTTTTTCAGTGTTAATTTCCACGTGTGCCCCAAAGCACGCCTGCTGGGCCTGAAATTGGACAATAATGCCACAGTTACTGTCGACTGACTGTGGACGTTGGGTTGCTTATCTACTAAAAGACTAATTCTTTTAAATTGGAAGGAGTGTAAAACAGCCTGCTTCACCAGGGACTCCAGCTGAATGAATACATGGACTTGCTAAACATGGAGCCGCCTGCCTGTTGAATGACTTTGATAAGGGCCTGGAGGACCACTGGAACACTGTCTGTACACGTTTAAAAGAGAAACCTCAGATTTAAAACAGCTGCATGAGATCCAATGTATGTTACATGACATTATTAATGTCACCCTTGCACCCCCCGCACCCATATCTTTTTTTTCCAGTCCTTCTTGTTTTTCCTTTGGTAAATGTGTGTGAAGTCTTAAAGGGAATAAATAAATAAATAAATAAATAAAAATGAAATAAAATAAAATAAAATAAAAATAAATACATATTTAAAAAAGTTACTTAAAGAAAAAAAAATGGAGCATTTTAATAACTTCATGTTGGCTAAATGCATTGTTAAACATACTAATTTATAAGTTGGGTATTTTTTAATAATAATCAAATTAATAACCTAGTAGCTGCTGTCAGATAAATGCAGTGCAGTAAATATTTAAAATACTTCTATAACATTTAAGATATAATGCAGTTCAAGTATAGAATAATAGAAAACGGAAATGCTCTTCCTCTCGTTCTCTCTCCCTCCCTTTCCTCTTTCATACAGTCATTGTCATGGTATGAATTATTAACTAATTGTCCTGGTTATATGAGTGGTATGCAATGCAGCGTGTGTCGGGCATATTGTCTGGCTAATGTTGCAGCTTCAAAGCAGTCTTGAAATTCAATAATGAGCTCACACTCCCTTTGTAGCTTCCCTATTTGGTATCATCAATCGTCTGTTAAATCCGATGCTTCCATGTACACAGACACAGTTACAAGTTACAAAAGAATGACTCTGTACATTTAATAAAAACAGCTTCTTTTATATCTACTGAATCGTCACTAAATGCTGAAGTTGATGTGTTGATGTTTTTATATTCCAGGACAGCGCTGTCTGCTAGAAACTACATTTCTATAGCACATATAAGTTGCTTTGTTTCAATGCTGTAGTTACTATAAATGGATATTATATTGTAAGACGGGATATGTTGACAGAAAGCAGATTGCATATTATGTTCAGTATCATTTCTGATTTATGGGTTAGTAGAGAAGTAATGCGTCTGACATTATGTTTCCTTCAGAACATATTTCCTGCTGCATATTAGTAGTATGTAAATGCACCTTCCAGGATACACTCCACGAAGTAGTTTGTGTAATAAATGCCTCATTACTATCTACTATAACTTCCACCACAGAATGAGTTATGGTTGCTGCGTATCTTCTTCTTTGTTATACCACAGTATCTGACAGTTATCTTCATGCAGAACGAAGCTGAGCGTCCATGTAACGAGCAGCCCATTGGTTTTTCTCGTTGGCTGCTCTTGCAGGTGGTGCTTTCCATTCAGCTAATTACTTTTATGCTCCTCCTCGCTCCTCCATCCTATAACCTGTAACGCAGAAATCAATTGAGGTCCGCCATCATTGAGGCTGTTGCTATCACTCAAAAGAATCTCAGGGGAGATGAGGCAACCGGTTCTCATTCAGAAGTCATCAAAGACCATCGCTTGTTCAGTGATTTCTGTGCAGACACAGATGAAAGGATCCTTTAATGGCGGGGCAGAGTCAGTTTATAACACTGGTGGATGTTGTCAGCTTGAAACACAAGGACAACAACTTAACCTCAGAGACTGTAAAGTGTATTTAGTGTATAGGACGGGGTGAAGGGGCAAACCCTGGACCTGGTGTTCACTTCCTGTATGAATGTAGAGCCGAACCATGATGGTTTTGTTGCACAAGGAAATAAATGTACAAACAAGTTTTACTGACACAAGTTTGAAACAAGCAACCACCAACTCTTACCTGGGAGGCTGGTAGTCGCTTTCCATATGATTGTCATGCCAAACCCTGTTATTTTTCCAAAACCAAACCACACGTGTGTGTTCGCTAAACGTAACAAAATGAGTTTTTGTTTAAGAAAAAAAACATCAATTTGTGGTGTTGCACCGACATAGTGCATTTATTTTGAAAGAGACTGCATGCAAACTGTACGTTTCCTGTGAAAACAGAAGTGTAATTTGAAAACAGACAATGAACATAACAGGTGTAAATTGATGCACCGTCCCAGAGTGTTAACAAAAGATGCACCTAGGACACTTCGGCCCAATCCCAAATACCCCCCCTTGTCCACTACCCCTTGGCCCTCGAAATGAAGCAACGAGGGGTAGGGGTTGAAATCTTTCCCAAGGAATTGGGACACCACTCACTACATCACTGCGTCGGTTACGTTCACGCATACGCAACTATTTTAAACAGGAAGCCGCGAGCCATCACTCATTTCCAACCGACATCTACAACGTAACGGTAACGTTAGCTTACTATTATGCTTGCTACTAACGTACCATTAGAGTAATAAGATATGTATGACAGGGGACTTATTATGAGGCAGCATAGTTATACTAGCTGGTGTTTTATCGTAATGTGAAAAATCCAACAATTTTGCAGAACAGGACAGATGACAGACGCCAGATAGAGCGAGCTAGCAACCTGGCGACAGTCACTTTAGCTAGCTGGCTAGCTTTCTGTCAACTACAATCTAGACATCGTGAATAGCAATACAAACTTTTTTCCTGTCTCTTGCTCGGTGGTAGCCATGGCGACGTCTACCCCTCCCTTGCAAGTCAGCATCTGAAATCCCTCGCTCCGAAGGGCTAGTTTCATACCCACTACCCCTCGTTATGCCCCCCTACCCCTACACGCAAAAAGGAATTGGGACACCACTACCCCTCGCGGGAACATGCAAATCTAGGGGTAGGGCCAAAAGGTAGGACTAAGGGGGGGTATCGGGATGGGCCCTTAGTATGTCATATGTAGACATCAAAGTCCACTGACTAAGCTGATATGTGATGAGTTGGGAGTGATAATAAGTTGGACGAGGAGAAAATAGAGCAGGCTTCAAGAGAAGCAAGGAACCACACGTGCATTCTATTATGAAAGTTTTTACACCTTTGATTATATTCAGCTCAATGATTGTTCAGCTGATCTGATGGGATAGCAAAAGGAACAGCCGAGCTGATGTGGAAAAACAAATATCAGAATCATTGTATGATTGCTGTACTGCTGATCAGGCTCACTAACTGTGGGAGCAGGAACAACCGCACCAACCACAGCTCTAACATTATCCATGTTTATTCATAAAAGAAACATTATTATTGAATCATAAAAGCACTCATGCACTCTTTGTCTGCTTCTTCTCCAGTAGCCAAAAGGCTTTTTATTTTCTTCTACTCTGTTTCAAGTGCATCTTGACTCATTCAGGAAAATCCACATCTTATACAGCTAAACAGTCACAGTTATTATTAGACAAACAATATTAATCCAGGTGCTAACTAGTAGCTACTACACAAAAAATAAAATGCAACACCTCCATTCTTCTGTTACTTGCACCTCTCTCTTGTGTCCCCATTGGGAGGAGCAAAGACACAATGAAGGGAGCAAGTGAGAGAAACGAGGGTGTCTTCAGCCTCGCTGATCACCTTTGGCTGTTAGTTCAGTGTATCTGAGCTGCTGCTTTGCAAAACCCTAATTTGCTGCTTCTTGCAGTAGCAGAAAGGAGTTTAAAGGACACAGACTGCCAAATGTTGGACCTGATGCCAGGTCAGGGCTTTTAATAAGTGAGTTTTGGCAAGACACTTTTGGCTGTAGGTCGCTTGTATTTCCTACTTGCAGCTGTTCTAAATCATGCCTTGTCTTTAATAATCCCTTCTGGCTCACTGTTTTTTTTCTGTGAAGCCAACTGAATGCAAAGCTGGGAACAAACCTGGAGATTACTGAGACCTATAGTCAGGCTTAAAACAGCACTTCAACATAATTTCCACTGACATATCAGATTTTTTTCATATTCACATAATGAACAAGTGAGTAAATATGGCGGCAAAACATTGAATTTTAGATGGACTATGATGGGAGTCCTGCAAGAACACAAATGAATGTGAATGGAGAAACCGGTTGCCTGAAGAAAATCAGGGCTGTATTCAACCAAAAAAAAAAAAAATCTACATGTCTACAATAACACTTACACCAGGGCAAGTAAACCCCCATGTCCATGCAAATAGAATGCCTTGTGTGAAAAGTAAATGTGATCCAAATTGACCATGCACTACAACACTTTTCCCTCTGAGCTCCCAGCATGAGTCCATCTCACCATGAAGTGGGACTGATGAGAACAATCTAACACTATAGACGTTATTTCTTGGGTTGATATCATATACAACAAAAAGTCACTAACCTTAATTATCTCTGTAACACTGCATGCCACACGTTCTATATTTAGCCCAAATGCTAATGTTAGCCACCCTGCTGCTCAAACAAGCGCGACGGTGTGATCAAATCCCGTTCAGCAGTTTTATAATCCAACTTTGCACTGCAGTGTCTTTTTGGAGACTAAATAAATCCATCATAACAAAATCCATCCAACCTGTTATTATTTATTCATCTTTCTAACCGCTTCATCCTCTTGAGGGTCGCGGGGGGGCTGGAGCCTATCCCAGCTGACATCGGGCGAGAGGCAGGGTACACCGTGGACAGGTCGCCAGACTATCGCAGGGCTGACACACAGAGACAGACAACCATTCACGCTCACATTCACACCTACGGACAATTTAGAGTGGACACTTTGGTGGACACACGGCCTTTTTAAAGTCACACCAGCAACTGTCCAGCCATTGAGAATTTGGTCAGACCATAGCATATCAACCACGAAATCGGCTAACCAACCAGATGTTTACAGCCCTGAAGACAATGTTGGCATCATACATTTCTGCAAACCCAAAATACATTACATTTGTACGTTTTCTACGTATAATATCAGCGTTTCTAAAGTGACTTAGTGTTTGAGCTGAACTTGTCATTAGGGAGGTGGAGAGGATGGTGGACGGTGTGACACCTTGAAAACTCACCTGCCAAGCTGCAGACCAACAAACAAACATGGTTGTTTTTTAGCAAGTCATTGCTGTGTTCCCAGCAACTTTTAAGGCCCTGTTTAGACGTCAACGGTTTCTCTAAAAATGGAAAAGTCTGTCCTTTGCGATTAAGAAAACTTCCGTGTTTATATGACGACGTTATTGAAACGATCTCTGTTCACACGGAGCCGCAAAATTGAGTAAGGTAAAGCTGCAGTACCGGAGGCTGCAGTTTCAGGACCGCAGTTTTAGGACCGTTTAATAGCAACCTGAAGTTTATTTTTATTTTTTTTTGCCATACCCAAATACTACCTTCTTATTAAATAGTTATTATCAGTGTTGGGCAGTAACGCGTAATTTGATTGATGAAGCCCGGGTAACTATACATTACCATTGCCGGTCCTCTCCGCTCCTGTAACCCACACCTAAACACCCATTATTGGATACACAGTGCCGGCCTGCTTTGCCTGACCCCCGCAGTCCTCTCCGCTCCTCTCACCCACACTTGAGCATCCGTCCAGGGAGGGCCGCAGAGGTCAGGCCGGGCGGGCCGACACTGTGTATCCCAGAACGGGTGCTCAAGTGTGGGTGAGAAGAGCGGAGAGGGTGGCACTTTGCTGGAGAAGCGCTGATAAAATCAACAGGGTGAGAAGCACAAACAGAGCTCGGCATTGTTGTTGTGATGGTCGACTTTCTCGCGCATGCCTAGTGACTGGAACCATAATGTGCATGTGCAAAAAGTCTCCGTTTTCAGAGGAACTGCATATCGCAAGTTTACATGACAATGGAGACGCTGCCGTTTCCAAAAAATTGCACTCTGGAACCCGTTTTCAAAACGTTGCGTTTTCAGGCACCCAAAACGCTGCTGTCGTTTAAACCATCAGCCAAAATGCAACTAAGGTTTACCGTTTTCAGTTGAAATGGTTGTCGTATAAATGGGAACTAAGACACCAAACATGGGTGTTTTTTACACTGACACATTGCTGCTTTTCCAGCACAGCTTGTGTTCTGAAGTGGTTTTTGTGCCTGAACCACGAGGTAACCACAGTGGTGTTGAAACGTGAAGTATAAATGAATCCATTACATAATAATGTGCAAATATAAAGAATCCATGGTTTGCAAAAATGTACAAGGCCAACATCTTTTTTTTTAAGACTTCCTTCATTGCAGTTGTAAAAATTAAACATGTTCAAAATAATCTTAATGACAACGACAGGCACCGACTGGATCAGAAGATTAGAATCATTAAACACTACACACACTCAATGATTTTATTTCCCGGCTGTCCTCCCATTAAGCCTCCATTGAGGCACTAATTGAGGTTTAGGGTGATGGGAGCCTATCATTGTTGCTCCACTAAATAATTTAACCCAGCTTCTTTATTACTTCTCCTGCTACATACTTTTCAGATTCCTCCCTCCGCAATGCTTAAGGCAAAAGAAAAAAATCCTTTAACCCAACTTCTTGCTCCCATCGTACCGCTGTTTCCCGTGGGTGCTCCTTTGTTTCTTGTGAGCCTTCACACCTGCTCTTTTTGATTATTCCTATCAATCGATTATAAGTTTGCATAAAAACACAGCTACCGGTTTCTGCTGTGCTTTCATCCTCTCTTCCACTCCCCCCCCCCCCAACAGCCAGACTTTTCATGCATAACAATGAGAGCCATGTTTCTGTTCCCACCACTAACCCCTTTCTAAAATTTATTCAGCCTTTTTTTTTCTCCTCTCATTCACCAAATCCCCACACTGTATGGGTATTAAAATATGCCAGCCAGAGAGCGGGAGTTTGTAAAAGAAAGAAAGGGAATGACACAAGAATGTGCGCTTGCGTATGAGCGTGTGCAAGAGACAGGAAGGATGTTAGAGCGTGAAAAGAAGAAGGAGAGAGAAAGACAGTGTGTGTCCTTAAGAGAGGATGTTCGAGTGGAGGAGGCAGAGGGAGGAGAGTCGAATCGAGCTCAGTCCTCCCTCACTAGCTTGTTAATCTCCCCGGACTTGACATTTGAAAACCTCCACCCTTCTCTCCTCCTCCTCCTCCTCCCCCTCCTCCCTCTCACCCCTTACCCGACACCCTCCTCACACCTCCCCATACTCCCAGCGCAGTGATGTGTGTAAATCCAGCGCTGCCACTGAATAGACTAAACTTCTCCTTGGTTCTAAATCCCCTCTGAAACCTGGTAGGACGACTATTTCTCAGTGGTAAAATTCACCTTGAACAAACGACTCTGGCTTTACACAGAGACCATAATACTGGAAGAGGGCAAATTATGGCCAATGACATGCAGGTAATTTTTGGACATGAGCACAGTTGCCTTCAAGCCCAGTGTCCCTAGGAATTACGTTCGTAATGCAGATTCTGCAGGAACTGGTGTGTCATTGATGTGGCGAGGGTGTGGAGGTCGGGGTGGTGCATGGGAATGTGCCGCGCTCAACTTTCACACTGACGATCAGGGTTTGCATCTGCCAAGGATGAATAATTAACTGTATTTTCACATGTGCTTGTAACACCTAAAACTTGGATCACACTGACTTAATTTGACGATCTCACTTTGCTGAGCTGAGGTTCTTCTTCTGTTTATTTCATTTATGCATTTACAATTGACACTGACTGTGACATGTGCAGTTTCCTGTGACATACCAGAGGAAATCTACCATAAGTGTCTTGCAAAGTTTGGCTGTGAGGAAATTTTGGGTTTCGCAGAAAAAAAACAGGTATTGAAACCCAAATCTGAGAATGGAAAAGGTCTGTTTTCTAGGCACGCTGTTCTCAAAAACCGTTTGTACATTTTCTTACAAAAAAAGTAATGCACCAGTATTCGTACATATCCCACGAACTCATGAGCATATAAATCGTGCATAACCCACATATTTCAGGAGGCTGTGGTCACGTGACCAATATGCTGACAGGAGTAAATGGTACCGAACGGTCTTGTAAGGAGGCAGGTAAGGATGGTGGATGGGTCACAAAACTCTAAGGGAAAGCAATGCATACAAATTCATACATATCCCATGTATTTTGAAAGGCTGTGATAACACGATCAATGCGCTTATGGCAGAAAACAAGACAGCAGTCCCAAGCAGTTGTAAGGAGGCAGGTGTGGGTGGTGGATGGGTCACAAAATAACTGACCTTTGCATCTGGACTTTCCCCTGAAGTTGTGTTTGGATCTGTGTGAACTCTGAGTGAACACTGGGTAATTTTAGGGTACGTCCTCACCATGTTTCTTTTCCGAGACCGAACTTCTGTGACTTTACCTGCCTAAACCTAACCTCTGTAGCTTCATTTTCTAACTGTGCGTTAAGGACATAACGTCATTTGTGGGGCGCAAGTTGGTGGGATATCTGTTGTGCATGCATTATTCGTAGGATATCATACGAACATTTCTATGAGAATACGTTGTTCTAAGAGATCCCTTTGATCATCAAATAAAGGTCTACTAATTGTTCCTAAAATCAACTCTTGATCAGCTCATGGTGCTTTTAGTCATTATGGTCCAACTCTCTGGAATTCTCTTACAATTGAACCACGGTTGCTACAACAGTGTCTACATTTACTAAGCAAACTAAAAACATATCTTTTTCGCAAGCTTTTAGTTAGGTCTTTTCATGTATTTTTATTTGTTTAAAGGAGCTATATGTAAGAAACCTAAAGCAAGTAGTCCTAAAATCCTCCTAATATGTCACAGAGACTAAGGAATAATGTTCATATAACATACTGATCTCACCGACAGCAATAGTACAGCCAGAATATTCACATTTTAAAAAAAAATTATGGTCCGCAAATCATGTTTATGTTTTGAATTTGTGTTTTGGCCTGTTGCACCACCCACCGCCGTCTACCAGTCACGCAGTCAGTAGAGTCTCAGCATCAGTTACAGTTATGACTGAGCTACAATGGCTGACGGTGCCACTAAACCCAAATGACCTCGTTATGATTCCTAAAAACGCCAAGACAAAACTCGAGGCAAAGCGAGGGTCTATATAGGAGATGCTTTTGAACGGTGGAGATGGTTGAAAGCGGAGAAGAATTTGAAATGGGATGTCAAAGTGGCTACTCTTCTCCTCGACAGGTGAGCTTTAGCCAAAGTTGGCTAACTAGCATCATAGCTAGACGGGGATGGACATTTCAAATACTTTATTCATTAAAGCCCATGTGCAGGTGGGTCATCGACCCAACTGTTTTTTTTTTGAGAAACAAACGTTAGCAGCATGGCAAGCAGCATTAGCAGTGTCCCGGTACATAGCATTAGCATCCAGCTCCTCCGCTGTATCCCGGCAGCAGCGTTAGCAGCAGAGAAGCCGGACTTGCTCGAACGGGGGGGCGGACACGACTCGCGGCGGTATTTTGAATTTGAGTGTAGTAACCGTTTTGGCCACATTCTTACATACAGCGCCTTTAAGGAAGAAATATCATTATTGTTATTATCTCACCTTTTTTAAGTAATAGATTAATGTTAATAATAGTACCCTCTTATTTTGTTTTCATCATGTCCTGCTTGTCTGTATCTTTAAGCACATTTAGTTTACGCTTGTCATATGAAATGTGCTGTATAAATAAAATTGACTTGACTTAAGGTACATCCTCACCATGATTCTTTCCATAAACCTAACCACAGTAACGTTACCTGAATAAACCTAAAGATGCCCAACGATGCTTCTTTTCCCAAACCTAACCTCCCGAACTTTTAGTTTATTATGTAACATTAGGGAGGTGATGTATGTATGTATGTATGCTACAAATGCTAATTTGTAGAGTATCATACGAACCGTTCTATGAGGATACGTTGTTACAGGTTAGTCTCTTGCTTCTTGTACTAACAGAGGCATACTGGGTATAAAGTACGACTCGTGCATGATGTGAGCATTTCATCTAAAAAAATGTCTGATAGAGGATGAATTTTGTAATCAAAGAAACCCAACTGCCACGATCCACAAACGGGTTACTGGGACGGACAGATCTGAACCTGATGACTTGTATTATGTTGTTCCAGATGACACTTATTCCATCTTTATTTACGTTTTTAATCTGTCAGTTACAAACATGATATGATCCCTGCAACTGCAAGTGCATCATACTCCATAGAATTTTACTTTGTAATTTTCATAACTGTCAATATGCTGCACAGCTTTCCATTTCTTCCACTGCTCCCTAGTGAATTTGGCACAGCTGAATTAAATTTTCATGGTGCTCTGGACAAAGTCAATGCTTTAGGAATCACGTGGGTTGAAAATAAAAACAAATAAAGTCTTGAAAAATGACAAGAGAAGGATTTCAGGAGAGAAATGATGTGCCATTTCTAAAAGAACGCAACCATTTGTAAATCTGTGTTTAAATGACACGTCATTGGTTTCATCCAAAGCCAGCTTTGGGGACCTGAAAGAAAAATTCCAATCCAAACAGCATTTTATTTCAGGATTTTATAAAACAAATATTGTAGGTTTAGCCCGGTCTGGAGATAATAAAACATTTTTTATACGTCTATGTGGAAGACAATATTGGTTTTCCTTGCCAATACAAACACAATATTGGTATACAGAATTGAGAACATGAACTTTGTGCAGAACTCTGCGGATATATAATGCATTTTCCAAATATACCATAAGTCATCTGCGCGGGGGAAAAGCATGAAGGGTTTGGATGTGAATGGAATTTAAAGAATCGCTGATCAGAGTTCTGCTATAGATTCAATCAGCTCAAAGCTGTGATGTGTTATAAGAAGTGGCAGTCAGACTAAATTGATTTCATAGATTGTATCTGCAGCAGGTGTGTGTGTGTGTGTGTGTGTGTGTGTGTGTGTGTGTGTGTGTGTGTATGTATTTCACTATTTAATCTTCAACTTGCACTGGCATGGTTACATAAGCAGCATAATGATGCCCATGGATGTAGAAGGGACAGACTGACTGACTGAGGGACTGAATGTACAGTATGCACTGATTGCAATCATGACCGCTCACATGACACACACACACACACACACACACAGCATACACAACTAACAAGGCAAGGCCAGACACCAGGTGAAGGACTCTAGATTTAACGTTGTTATTGAGGAGTCAATCACATCATTTGGGAATTTATTACAGAAAAAGGCTGACTTATTAAAAAGATGACAGTATCTATGGTCACACTATTGATATCTGTGCCTTTTGGGTTCACAGAATAAAGTCCCATATCCAATCTCATCAAAATAAATGAAATTTTAGTTCAAATTCCATCAATTTTCCTGAAAATGAAGCGTAAAACTTACAAACTGTGATGTTATTCATGTATACACAGATACTTGAAGGAACAATGTGTAAGATTTAGACAGATTAAGTGATGTTTATTGGTGAGGACTGCAGGTCTCCTCCTCTCCAAACAAACAAACCAGCTGATTTAAACCAGTAAAGGCCAAAACACACCGGTAGCGAACATGGCACGTTACAAAAAAAATGCCCCTATTTATTTTCGATGTACGCCATGCCGGCGCTCCTGGACAGGCCACCTTGGACACTTCACGTCTTCTTTCCAGCTACGCCACCCCCAAAATTAAAAGCACTTTCCCCCCACTCTCTCCCTCTGGTTGTACATACTGGTTCTCGTACCAGTTCCTTTTCTCTGCCCCTATGGCAGCTCCACTCCTCTCCTCACCATGGATGTGTTACGAGAGCTTGTAGAACGGATGAAGAGAGACTTGTTGAGTTCAAGATATATCCCAAGTTAAATGACCCAGGATCCCGTCATTGAAATATGGCCAAAAAGATATTTCTAAGTGAGTCATAGCTCTGGAGATCGGCTCTTCAGGTGAGAAATCAACTTTAATTAGTGGCTGTCCACACATGATTTTAAGCCAATGCAGAGGTAGAGGAAGTACAGATCTTTTAGTAGAAGTGGTAACAACTTTGTGTGGTCACCTGTTGACGAGCTGCAGCACAACACGTCCGTGGGTCCATGTCATTGGTCCAACAGCCCATTGGTCGGACATCCCATTAGTCCGATGGTCCGCGGTGCTGAACGGCTCCCAGCGGGCGTATTTCTGCCTTGGTGCGCCACAACCGGCTCTGGGTCAGCTGGGAAAGGCTTGAGGCGAAGCAGGCTCACAGCTTATGTGTTTGTAACTTTCTTTTTCATTTTAACCCACACCATGATCTTTTCCTGACCCTAACCAAGTGGTTTTTGTGCCTAAACCTAACCAGACCTTAACCACAGGGCGTCATGATGATTTCGGAACGGACTTCGGAACAATGGGTTTAATATGGTCGGAACAATGGGATGTCGGACCAATGGGCAGTTCCCCACGCCCGCGGTGTGCTTGGGGCAGCACTTGACGTTCATAATGTGACATGACACGCCACGTTGGCGCTGGTGTGTTTTCAGCTTGGAAACACTGAATAAAGCAGTTTCATGTAAAAATAGATAAATAAAATAAAGAAAATAAAAATACAACATTTCTGCAACATTGTCCTGCATGTCGGAGACGGACTTTTAGCCATGCACCTGCAAATGTGTGCTCACCTCTTTTCTTTGGTTACTAAAGATCCAGGCGTTCAGGAGGTTCTTCTCTCCAACACAAGCAGACCCCAGGATTTAAACTGGTAGACACACTGAATAAAGCAGTCCATTGCTGCTAGTCAAAATGGTGGCTGATGCAAAAATGCAAACTGCAAATGACCCTGTCTAGAGTCAGTGTCAGGGTGTGTCTATTTTGGGCGACTGTAGAAACACAGCGGTGACAACATGGTGATCTCTGTAGACAAGGACCTGCTCCCTATGTAGACATAAACAGGTCATTCTAAGGTAACACAAACACAATGATTCTTATTTTCAGGTGATTATACATTATTATTTATTATTATATCCTGCACACTGGACCCTGAATAAAGTTGGGTAAGTGAGTGAGTCTCACTGTCTCAGTCTGTGTATGGGTTATATCAAAGACAGCTGGATGCCAGCTGTCAATCACAGAGATAACTGGCCTTACCACAAACACACACACAGGACCACCCAAGGGCCAATCTGTCAGTGTGTGTGTGTGTGTGTGTGTGTGTGTGTGTGTGAGAGAGAGAGAGAGAGAGAGAGAGAGTGAAGTCAGTTGTTTTCTGTCCAGCTAAAGTCACTGGCCCTCACCCTGAGCCATCCATCACTAGACAGAGAACGATGGAGATAAAGCCAAACATAGAAAGAGAGGGAGAGTCGAGGGCTAAATGGTTGGACAGAGGGAGACAGTAAAAGGGGGAGAGGCGGTGAGATAGGGGGAGACACACACACACACACACATATGTACTCACACAGCCAACAGTGAGAGTGAATGTACTCAAGGGTTCAGCAGACGAAGACACTAAAAGGGGGATTGAGACGGACAAACAGAAAACAGTTTGTTTACACTGTGCTTCTTCTTTTTTAGGATCTGCATTTCTCACTAAGCTCCTCTGTTTGTAACTGAGCATCGAGAATGTTTGTTTCATTTAAAAAAAAAAAGTCAAATACGAAGATTCCTTCCAAGGCCAGACGGTAAGATGTCTCTCATTTGTGTACTGTGTTCCAGCTGGTGTCTGCAGAACAAAATGTGATTCTGTAAATGAGTACAAAAAACAGTGACAGTGTGTTGTATTTTCTTTCCTTCAAAGTTTTCAAAATTAAGTATCAGACATATTTGTAGATGATAAAACTTTGGTGCTGTAACTGTGGTACCAAAGCACAAAACCAAGGACTTTAATTTAGTGCCAGACAAAGACACACAGCTGGAAAACTCTTCTCCAAACTGAGAGACATAAAACAAACATGGTTACTAAAGTGATTAGTGATTCTCTGCTTTAGTCAGACAGCAGCACACATTCAGCTGCTTTCACACATGCATTGTGAGCCTGAACTTATCCAGACATCACTCAGAGGAGCTGTACATGAGCACGCCAGTGTCTGAATTAGTTGGGTCAGACAATAAACAGATTTTATCCTTTCAGCTCCCAGTACAAACTCTGTGTAACGTGCGATTGAGCCCACGTGTGAAGAGCAGGTCATTGACGGTGAGTGAGTGGGCATGTTGATGATGTTTCTGTCCTGCGACTGGCATGAAACCAGAAGACTACAAACATCTGGGGGTGAAGAGGAAGCAAACAACAGTGGAGAGACAACGCACTTTGGGAACTTCTGTCAGTGAGGGCTGTCTCTGAAATCATCAGACAAATTCAAGGAACGGCAAAATACTCTGGTTGTTTGTGACCAAATTACAAACCAGCTACATAAATAAAACACTGTGATTTCCACTTGCGCTATCAGCACTTTCCAGCTCCCTAAGTTTGGCTGGTGACGTATCATAACATCATAAATGGATGGCTTTTTTCGCCGCCGCCTGGCGTGAAAATCACAAACCAAGCGGCAGTATTTGACGACTTCAGAATACGAACAGGTTGCACTTTCTGCGTCATGTCCTGTCACTTGCACGCTCTAACGAGGCACCACCATTCGCCTAAACCACGCTACATGCTACATGTGTCAAAGGGCAACTTTGGATGTTAGCTGGTGTTCATATGAGAAAACGACTTGAGTCATACTTACGTCAGAGGTCATGGAAAGTTTAAGACCTCATCCACACGTACATGAGTACTTTTCAAAAATGTAGCCTTCCGTCCACATGTAAACAGACTCATTTAGATCACTGAAA
This sequence comes from Epinephelus lanceolatus, assembly GCF_041903045.1. Taxonomy (NCBI): domain Eukaryota; kingdom Metazoa; phylum Chordata; class Actinopteri; order Perciformes; family Serranidae; genus Epinephelus; species Epinephelus lanceolatus. The sequence continues at coordinate 4,222,143 of NC_135750.1, forward strand.
ACTGACCTTTTTGTAAAACCCTATCTGCTGGTTGGCTCGACAGTACCCGTCATGGCAGTATGACACGCCACTAGATGGCATCACAGTGAAACACTGCCAGTAACTACATATGGAAAGTCCAAAAAGGGCGTGAGGAAGGGGGTGGTGGATGGGTCCAACAAACCCCAGACTGGGGAAACCCAGGAGCCTGGTCCACTTCCAGCATGAATTTAGAGCCAAACCATTAAGTTTTGTTTTGTTTTTAAACCTAACCACGTACTTTTGTTGCCTTAATTCTCAGGGTAGAAATTAGTGCCGCACGATTTGATAAAAATGTGCAATCGCGATTTTGGTGGACAAAATCGCGATTTGTGATTTTGATTACAATAAAATAAATAAATGGTATCATTAGTCTTGTTGCTTGATTCAGTGTTTCCCCTACATTATATCAGGGAGCACTGACCTGACCTGACATAGTTATTGTTATGGACAGTGTGTAAATGACCATCAACAGACTGAGCGCAGTCAAACACGGTTCTCGCACAGCAGCGCAGCACGGCACTGCACACACAGCGGAGCGGAGCCTGTGTTGCGTTCAAGCGTTGTCACGTAAATGACAAATTCCAGCATGTGAATAGGCCATAGCACAACACAGCATGTCAAGTGGGCCGAACCCGAGCAAGTCCATGATTTCCCTGTGACACTTGCAGATGTTTGCGTAATTGTGCTTTGTTGTTGGTTTATGAGGCTCTGGAGGCTTTCAGTTGTCTCTTTGTCTTTAACGTTACTCGGCTTGACTTTCTCTCGCATACACTCTTCCTACTTTTCTCTGTGCTGTCTCAAGTGTTGATATAGACTGGTCGTATTGCCGCGGGACGTGGCGACTTTAACTTTTAAACTTTTACACAGCACGTCTTTCTGTTCAACGTCGCCGTACCCGAATCCAAAGTATCGCTACATAATAGATGCTGGGTTATTTTTCGCCACCCACTCAGCCTGTTCATGGTCTCTTCTTCAGCGTCTGTGTTGGTCACTGCTGCACGCCACGTTAACATTTATTTACATTAAATCACAAATGGCAGCCTTTTATGCGGTTAGATTATGATGATAGATTAATCATGCAGCGCTAGTGGAAATCACCAGAGGATCCACGATACGATAACATCACAATACTTAAGTCACGATACAGTATTATTGCGATTCTAAATATGTTGAGATATGCTGAGTATTGCGATAAACTTTGTGATTTATTACCTTTTTGTCGACTGTAAATTATGTCCCCAAAGGAAAATTTTGTCAACATCTGTTTTATCTAATAAGTTTTCAGTGTGTTCATCTCACTTCAGACATTTTTTTGCAGCAACAAAATTTAGGTAGTAAACTGAAAAAGCAGTTGATTATATTTTTCTAGTTGGCAACCTAACATTTAATTTGTATTTGTAATATTAATAATTTGTATGATTAAAAAAATAATACTTGGCACTGTGTGACAATTCGGTATTGCCACACTAAAATATTGCAATACTACGTGGTATCGATTTTTCCCCACCCCTACTGAATCCAACCCTTTTGTCGACATCCTCACATTAGTTGGGGCGTCAACAGCAGATGCAGCAGCATACCAAGTGCGTAATATGTAGACTCGAAGTCCATTGACACAGTAGTGATGGGCAAAGCAGTTCTTTAGATGTTACTGACTCACTAGAATCAGTTCATTAAAAAGATTTGTTCACCGAATCGTTCAGTGCTCAGTCTCTCTGTTGCTGCTGCGTCTGCCCTGCACTGGTGAGACTAACATTTTAAGTCTGTTTATCTGGAAACTAAGTGGTGCGTGATTGTGTTCATGTGGCTTGACTTCTGGTTACATTTGCCGTTAGCTTGGAGAAAACGGTCCCTATGAAAGTGTATTGCTGAGAAGAAATGATTTGAATCACTCAGGGATTGGGGTTACGTTGTTCACCGAGTGATTGGTCACGCAGTAGGCAGTCCCTCCCTGCACCCTGGCTGCCTCGCGACTCACTAGTGATTCATCATTCGCATGGACTGAATCGACAGTTCCACTCCCGGCGAACTGAGAAATGAATGAATCAGTTCCGGTAGTGATTCAGTTCAGTATGTTCACTCAACAGATTTGTTCTTCTGAACGATTCGTTCGCGAACGACACAACACTATGACAAAGCGGCAATATGTGATGACTTGGGATGAGAATGTGTTGACTATACCGCCGCAAATGGTGGCATTTGACATCAGTGTCTGATGCTGAAATCACTGACCAAGCGACGGACTGTATCAACACATGGTATATTTTTTTATGCTTTCCACCAATCCACCCTAAAATGTGGATTTTAGTTTGAATCACTTTCCAACACAAAAGTTTGTTTTGTTGCTGTTGTAGCCTTGGCAGCTTGTTTGTACTCAAAGCCATCAAATTAGCACATTTGCTCAGGAAGTACCCGAAAAAGTCAAGGCATTTAATCATAAAAGACAAAATACCAACACACACAGCTGTATTTTTACTGGGTGTCAGTCTAAGCAGGAACAAAGTTAACATGCAGGAGGCAGCGGTACGGCAAATTTTCACTGCCAAAATCTGTAATACTTCACATTTGCATTCATTTAAAACATGTAAGCTGCTGTGAAATTGTTTTGTCTCTGCCGTATTTTTACTGAGCTACGATTTTGAGTCCTGCCGAGGTGTTTCCATGGTCTGCAAACAATGTGCGACAGAATTTGTGTTTCATTACATATTTAAACAAAAATTCCTAAAAGGTTACCTGAATCCTGCTGATGGCAAAGTCACTTGTGCAGCTTTACTGTGGTATTTCCTCCACCCATCTGCAGCCGTATACACTGTGCTTGTGAAGCAGACAACCGTGGTTTGAGTAACACGTTTAAAAACTGTTCGCTGAAGATAAGCCCCGAGCTTATCAGACAAACGTTGACTTCAGGTAAATGGGAGACATATGCATCATGTTTTCGCTGCCTCTCTCACACCTCATGAGACTTGAAAACAATATCAACTTCGGATTCGATTTTCCAATTGACACCCGTGCAATTCTGGCATTTTACCTTTAGCAGTGGCTGTCTGACATTTTCTCACAGTCGCTGGCTGCAGTGAGAGGGATGAATGCTAATCGTTTCTACACCGTGTTGCATGTCTTACAGAAAACATCCACACAAAGATGAATCTTAATGGGAAAAAATAGAATAGAAAAAGCTGATTCATACCTACAGCCCACATGTCTCTCTCTATTCATGCTTATGAAAGCATTCTGAGGGTCTGGATGTCTGCACAGAGGAGTACTCTAATGATTTTGAATTGGCTTGTCATCTGATCAGTGGCCTGTAGCAGCCTCATGTACCCGACTTGGCTATTTTTATTTATATACTTATTTGTGTGTGTGTGTGTGTGTGTGTGTGTGTGTCAGAAAAAAGAGAAGGGGGGAGAGCCTGCGCCTGCTTATGAGGATCTACATGGCAGCTTCATAACTCAAACAATTCCACAGTGGGTGGTTGTGTTGTGCTATTGTGTTACAAACATGACAAATCGCTAACTCACTGCTCGCTAATTGTCCCTCGGGCCCAGAATACAAGCGCCTGTTGTGAGCTAATTGTCACCCAAAGGGAATGCACAAATCCACTACAGTGAGGAGAAACAATATGCACATGGTTGAACCTCTTGTTATTAGAAAAAAAAACAAATCCATAATAGATTACTGATCACCTGAAGACAAATCTTACCCGGGAATCCACGAGGGATCCAACAGCTTCTTCAAAGCTGTTAACATAATGCCATCAGCTTGGATGTACTGACCCTCAAAAATTCACTGAAGTTGAGGTCAGCTCAACAGTTTCATTTAATTTGCACTCTCATTTGAGTCATCTAAAGTGGCAATTAACTGCGTCCCATTGGGAGCTGCCTTATTGGAACTAGGAACAGTTGACTTAAATACTCTGAGCAAACAGAAGCATCTTGTCCTCAAGAGGACCTTCAATATGCTGCTGGGAACATGCAGGAATGTGCATGTTTCTATACCTTTATTTACTTACTGTACACGTGTCTACCACAATATTTATTTTGTACTTTATATGTCATATTTTAGCCATTTATTTGTTTGTAACTTACTGTTATCTAGTTAAATATTTAGTTTATATTTGCCATACATTTATACCTTTTTGCTATGTTACTTAAAGCAACTCTTAACTTTCTTGCATTTCACACAGCGCTTAGAAAAAATGTGAACATCCACAACTCCACCTCCCTCCAAAGGCCTACTCCCCCCTCCTCCATTTCGTCCTCATTACGTAGTCTGGAGCCGTTAGTGGCCGTTTTGGTAAGGAGCCAGAACCAGGGCGAGTGAGACAGGATCCGGAATTCGATGGATGTGCCTTTCCGTCAAAATAAAAGCACCAAGCTAATAAAAATGCGGTGAAACTTTAATTTAAAGAATATAATTTACAAGAAAAGCCCCAAGCCATTAAGTTAATCGATTTTCTTACACCCCTCATCACCCCAAATCGATGGTGCGCCAGAATTTAAAGTTTTACTTTGGTGCACAGAAACTCTTCACTTTACGTGAAGAGCCTGGTGACGTGAAGCTATCATTACGTCTATGACAGACGTAGGCGTTGGCAAGGTAACGTTAGATACACGGAAGAGGAGAGCGAGTGTAACGTTACAACCAAGACAGTCAGACGCAAACCCGGAGTTTTAAAACTCAACCGGAGTCAGTGACGACTGATGAGTTTTAGAATAAGGTCAGATAGATAACATTAATGTTTCAGAGGCTATGCTACAGTAGGCTAACGTTAGCCATTAGCAACTGGATGCTGTGTTGTCATATAATGTTATATGTTGTATTAGAAGCAAACTAAACATAACAGTACCTGTCCTGCACAGTCAAACGCAACCCCAGAGTTTTTACACGAGCAGTTATGTCAGTCGATTGGTCGGAGTTTTCTTAGAACCATATGAGAATGGTACAATTATGAGTTTTTATCTCTGGTGGAATTCACTTACATTTTAGTGTGCCATCAGCTTATTAATAGCATTTTAACCTAAACAAAAAAATGCGTAAAATTTCCAGAAAGGTAAGTGTTGCTCTAAGAACTTGGACATTGCATGCTTTTTATTTGCACACCTCTTTGTTTTGCAACTGCTGCACAGCAATTTCTCTTGGGATCGATAACATTCTATCTTATCTGTTTAATCTTATTGGATGTTGATGTGGTCCATTTGTACTGTGAAGCCGAAATTTCTAAGTTCCCAGTCAGAAATTTTAACTGGAATGCCCCCTTAAGTTGGATTTCCAACTGGGAAACTCAGTAGTACCTCATCAACCTGGACCTCAAAATCCAATATGGCCGCTCCACGCATCAACCGTAGTGAAAGTTGTGGTAATAAACAGTTTATTGGCACTTCTCTCATCTATCTGTGAAAATGTTGCTGCATTGTTTATATGCACAAACTACAGCATAATGCATCATTTCATCACAGGTACTGCTAATAACGGCTGGCCTGGCTTGAACTGGTGTCGCTAACCACATCTTGGTTTCCTGACGTATTGTACTGGAACACAGTTAACTCAGGTGTAATGTCATTCCCAGCCCCTGCTTCCGTGGTAAACTGAACACAACATGTGTGCAGATGTACAATATTAACACTGCCTATAAATATCCAGAAAGCTAGTTCACTAAATATATTTTAAAGAAAGGTATCTTGTCACTCTTCAACCAGCTCTGACTCTCCCAGTACAGGTCTGACAAATGCTTCACGCTGCTGCAATACCTTCATGTTGTATCTTACATGATTTCATGATTCACTGTTTTACACTTCTATGATTTTATGATGTCATGATTTATGACTTTTTATGATTTATCTCTCTTTGCGCACTCTTTGTGTCTTTATGAGATGCACCAGGCTTTCAACTCCAACTCCAATGTAAACCTATACGTTGCAATACCGGATGCTGAGAGAAAGTGACGCAGAGTACAAAGAGTGAGGAAGTCCATGTAGGGTGGGAGAGGGTGGATGAAAAAGACTTAAGACAAAATAAGACTCACCCAGGAGACTGCAGTTTGTGTGAAACCAAAACTCGTTGTTTTAGCGTAAAGTAATTTAACCCAAAACATGATATTTTTTCTGAACTTAACCAAATAATTTTGTTGCCAAAAAGTAGCTGCAAACGTTTGACAACATTAACTACATGTTACAGTTCAGCCATGCTTCACGTGGAGAGACTAAAGGGTGCCCTGTGCATCACTATCAGATGCTGTGGGGAGTGACAAAGCGTTGGTATGTGACAATCTGGGAATGGTAGTGTGTTGTCATTTCTTATCTTAAAGACGAAAAGATAACATGGGTCCTGATGTAGGACGAACCAAATGCAATTGATCTTTGAGATGAGACCTCTGCTCTCTTCGCTGACGTGTATTCCTCCTTCCTTCAAAGACAGATGTACTTTAATGTTCACATATTAAACTGAATCCTCCAGTTTCTCTCCTGGATGTAACTGTGATCGATTATGAGTCATGAGTCACAGGGATGACCTTCTTCCACTGAATTATACATCTATTAAAATTGCAGCACACATCAAAAACAAGCACATGAACAGTCACACACCCAGACATATGCAAATGCAAACACAGTGCAACATCCATTATATTCTCATCCTTTAAACAAAATAACGAATGTAAAGCAGTTTTTATCTCTTGTTGCGTTTGTGTTTTTCTCATATTCCTGCCTGAGTGTTTCTCTCCTCCTCACTCTGTCTCTCCGCAGCCCTTCTGAGAGTAAATGTTGATTTTGACCCTGAGATGTCTTGCTGTTTGTTGTTCTTAATAAGTGTGTATCTCTATGCATGTGTGAGTGAGTACATTTTGGTGGTGTCTTGCTGTTAGTTGCTCTAGTTGTGAACCTCAGAGCGTCCGTCTGATTCATCACCTCATTAATTATTCGTTGCCATGGCATCCCACACAGAAGCTCTTCTTGATAAAGGCGCAATTCTCTAATTAAAGAATAAACAAAACAACGGGGCTGGATCCAGACGAATCCTGTATGTGCAGGGGCAGAGTTTGCCACACAAGTTTGCAGTGTTGCCTCTTCAGAGCAGACACAGAGTACCGTCTTGATGCAAATGTATGTTGATTGCTAAAGCTGCATTTAAACCGAGAAGTTGATTTGTCTAATTTCTAGTTTCCTCAGAAGATCAAATCTGCAACACTGCATGCTTTTTTTCTTTCTTCTACAGTGCAATTATTCCCCGCTGGTGATGAACTACTATATTGAGAACATCCGATCCCACTTCCTTTCTCGTCTGCTTCACACTCCCTGTAAGTGGCTGGGATGCCCACGCTGAGCCACGCTGTGAGCAATCATAATCGGAGCTCATATGATGCAAGAACGGCAGCGAAAATAAAATGAACAGATGAACAGACTTTTATAAATGGCTCTCTCGCTCTCCCTCTCTCTGGCCGCCTGCATGACCACGCTTGTGTTGCAGAACACATGGCACAAAACACGGATTTACTGAGGGAGGAATTTGTAACAGGCAGCAGTTATCCCCTGCTGCAAGACTGCAATCAAAATGCATGAGATCACGGCTCGGTGTGACACTGAGAGGCTTAAAGGAGCTGAAAATGTTTATTCTCAACCGTCTTCTTACCGTAAGTGATGGAATCCTATATGAACTCACTATTTACTGCCACAGTGAGACCAGTTTGGGTCGTTTCACATGAGAGATGTCAGTGTTTCTGTTGGATTTGGCAACATTTGAAGGAGAATCTGATGACAGTTGGTGGATTGTTCAGTTGTTTTCAATCAAATCTGATCAAATCAAAGTTTTTGAGTAACTTTCTTAAAAAAATTATATTAAAACTTAATGCAACATGAGCATTTAATGTTATGGAGAATGCTGCACCAGGCCTGTGGGAAAAGACCATTACATTCTAAACTATTTTATCTTTAATTGTTCATTCATTTAATTTAATATTTTATATTAAGTGCTGGTTTGCAGGACATCCCTTTGTCAAAAGGACGAGAACCGACTGCAAGATGTTCTTAATGTCAACTATATTTTTTGCGAAACACAAAGGTCTCTGCCGTATCTACAGTTTAGGCTCTACGTAGACGCATACATGACACTATGGCCCAATCCCATTTCTACCCTTAAATCTTCCACTTGGTATTGAGTGCCCTCGTTTGCGAGATAACCCTTGATGAGGGAAGTCAGAAATATTAGGGTTGAGATCTTTCCCTAAGAAATGAGACACCACTTTATGCACAAGAGGATCGAACTGCAGACCTCCAGCGTGAAGCCCCTTCCGGTGCAGGCTCCTGTCTCAAGTCTACCTCCAGTGTGAGGCCGGTTGGGACAGGAAGTGCGCACAAGAAACTTCAAAATAAAAGAAACTTCAAAATAAAATCGATTTTGGAAGAGGCAACTTCGTCGTGGATTTATATTTAATTAATCAACATTGTAACGTGAAAACCATTAGTTTCTTTTGTTGTCTATCCTTTATTTGTGGAAATTCCAAAATAACCTTTAACCTGCTGCATCTAGTTATAAACTTTTAACATAAGAAAAACCTTACCGTTAACCTAAGAGCAACCCTAACCCTAACCCTAGCATTTATTTAAGGTAAATGTCTTATTTTTTTCTTTATTATTATTTCTATTGAATTTAATGATTCCACTCAGGTCTTCAATGATATACTTTACACCAGAAGATCTTAAGAAGACTGAGGCCAATCAGATTTTCAACTATGCTTAAATATAAAAATGTCAGCATTTAGAGAGGAGAGGAATAGATAAAACTGTAGTCATTTTCTTGAATTGCACTAACTCACCTGTGATCTGCATGGTATAATTAAAGGAAATTATTATGGCAGGCCTAAAAGCAATTAGGAAAACAGATAAAAGTACACCTTTTCACTCTGTTCTATTCAGCCTTTTATTGGACATCATACAATATCGATATATTATCCTACTCCATTTCACATTCAGTGTAGGTCATGTATCCTCTCTTGTCATTGAAGATCCACGTCTTCCATTTTGTGGAATTTGAAATGGTCCAGGATTTCTTCTGTCTCCTGGTCATCGAGATGGCAACGTTCGTTTTCATCCCAAAGCCTTCTGTACTGCCTCACAACCTCTGCCAGTTCTTCCTCTCCCATAGTGAGGACACAGGGAAACTCCACCTTTCAATACACAAAGGCAAATTATACAAAACAATACAGTACGATACAATATTACAATAATGTTTGCAGTTTAACTTGATTGGATACTGCATATGTTTTTTTATGGAAGGCAATTAAGATAAGTGTTAAATTTTTATAGTAAGGTTTGTGGTTTGAATATATCTGTGCTTTTAATTATTTTTACATGCAATATTGCCTTTGCTAGTGTGGGATAAAATGGAGTGGTGCATCTACATAACACAAAAAAAGTAATGTTAAGTTCAATGTATATTATTATTTCAGTTGGTAAAAGTGTAGACCATGTGAAGTGAATTATTAAACAGCTTCGGACTAATTGTGATGTTAGATACTGTAACTATGTGATGTAACTTTGGAGAGAGTGAAAAGTGTCGTCTCAGTAACACCGCGGCACAAACGCGCCTCGTAAAACGTAATGCCTCCTTTATGACAGATAACACTACACAAATACAAACATCGTAACACCTATATGATAACCAATCGACCCACTGTTTGATTTATCAACAGCTTCATTAGATATAATGCACACGACCAGGAGGAGGGTCAGCAAAACAGCGGAGAAGTGACCGGACTTGCAGATACGCTAAATGATGCAATTTAGCCTATAAATCGATAAAAGTCGTATTTTGATCAACGTTAGGCTATGTCTCAAATAAATTAAGAAATAAACCCCTTTGCGTCGGGTTTCCATTCGTCCTGTCAGGGTTTATTTCTCCACAACAACCTCCTCACTCAACATTATCCCTTACTTAACACAGCTCACCAACATACTGGTATGTAATGTATTCGGTAGTTTGGGTGCAGAGGGCGGCTAGTTCAACTGCAAACATAACTTGTGCATCGTCATTTTTTGGACTTACCGTCAGAACTGTAGGTCGTCCATGTGTTTTACACAGGTTTCACAAAATGCACTGGAAGCGGCTTCACACTGGAGGTCTGCAGTTAGACCCCCCTCACTTTATGCAAATCGGCATGGCCGATATGCAGGCATACGTCAGGCGTAGTAGCGGCGCAAGATACTGGTAGTCATTCAGGTTTGAAAATGCTGGCTGCAGCGCTTGTGTTGTGGCGTGTGCTATGTTTATTCTTCTCCATCTGATGAATCAACAAAGAAAAAATGCTGAAAACAGGAGGCGCCTACGACGTCTTCTAGTTCTGATCGATTTTGTTCAAGTAAGTTGATTTGTTTAAATATTTTGACGCTGTGTTCAACTGAGTTGCTGATGAGTTTACGCTAGTCCAACCATCTGTTTTTTGTATAGCCTACATTACGATCATACAGTAACAAATTGTTTTCCAAAACTTGCTGAAGGTGTTCTGGGAAATTTCATCTTCCACTTCACTGAAAGTGTGGGTCGGGGCTCCCGTGGAATCTAGGGCGGGTTTTTAGTGTTGGAAACCACTTCCACTACTTCAACTCTGTTTCAGGACACCACTAGCCTAAACGTGAACGCGCACAACCAAGTGCAAGTGGGTATTTCTAGGAGAAGTGCGGGTATTAGGACAGGCCCTATAGGTTGACGTGCACCTCTCCAGAAATGCAATTACACGTCACCGTGACGCAAACACCCTGTATATTTTTTTAAGCTGAAAAACATTTCCCTCAGTGGAAACAAAGATTTTATTTACTTTTTTTTTAACGAATAAGAAAATTGTTTAGACAATAAAGTCCCCACAAAAAAGCACTTTAAGTCTCATGTGTAAATGATCCTGGCTTCATATGAGTAGAGAAAAGCTTCGCTAACTGCTCGGCTAATTTATGCACTGTAAAATGTTACAGGCTCATGCTAATAATGTTAGCATGTTATATTTGTTGGAAAAAAGTGTCTAGTAGAAGACAGATGTTTATTCGGTAAACCTTGTGAGTTGTAAGGCCTCATTTACACCGCAAGCGATGCGTTCGCGTAGCGCTCGCAAACGGTCACTGTTTACTCGCGTTTTCATTTTGGCAAGCATGTTAACAGGTTAGAGCATTCACACTGCATCCGTTCTATGCTAGAGTGACCATATGTTGATTTCCAGAAAAGAGGACACTCAGCCCGGCCGCGACATAGCCTACTTAAATGATACTCGCAGTTTACTCAAAGATGCCTTATAATTTTAATATATTTCAAGTTTATATGTATGGATAGAAAATTCAGTTATATTACAAAATAATATCTCTCAAAGACAGAAATTCAGATAGGCCCCTATAGATAGGGGACACATACACACACTAGAGTGTGGCTACCCGATCCGAGCCCGACGGGTCCAGACGGTAGCCTACCCGATGGGTCAGGCTGGGTTCGGTCAAAAATGTATAAATTGTGTTCGGGCTCAGGTCGGATTCAGTCAGCTTTCAGTGAAAATATAGTGTAAAAATAAATAAAATCCTGTTGTCTGTCCTGTTTATTGCTTGGGCACTGTTATTTACGTGACAACACCTGAACACAACACACACACACATTGGCTGTTTGTTTTTCCCTCTTCTCTTGCTGGAAGCCTCGGACCTCCCGCCGCCCACTCTCGTCTCAAACATGGAGGTTTCCCTCTCCGCGGAGCACCCACAGCGCATGCCCGGCCTGTTAAATAGCCTGTAACCATAACAACTGTGTGACGCAAACTCAGTGCTTTAGTCATTAAACAATGTCGGGCTCGGTTTGGTTTCGGACACAACAAAACAGAATGACTGTCGTCCGTGCCGCACTCTAACACACACACAAACACACACACACACAAGGAAAACTGGACATTATCATCAATTTATAAACACCCCCCAGACGCCCCGGACAGGACGTGAAAAGTGGACATGTCCAGGCAAAAGAGGACGTTTGGTCAGCCTATTCTATGCGCTGCTCGAGTTGCGCTGCTTTCGCGAGCAAGCTTGAAAATATAAGAGACGCCGTTTTTGCGCAATTCGTGAGCGAATGGTCGCGGTATTCAACAAAAAATACGATTTTGCATGTGTTGTGACCTCTCTCGGCCACTGTAGACATCTCCCCCTTGACCAAGCGAGACCTGACAGGCACATGTTTCATGTACTTACCCATTTGTAGTGCTAAACATTAATTCTACAAGTGTTGGAATAATCACTGGCGCGCAAACCTGTCCACCCTGGGCTTTGAGTCCAAACTCACTTCTTCTTCTTTGGGGTTTATTGGAGATTTGCAAACACGGTGCACTACCGCCACCAACTGTTTGGGTGTGGTTTGTATTTTGAAAGGAGAGCAGTGGCCGTTGGGCGACGCGTCTGTTCGGTTTTGGTGCGAATACACGTGTGCTGCCACAATGCTTATGGACTGCTACGTGAGCGCATCGCTTGTAGTGTAAATGAGGCCTAATGGAGCCGAATTTTGTAACATTTACTTAGTTAAACATTTACTTAGTTAAACTTCTCTACTCACTAGGCTAATTTATACAATGCAAAAGGTCATAGGCTTATGCTAATAATGTTAACATGTTGTATTTGTGGACAGAATGTGTCCAACTAAACACAACTGTTTCCTCTGTGAACCTTGCAAGTTATAACAGAGCCAAATATTGTAATGTTACCTTTATTAAATGTGGCTGTGGTTCCTGGCTTCATAGAGGAAAACTCAGCTAGCCACTAGGCTAATTTAACGTAAACGTCATGGGCCTATGCTAACCTGTGAACCTTGTGTATTATAATGGAGCCAAATCCC